>NC_029789.2:76003648-76036409 GCF_000816755.2 Arachis ipaensis | reverse complement strand
TTTGAGCAAAAGTTTGACCTCAAACTTTAGCCCAAACGTTGGTAGCAGCAAGTGAAGCCATCTGGTATAAAAAGTTTGAGTAAAAGTTTGCCTCAAACTTTTACTCAAACTTTTATGATTCTTGACCGGGTTCACAATGGGTTTCTCTCCAACTCCAAGAGCAATCAACAGAGACTCTTATCAACCCAATTCCATCAAGAGCAAAGGCTCAATTCAAGGCTTGAAGACCATTTGAAGAAAGTGTATAAATAGCTTAGGATTTAAGTTTTAAAGGAGAGCTTTTCCTTAGAGAATTTTCATAACACTTACAGTGGAGAGCACCTTGACATTTTTGCATTGTTGTTTTTAGAATTCAAGAGAATTAGGGAGGAGAATTGATCTCTCTTCTTCCTTGTTCTTGTTTGAGCACTTTTTACTTTTCTTGTTTCGGATCTTGGGTGGAGAATTGAAGAACTTCTGTTTCAATCTCACCTTGAGATCTCGTTTAATTTTCTGCATAATTGAATTTCCATTTCTGTTAACTGCTTCGGCTTCTACTCTCCTGCAATTTACATTCTTTATTTCCTTTGCAATTGTTCTTGCTGGATCTAGGAAGGCAGTGAGATCTAGACTTGGCTATCTAGTCTCTTGAGTCCTGAGATCTATTGCTTTCAATTTCAATTTCCTTGTTTCGTTGTCACACCAAGCTTATTCTCATTGTCATTTAAGATCCGGTTTAATTGAATCCATCTTTTACATTCCTGTTTGTTGAATTTTTCTTTTCCTTGTTTAATTTCTGCAAATCCAATTCCCAATTCCCTTTACAATTCAAGCCATTTACATTTCTTGCGTTCTAAGTTTCTGCCATTTAATTTCTTGTTCTTTAAGATTCATCACTTTATTTTCTGTTCTCTTTAATTTCATGCAATTTACCTATTCCCTTTACTTTCCATGCAATGTAAATTCTGTTAATCACAAATCACTCAACCAAATCTTGATTCGATTGACTAAATCAACCACTAAACTGAAATTGCTCAATCCTTCAATCCCTGTGGGATCGACCTCACTCACGTGAGTTATTATTACTTGATACTACCCGGTGCACTTGCCGGTGAGTTTTGTTTGTTTGGAATTCGTTTTCCGAAAATACACATCAAGTTTTTGGCGCCGTTGCCGGGGATTGAAATAGATTGACAATGATTAAGTGAGGTGGTGATCTAGATTAAGCATTTTCTTTTATTTTTGAACTAGCACACTAACTGTTCGAGACTTTGTCTCTACTAACTCTAACTGCACTCAAGTTACAGAGTGCTCTGTTTTAGTTTCTGGTTCTATTTGTGTTTCTAATTTTGTGATAGGAGGAAAGAGCGATGAATCCACACCTTTTGATCCTGAAACATTTTGGAGGTTGAGGAAAGAGGCAAGAGATAGAGGGGAGAAATGCTGGGATTCAGAAAATCCCCACTGAGAGTTTCTCACTAGGGGATAAAGTGATATTAAACACCCAACCAATGAAGGTGCCTCCACAATTATCTGAGTACTATACTGTGAACCGGATCCTTCCACATGAACACCTAGAGATCATCAAAGAGAAGACTGGAAGGAAGTTCAGAGTAAGAAGAGAAAAGCTGAGGCACTATGATTTTCAGCCTCCATGATCAAAGAATGAAGGATGTCAAGCTAGTGACAATAAAGAAGCGCTTTGTTGGGAGGCAACCCAACGTGAGGTAGTTTTCTTTTCATAGCTATTTTAATAAAAAGGTTAATTAGTTTTATCTATATTGCAAGAAGCTAAGTTTGGTGTTGCACACCAAAACAATATAAGGGAGAATGAAGGATTCTAAGTTTGGTGTTCCCACACCAAAGTAAGTACAAAGGCCCACAAATAAATCATGCATGCTAACCATTGTTTCTAAGTGCTTGGGGAACAAGCAACTTTCAATATCACTGCAGAGTATCATACAGACTTTTGGGAAGGTTTAGCATCATCAATCAAAGAGATGAAAGAGGAATGTGAAGATCAGCAATGATGATGAGGAAGAGGACAGCAAGTAAACTCCAAAAGGTTGTATCATTCATTATCAGATATTGCTGTGATTTAAAGTTATATTATACCCCTATCTGTCCTTCTGTCTAGTATAATTTTTCTGCAAATCAATAATCAAGATGCTTGATCATTTACAACACTATACTCTCCAAAACTTGTTTGCACTCAATATTTCAAAAATGCATCACATGAAAGTTCTTTGAAAAGAAGGATTGAGGAATTAAACAATTTTGAGGCAAGCAAAAGATTAGGAGAAGTGGTGGTTCTAGTTGTATGATTATGTATTGAGGTTGCATGCTTATGAAAACTTGCATGGGAGCTCATAGGCGGGACATAGAGTTCAAAGAAGTGTTGTGGAGATTCTCAAACATTTATTGATCCAAGAAGCAGCAAACAAAACAAAAGAAAATAAAGAAAATACAAAAACAAAAAGAACATGGCCCAAGGCTCTGAGCATCAATTACTAGGCAGAAAAGAAAGAAGAAACAAAAACTCAAAGAGTTGTTATCCTAGTAAATGCTTGTGGTCGAATTGTGTCAAAGAGAGATGCTTGAGTATGTAAATCCTTAGATGAAACCGTGGATGAAATTCAACAGGAGGAGTTAGAAGAGAAGTGCACAGGACAAGGTCCAAGTGTGGGGACATTTTCAGATGACAATGAGGGCACTTTGCCATTATCACCAGCCTCAGATAATCCGGAGCCTGACCATGAGCAAAAATTAGAATTAAAGCCCCTCCCTCCACACCTTAAGTATGCTTACCTTGAGGACAAGCAGAAGTTTCCAGTTATCATTGCAAGGGAACTCACTTCCCAACAAGAAGCACAGCTACTCAGTGTGCTGAGGAAACACAGAAAAGCAATTAGATGGAGCTTGGCAGACATAGAAGGCATCAACCCTCAAGTTTGTGAGCACAGAATATTTTTAGAAGAAGGAGCTAAGCTTGTTCGTCAACTACAGAGAAGACTGAATCCCACTATCTTAGAGGTTGTCAAAAAGGAAGTGACCAGACTACTTGAGGTGGATATTATGTATCCCATCTCAGACAGTGAATGGGTAAGCCGAGTACAAGTGGTACCCAAGAAGTTTGGAGTCACTACAGTGAGGAATGAACATGGAGAGCTCATAGTAACCAGAGTACAGAATGCCTAGAGGGTCTGCATTGATTACAGGCGCCTCAACCAGGCCACTCGTAAGGATCACTACCCCCTTCCATTCATTGATTAAATGCTGGATCGCCTGTCAGGTAAATCACATTATTGCTTTTTAGATGGTTACACAGGTTATTTCCAAATTCATATAGCTCCTGAAGATCAGGAAAAGACTACTTTTACATGTCCTTTTGGGACTTATGCTTATAAGAGAATGCCCTTTGGCTTGTGCAATGCACCAGCTACTTTCCAAAGGTGCATGATGAGTCTTTTCTCTTACCTTATTGAGGACTGTATGGAGGTTTTTATGGATGATTTTAGCGTTTATGGTGATTCCTTTATCCTTTTCTTAGATAGTTTATCTAGAGTATTAGATAGAAGTGTCAGTACAAACCTTGTATTGAATTTTGAAAAATGTCACTTTATGGTAAAACAAGGGATTATACTAGGACATGTTGTGTCTAATACTGGCATTTCTGTAGATCCAGCAAAGGTGGATGTTATTTCTAGTTTACCTTACCCCTCCTCTGTGAGGGAAGTCCGTTCGTTCCTTAGCCATGCAGGTTTTTACCGAAGATTCATCAAGGAGTTTAGTAAGGTAGCACTGCCCTTATCTAGACTACTGCAAAAGGATATTGAGTTCGAGTTCAGTGAGGATTGCGAACAAGCGTTTGATAAGCTGAAGACCGCCCTGACTCAAGCTCCAATTGTGAGAGGACCAGACTGGAGCCAGCCATTTGAAATCATGTGCGATGCTTCCAACCATGCAGTAGGAGCAGCGTTGGCTCAGCGTGAAGGTAAGCATCCTTTTGTAATTGCTTATGCGTCTAAGATTTTAGACACAGCTCAGTCTAATTACACTACTACTGAGAAAGACCTTTTTGCTATTGTTTTTGCTCTGGATAAATTTAGAGCCTATTTACTTGGTACTAAAGTAGTAGTGTACTCAGACCACGCAGCTCTAAAGTATTTATTAGCTAAAAAGGAGTCCAAACCAAGGCTTATACGTTGGATACTGCTACTACAAGAATTTGATTTAGAAATTAAGGATAGGAGTAGTAACCAGAATCTAGTGGCAGACCACTTGAGTCGCCTCGAGCACATTAAGGATACCGCCACTCCTATAAATGATAATTTCCCGTTTGATAACTTACAAGCAGTATCTGAAGTAGTCTCTTGGTATGCGCCTGTAGCTAATTATCTAGTTAGCCGCACTTTTCCTCCAAACTTTACTAAGCATCAAAGAGACAAGCGAAAAAGCGAGTCCAAATATTATATATGGGATGACCCATATTTACGGAGATGTGGCGCTGACCAGGTAATTAGAAGGTGTGTGCCTCAATCAGAATTCTAGTCCATTTTAGAGGCCTGTCACTGATGACAAGTCATCCTAGCCTATTTTAACTAGTCTTTTTCTTTTGTTTTCATTAGAATTATGCACTTTCTTGAGCTACAAGCAAGCTATTTGAGTAGATTTTCATGTTTCCCTTGATTGAATCAACCATATATGAATTCATGCCATTTCATGAGGTTTTATGCTATATTTGTTGCATATTATGAAAGAATGAATATCTCATGATTTTGAGCATAGCTTTGATGTGTTTGGTTGATTAATGATAGGTGAAGAAAGCTTGGGGAAAGGTTGAAGCAAGAAGGAATAGCTAGGAGTAAAGAGAAGACAATGGAATAAGTGAAATTGAACCAGGAAGCAAAAAGCTGGACCTAAAGTTAGCATCAAACTTTTGCACAAACTTTTGGTTGAAAAGTTAGCCCCAACGTTAGCCCCCTAACTTGGAGGCTAACGTTGGAACTTGAAAATTCTCCCCTGGGCTCCAAAAGTTTGCGCCAACGTTAGCCCCTAACTTTGAGGCTAACGTTGGCACATGAATTTCTCCCCTGGGCACCAAAAGTTTGCGCCAACGTTAGCCCCCTTACTTTGAGGCTAACGTTGGCATGAGAAACTCCTCCCTGGCCACCTAACGTTTGCGCCAACGTTAGACCCCTAACTTGGAGGCTAACGTTGGCACATGAAATTACAAGGGAGAGGAGCAAAAGTTTGCGCCAACGTTAGACCCCTAACTTGGAGGCTAACGTTGGCGCCACAAGCACACTAGGCAAGGCCAACGTTAGGGTTAAAGTTAGACCCCTAACGTTGATGTTTGATGCAGTTTAACTTTTCCTTGTTTAACTTCTGCAAATCTACGTCCCAATCCCCTTTACATTTCAAGCAATTTATATTCCTTGCACTTTAAGATTCCGCAATTTACATTTCTTGCACTTTAAGTTTCTGCCATTTAATTTCTTGTTCCTTAAGATTCAACAATTTAATTTCCTGCTCTCTTTACTTTCATGCAATTTACATTCTGCAAATCACAAATCACCCAACCAACACTCGATTCGCTTGACTAAATCAACCACTAAACTAAAATTGCTCAATCCTTCAATCCCTGTGGGATCGACCTCACTCCCGTGAGTTTTGATATGGGCAAACACTAAGTTGGTGTTCACATAGCTTCATGAAAATTTGAAACTCATGCATCAATAATCATACAATTGTTATTTTCCAAAACCTTATAAATAGAAAAAATTCTTATTCGGTAATGAAGGCATTAATTGTGATGTACCCTTTGACAAGAAACAAGTTTGGTGTGTATCAAACTTTGATGCACCGATTTAAGGATACAATTAATTCTTCATGAAAAAAAAAGAGAGAAAAAGAAAGTGTAATGAAAACAATTCTTATGAACATTTAACATTTGAACTTCACTAATTGGAGGAAGAGACTTCTATGCAAATGTCCCAAGGCTTGACATGCGTGAGCCCCCAACGTACAAGAGCTATGTGCGAGGGGTGGAAGTAGACTTTAGCTCGGATGCAATCAAAAAAGTCTTGAAACTAAAGTCAGTCCGCTTTGATGAACTGGGATACCAACAAAGATTGAATGAGGATCAGGATTATGAAGAGATTGCGAGAGACATTTATTTTGAGAACTCAGAGTGGGAAGGAGATAACAAGAACAGATACAAGTTCCTGAAGAGATGTAACCTCACTCCGGAAGTTGAATAAGGCTGGCTTTTGGCAAGATCAACAGACACCAAACACGGATGGTGGGAACAATATCAGCCAAGTATATGAAAGGAGAAAGAAAAGGCATGACAAATGAAAGGTGGACTTGCTCCTTGTTCATCACTACAAAGAAAAAAGCATGCATTCTATCTGTTCTAGGTTGTCTTTGCATTTCTAAGTAGTCCTTTTTTAATTAAAAGTCTTTGCATTATGTTTGTTTCTTTCAAAATAAGTAGGCTAGTTTATGTGTGTGCTTGTGTGTTCATTTTCACTTGACAAGAAGCATGTGTTGTCCTCTGCATCTTTAAATTCAATAAAAGAACAGTTTGAATGTGAAGCAAGATAGTCTCTGTTAGATAGAAGTAGAATAAAAGTAAGTGGTGGTATGTGTGTGATTGTATAAAAACTCACTTTTAATGAATAAAGAGCCAGGATATCCCCTTCTAAGTAAAGAGTAGCCCACTGTCTATGAATCTCAATTGAATTAAATTCCTTGGTTAGAAAGAAAAACAAAAAGGAGGAAAGAAAAAAGATAGCCAAAAAGTGGCAGAATTTCTTGTTCCTTAAGATTCAGCAATTTAATTTCCTGCTCTCTTTACTTTCATGCAATTTACATTCTGCAAATCACAAATCACCCAACCAACACTCGATTCGCTTGACTAAATCAACCACTAAACTAAAATTGCTCAATCCTTCAATCCCTGTGGGATCGACCTCACTCCCGTGAGTTTTTATTACTTGATGCGACCCGGTACACTTGCCGGTTAGATTGGTGTGTTTTGGGAGAAATTTATTTTTCCTCCAAAATACTCATCAGTCACTCATCTGAGAATGGAGGACATTTTGGCCCTCAAAGAACAGCTAGAAAAATCTTGGACTGTGGATTCTGGTGGCCTACTCTTTTTAAAGACGCTGCTGAATTTTGTAAATCTTGTTCCCCATGCCAAAGGTTTGGTAATATATCCAAGAGGGATGAGATGCCTCAACAAACTATGCTTTTCTGTGAAATTTTTTATGTTTGGAGCATTGACTTCATGGGTCCATTTCCAAATTCTAATGGTCATTTTTATATATTGTTAGCTGTAGATTACGTTTCTAAATGGGTGGAAGCAATTCCTACCCGCACTGATAATGCTAACACTGTTGTTTCCTTTGTTAGAAACCACGTTATTTGTCGCTTTGGATCACCACGAGCAATCGTGAGCGATCAAGGCACCTATTTCTGTAACAGGAAACTAACAGGATTATTGAAGAAGCATGGGATAGTTCATAAAGTGGCAACAGCCTACCATCCCCAGACTAATGGGCAAGCTGAGGTGTCTAACAGAGAGATAAAGAGTATATTGCAGAAGATAGTCAAACCTCATAGAAGGGACTGGAGCACTAGGCTACAAGATGCACTCTGGGCATACAGAACAGCATACAAGACACCCATTGGGATGAGTCCCTTCCGCTTACTTTATGGAAAAGTTTGTCACCTCCCAGTTGAGGTAGAGCACAAAGCCTTTTGGGCAGTAAAGGAGTGTAATATGGGATTTGAGAAAGCCGGAGTTGAAAGGAAGTTGCAACTACAAGAATTAGAAAGCCTTCGCCTAGAAGCTTATGAGAACTCAAGGCGGTACAAGGAAAAGATGAAGGATGTGCATGATAAGCACATCAAGAGGAGAGAGTTCCAACCTGGGGACTTTGTCCTCCTTTACAACTCTAGACTAAGGCTCATGCCAGGCAAGTTGAGATCAATATGGGAAAGTCCATATAGAGTAGAGAAGGCTGAGCCATATGGCGTCTTCCATCTGAGTCATCCTTCAAGCTCTGATTTCCTCAAAGTTAATGGGCATCGCTTAAAGCTATATCATGGTGAGAAGGCGACAAAACCCAAGGAGCTAGAGATCTTCCTCTTGGAGGATCCACCCACAGTAGAAGACTGAGCTAGTGGAGCGTCCAACTTAAGGACATTAAAGCAATGTGCTAGGTGGGAGACAACCCACCATGGTATGATCGTTCCTTTCCTTCTTCTTCTTAGTTTTATTTTTCAAAAACTCTTCTCATTATTAGCATATTTAGTTTGCATCCTCATCTGCATATTGGATATTTATAAAAAAAAAAAGAGGCTCGGGACGCAACAGCGTCGCCGACGCGTCCGCGTCGCAGAAGAGTAAGAAAGAAAATAAATCGAACAGAGAGTCACGCGGGAGCGTGGCTGGAGGCGTGCCTTTGGCACAAATTACCCCATGCGACCGCGTCGCTGACGCGTCCGCGTCATAGAGGAAACATGTCTCCCACGCGTCCGCGTCACCCATGCAGTCGCGTGACCTGAAAATCGATGTAAGACAGGGTGCATGACCGAAAGTTGTGCTGTAGTGGTGCTGGTCTGGTGCTGAACGCACAAGCCTTACCACGCGGACGCATGGCTCACGCGTTCGCATCATATTCGAATATTGGCCACCCATGCGATCGTGTCAACCACGCGACCGCGTCACCTTGGAATTTGGCTATAATGAGTTTTGAACAGAGAGTTATACGAGCGCGAGGCTGCCCTTACGCCAGTAGCACAAAACGAATCATGCGTCCGCGATACTGACGCGACCGCGTCGATTCATATCAGTGAAAGTCGCGCGAACGCGTACCCCACGTGTCCGCGTTGCTTGCGCTGCACAGCTTATCCTAATTTTCCAAAATATCTTATCTTTCTCTTCCCCAAATCCTATTTTTTCTTTTCCCTCCTTATTTCTTTCTTCCACTTTCTTCCTTCTTCCTTCTTCCTTCTTCCTTCTTCCTTCTTTGTCACTTTCTACTTTCTCTCTCTCTCACCACCATTATCTAGTTTTTTCTTTTCTTCATCCCTCTTTACTTTTCTATTCTTTTTTTTTTTATGTTTTCTTCTCCTTTTCTTTTCTTTTTACTTGCATTATCCATGTTTTCCTTTTCTTTCTTTTTCTTTTAATTGGTGTTGGAAATTTATTAGGGTCATCATTATTCTTTATGATTTGCTTGTGGGTTGTTACAAAATTGTTTGGCAATTATATATTAATTTTTAAGGGTTGCTTGCATGTTCAATTTAATACATTCAATAACTTATTCACCATGCATGCTATGTGTTTGTGAAAACGCCCGTATGGCATTGTACACTATTTTTTTTAGATCTCTTTTAATCTACTACTCTATATGCTTACTTTTCACAAAATCTTTTTTTATATTTCATTAGTTAACTATAATTGTTAATACAAACAGATTGTTAGTATGACAGACTTGGTAATCTAATTTAGACATTAAATGCTTGATCTATGCTATTCACGCCTTTGCATGCATGCCAATAAACACCTTGCATTTAATTGTTCCCATATGCACCTGCTATAATTTTAACCCTCTTCTATTACCATTCGATGTCGTGATATATTTGTTTAGTGATTTCAGGAATTATAGGGTAGGAATGGCCTAGAAGAACGAAAGAAAGCATGCACAAAAGGAGGGAACATGAAGATTTGAATTTTTGGGAAAATAGCATTGGCGCGCGCGCGCACTCTACGAGCACGCATGGATGAGGATGGCTGGAAGCGGCGTTCAAGGATGGACACATCCATGCGGATCAGAAGATTTCTGTCGACGGGCACACGCACTTGTCACGCACGCATGGATCACAAAAGTAATTGGCGCGCACGCACACATGGCGCGCACGTGCGAGAAGCTGCACGTGACCACATTAAAGGAAATCGTGCCTAGCAATTTCTGAGGCTCATGAGGCCCAATTTCAAGCTATTTCTGCATGGAAAAGACCCAAGGACGCTAGGGGAAAGAAGGGAATCATTCATTTTACACTAAGACACAATTTTAGCTAGTTTTTGCGTTCTTTGTTCTTCTAGAGAGAGAAACCCTTGTTCCTCTCTAGATCTAGTTTTAATTTGATCTTCCCTTGTTGAATTCTGAATTAGATCTTGTTAATTACTAATTTTTGATAGTTTAATTTGAATTCCTTAGTATAATTTGGCTTAGATCTTGTGATAGTTTTATGAGTTCTTGTCAATTGTCATTTTATACCCATTTCATGAATGTTGTGAATTCTACTTTGTTGATGTTGCATTGTTGATTTCTATGATTAATTGTGTTATTTGGATGATTCTATGTTGATAATTGTTAGTGGGTACTTGTTAATTTCAATCTAATTGCAATTTGAACATGTCTTTTATTAATGCTTACCAAGTGTTTGATGAATTGTTTACCTTGATTATGGAGTAGTACCTTTCACTCTTGGCCTAGGCTAAGGGAATTGGGTAAACTTGAGTCATTGGGTCTAATGGATTTGATGATTTTGGAGCCCTTAGTGGTCAATTTGATAACCATTGACGCTAGCCTTCTATTAAGTCAATTAGTAGTAACCAAACCATTTGATGTACTTCAAGTATAGAAGTACACTTAATGAGTTTGGTTCCTCATAATTGTCAAGATATAGTTATTAGACAAGGATGGTGACCCCAATTCCCATGCCTAGCCAAGAGTTGCTTTTATCATTCCTATTTGAAAACCCAAAATTCTTAACTACTTGTCTTAGTTATAGTCGCTTGTTTAGTTTAGAATAGAATCGTATTGGATGCTACTTTGTGAGTTTGGAATTGCTCATGTCTTGCTTAGTTATCTGAATTAGTTTCTTGCATTGTAAGATTCCTTGCTTGTTAAGATTCTTAGTTTAAATTCTTGCTCATGATTCATAACCCCGAAATTCTAACCAATATTGAAGCACATGTTTTTCCATTTCTTGTGAGACAACCAGAGGTTTGAATGCTTCGGTTATTTCTATTGGGGTTGAATTTGTGACAACCAAATCCCTCTCTAAATTTGATCCTCGAGGCTTGTTGTTGGTAGAGCTATACTTGCAACGCAACTTTATTCAGAAATTTTTTACCGACATAGCATCCTCTCGATCCATCAAATTTTTGGCACCGTTGCCGGGGAGTGGTTGCAACATATGCCTTGATATTGTAGATAGTTTAATTACTTTCAATAACTAGCTATAGTTTAGATTTCTTTTACATTTGTGCTATGACTCTCAAGTTTGATAACTCGGTCTCAACCGGATTCTAGCTTAGCCAATTTTGATCCCGAGATTGAAAGAACTTTGTTACATACACGGCAAGATAGACGGAGGTTGGATTATATGGCTAGTACTTCAGCCTCTCTTGAGGAACATACCGAATCACTAGGCGGTACTGAAAGTGACTCGGAGTCTGCTACTTCTGATGCACGGAAACTTGTCTCTGAACAAATTTCCTTCGGCAAGTATACTGAATTGTCGTCAAGTAAAAACTCACAGTAGAGTGAGGTCGAATCCCACAGGGATTGATTGGTCAAGCAACTTTAATTGGAAGAACGTTCTAGTTGAGCTAAGCAGAAAGTGAGTTGAGAATTGCAGGAAATTAAATGGCAGGAAAGTAAATAGCAGAAAATAAATGACGGGAAGTAAATTGCAGAATCTTAAATGGGGAAGAGAAGTTTAGCATGAAAGTAAATGGCAATAAGTAAAGAGAATGGGTCAGATCAGAAATGGGGAATTCATTGGGCTTAGGAGATGTTGCATTCTCCGGATCAAGTTCATTTTCATATCTTCCTCAATCAATGCATTCATTGATCTCCTTGGCAATCTTAAGTGATTGAATTCCAATTCCTTGGTAATTCAATCTCTCAAATCAAATCAATAGCCAATTCCTTGGTCTAATTGCTCATGAGAAGAGATGAAGTGTGGTCACTGATTATACCACATGTATTTCCAAATCAAAGTATTGGGAGAATTATATGTCACCATATCCGCCCAAACCCCAATTTGGTCCAACATGAGAAAACATTTCTAGCATGATCTCTTCATCCCTTTTCCAAGGTTTAGAAGAGATCCAAGTATGAATAGCATCTTTTCCAAGATAACTACTCAATTGGATGAAGATTGAAAGCTTTCTAGTAAAATCAAGAGAAAAGAAAGAAGAAGGATTATGAAAACTATTATTGATCCATCAAATTACAACAGAGCTTCCTAACCCAATGAAAGGGGTTTAGTTGTTCATAGCTCTGGGAATGGAAAGCAAAGATGGAGAGTACATTCTGAAAGTTAAACTAGAAGTACAGAGAAAGTAAAATACAGAGAGTAATTCTAATAATGCCAAAAGCTCCTCTTTCTAGTTCAAAGCTCTCCCTATTTATACTACTCTTCTGATCTTCTAGTTGGCTCTTCAATTCTTGGATATGGGCCTTTGGATCTTGAGTTGAAGCAGTTATCTTCTTTAGTGGGCTCAGCTTTACTTGCAGAGAAAGTGTGAAGTAGGCAGGGACTTTAGCTTAGGGTATTAGTGGTGTTAACGTTAAGTGAAAATGAGGGGTTGAGAACGTTAGTGACAATTACCTTTTTCACTAACATTCCTAACCCTAAGTGGTCCACGTTAACTTCAACGTTAGTGGCACTAACATGACCACTAACGTTGACCCTTGGCCCTTCGCAAACGTTACTGGGGTTTACCTTTTTCAATAACGTTGAGAGTACCCCTTTTTCCCTACGTTAGAGTTCACGTTAGAATAGTTAACGTGGCCTTTAACGTGGGCTTGCCAAATCTTCGAGAGTGTTAGTGACACTTACCTTTGTCACTAACCCTTCAGAACGCCCCTGCTTCCCACGTTAGAGTTCACATTAACTAAGTTAAAGTTACTTCTAACGTGGTAATGATAGCCATCTCCAATGTTAGTGACAAAGGTGAGTGTCACTAACGTTGGCTCATCATCCCTCTTCTCCACGTTAGCTTCCATGTTAATGTAATTAACGTGGCTCATAGTGGCTCAATCCAACGTTAGTGACAAAGGTGAGTGTCACTAACGTTGGCTCATCATCCCTCTTCTCCACGTTAGCTTCCATGTTAATGTAATTAACGTGGCTCATAGTGGCTCAATCCAACGTTAGTGACAAAGGTGAGTGTCACTAACGTTGGCTCATCATCCCTCTTCTCCACGTTAGCTTCCATGTTAATGTAATTAACGTGGCTCATAGTGGCTCAATCCAACGTTAGTGACAAAGGTGAGTGTCACTAACGTTGGCTCATCATCCCTCTTCTCCACGTTAGCTTCCATGTTAATGTAATTAACGTGGCTCATAGTGGCTCAATCCAACGTTAGTGACAAAGGTGAGTGTCACTAGCGTTGGCATCATCTTCTTCTTCCACGTTAGAGCTCACGTTAACTAAGTTAATGTGGCTCTTAACGTGGCCAATTGCCCCTTTTAGAACATTAGCGGCACTTACTTTTACCACTAACATTGGAGTTCTATTTCTCTTCCATGTTAACATAGTTAACGTGGCAACTAACATGGGCTATGATGGCTCACGAAGGCGTTATTGGCAATCACTTTTCTCATTAACGTTGCAAGCTAGCCTTCATTCCACGTTAGTGGTCACGTTAGCTAGACTAACGTGGCTGCTAACGTGGTTCTTCCTTGCTTCCTTTATCTTGAAATCAAGCAATAAAGTGCATCAAAGCTCTGATCCAAGTTATGAGACATTCATCATTCAATTTGTCCTTTAATTCATGCATAATTCTCATGAAATCATGTAAAATTCACAATGTTTGCTTGAATCAAAATGTAAGTGATTATTTACCCAAAAACTTGCTTATTTCCTAAGAAAATGCATGAAACTACCTTAAAACCATAAAGAAAAGGTCAGTGAAACTGGCCAAAATGCCCTGGCATCACAATACCAAACTTAAAGCTTGCTTGTCCCTAAGCAAGTACTGGAACAAGAGAATGATGAATGAAATGACAAGAGGAATGAATCATTATTATGGAAGTCATGTTCTTGGTTTTATGGGGGTTTCATGCATAGCAACTTAGGTTCATTCTTTTACTGGCTTTCAGACCATTATAATGCCTTGGAATACTCACCTGATTGCACCTTTTGAGACTTTTATTTATTGATCCCTTTGTCTTTCCAAGGTTTATTTCTTCCTTAGGCTAAGTGTTATGTGAGGGGGCAACTCTTTAAGATAAGCTTTCAGCCAACACTCCCGAACCAGTTGGTTCAAGGTGCTAGGTGTTGAAACACCCTTAAGGACTTACTCCCTTAAGTCTCTTTCCCCCATACATGCACACCACAAGCACATGGTTTGTTATTTTCTTTCCTTGAGGTCTTGGTGTCCAGCACCTCTTTGGGTTACTAGATGTTCTGTAGCAAGGTTGCTCTTGATAGTGGATTTTCAGTTGATAATCCCGGGTTAGTTAACCCAAGTTACCAAGTGATGAAGCACTCCTAAGAACTTATTCATCCAAGCAGATCCTTGGTACAAGAGCACCACAGACACATCCCTCAAGTTTCAAGCCCTTGGTGCCTAGCCTTATTCTTTATTAACTTTTCTTTCTTTTTTTCAACCCTTATTGTTTTTTCCTTTTTCTTATTAGGATCTTATTATTTATCTAGTCTCATGGGGTGTGTTTCAAGCATATGATTCAAGACAGATAGTTGCCTTCCCACCTTGTTGGTGAACCAACTTAGCTAAGTGATTACTACACCACAAATTTAAGGACCTACTCCACAACTTGAACATCACTCTGGTCTTTCATAACATCTCTTTTTATTGGACTTAAAAGGACAAGCATACAATAAGCAAGATGAAAATGAAGGCAGGCAATTTGACTAGCAAGTATAGACCTAGGCAAAAGCAAATTTAAAGACAGAATTGAAAATTCCTAAGCTACTATGGAATCATGTTCTATTTCATACATGATTTTTCTTATTTAAAAAAAAACTTGAAAAAGAAAGATGGAACAATGAGGGAACTCCACCACCTTTTACCCATGGGGTTGTTCGCGCTCTCCTTCTTGTTTGTCCTCTTTGTGTCCACTTGTGCTTCCTTGCATATGTGCCAGTCTAGCTTTTTTCCAATCTTCAAGTGCCTTCCTTACTGATTCATGACTCTTTTCTACCCTCTCTCTTTCTTCTTGTGCTAATTCATCCTTCACTTCTTCATAGCTTATGATTCCCGGATGTAGTATAGGCAGTTCTCCGACTAAGTATCCGAGCCTGGCCTGAGTGTTCACCTGTTGTCCAGTCTGGCTCATGTAAACTCCTTTTGAAAACGCCCTGTGTTCGTCGAAGAGTTCTGCCTGTTCTAATTGTTTCCGATGCATTTCATGTATGTGTGCACCTTGATGTGCTTGGATGTTGATTAGCTTTTGGATGGCTTCTTGTTGTTGATCCTGCCTTTGTTCCAACCTGTGGAAGGATTCTCCCCATTGTTTTCCTTGCTCCAGTTGCTGCTCCATCAATTGTCTTTGCCACTCCCCTTGTTGATTCATCCATCTAGATAGTGACTCTTCTTGACGGTTTATCAACTGTAGGTGAAGCTCTTTTTGTGCCCCTTGATTTTCCAAGTATTGTCTAGATAAGCCATCAGTAGCTTCCTATAGTTGGTGCATGTCCAAAGGGGCTTGCTCTTCTAGGTTCTGTCCTTCTACCACTTGGTGCACTGGCCTCTTTCTTATCCTTCGTTGGGGTAGGGGAGATGCAACAGCACGCATATGCCGGACAGTAATTGGGATACTAACTTTTATCCATTCGAGGTTTTCATCTTCGAACACCACCCCTGCCTTGTCACACAGGCGGACAATGGTGCTGGGATAGCCTAACCTTCCCCCTGAATCACTTTTCTCAGCCATCTTCCTAATGTCTTGGGCTATGAGGTCATGCACCTTGATCTCCTTATAATTTCGAACCACCCCTTTGCTTTAGGGGTGAAATCACCTCTTTTTATGAATTTGGGCTTCCCATTGGGATCTCTCACCCAATCCGCTCCTTGTACGCAGATATCTTTCACAATTTGGTCATAATTAGGACTACCATCTATTCGGGATTGATAGCTTTCTTCCTCGAATGGTATGGTTCGTAGCTTCAACACCCTCATGATGCTCATGGGACTAAAATCCACAGTTACTCCTCTCACAAAGCTTATAAAAGATTCCTCTTTCCTATCATACCTCACTGCGTTTGCGTAAAACTCTCTTACGAGCGTTGCATTTATCCTCGCGGTGACTGGATCGGTGAGGAGCTCCCATCTTCTCTTTTCTACCTTCTCTGTGATTTCGGGGCACTCAGTTTTCTTGACTTGAAAGCCTAGCTCATATATGATCTTCTTATCAGCCATCCATCCAAATTGAAGTGCATGGTGATGAGTATTTTGGTGAAAGAATGTAAATTGGAGATTTGGATCTCAGGACCCAGAGACTAGAAAACTAAGTCTAGATCTCAATGCCTTCCTAGATCCAATAATAACAATTGCAAGGGAATTGTAAATTGCAAAGAGAATAAATGAAGAGCAATTAACCGGAATTGAAATTCAATTAACAGTAAAGAAACAGAGAGATCCAAGATTGAGATTGAAACAGAATTTCTTCAATTCTCCAATCCAAGATCCAAGACAAGTGTAATTGAAATTGAAAGCAATGAAAACAAAGAAATTAAAGATCACTCTATGCCAAAAGCTATGAAAATTCCAAAGAAAAACTCTTCCGGAAAAAGCTCCCTCAAGAACTTGAATTCTATCCTATTTATACACTTTCAAAAATGATCTTCAAGCCTTGAGTTGGGCCTTTGCTCTTGGTGGAATTGGGTTGAAAGAGGCCTTGGTTGATTGCTCTTGAAGTTTGGAGAAGAACCGAAGTGAACCAATTGAACCGGGTTTGAGTTTTGCAAAAGTTGGACCAAAAGTTTGAGCCAAAGTTAGAGCTCCAACTTTTCATATCAGCTAGCACAATTTGCTGATATCAACGTTGGTGCCAACGTTAGGGGTCTAACTTTGACCCTAACGTTGGCCTTGCCTAGTGTGCTTGTGGCGCCAACGTTAGCCACCAAGTTAGGGGGCTAACGTTGGCACAAACTTTTGCTCCTCTCCCTTGTAATTTCATGTGCCAACGTTAGCCTCAAAGTTAGGGGGCTAACGTTGGCGCAAACTTTTGGTGCCCAGGGGAGAAATTCATGTGCCAACGTTAGCCTCAAAGTTAGGGGGCTAACGTTGGGGCTAACTTTTCAACCAAAAGTTTGTGCAAAGGTTTGATGCTAACTTAGGTCCAGCTTTTGCTTCCTGGTTCTATTTCACTTATTCCATTGTCTTCTCTTTACTCCTAGCTATTCCTTCTTGCTTCAACCTTTCTCCAAGCTTTCTTCACCTATCATTAATCAACCAAACACATCAAAGCTATGCTCAAAATCATCAGATATTCATTCTTTCATAATATGCAACAAATATAGCATAAAACCTCATGAAATGGCATGAATTCATATATGGTTGATTCAATCAAGGGAAACATGAAAATCTACTCAAATAGCTTGCTTGTAGCTCAAGAAAGTGCATAAAACCAAATGAAAAATAAAGAAAAAGGCTAGTAAAACTAGGCTACGATGACTTGTCATCACAACACCAAACTTAAAGCTTGCTTGTCCCCAAGCAAGAAAAGATTTATTGAGAAGAAAGAATGAAATAGAAGAGGATGTTCATGCTAGCAGAGTATTATTGATAGTTCATGGGGTTTTGTGTGGATATGCAAATACTCATTTCTTATTGCCTCCTAGGCCTAGAAAGTCTCCTTCAAGCTTCAAGTGACATACTGCTATGACCTCTCATTATTCCTTTATCCTTGGCTATTACTTTGTTCATAAGCTTTATTTGAGTGTCATGTGTAGCAAGTTCATTTTCTTTTCTTTATACTTGACACATTATTCACCATAGACACTTGGCTCACATTCCTTCTTAGAACATTGATGCCCAGCACCTCTTTGGGTTACTAAATGCCTTGTAGTTAGGTTGCTCTTGATAGTGGACTTTCAGCTGATGATCCCGGATTAGTTAACCCAAGTCACCAAGTGTTGATGCACTCCAAAGAGCTTAATAATCCAAGCAGATCCCAGTACAAAGACACCACAGGCATATATTCTAAGGTTCGAGCTATTGGTGTCCAGCTTTGTTTCTTTTTGTTTTTCTTTCTAACCAAGGAATTTAATTCAATTGAGATTCATAGACAGTGGGCCACTCTTTACTTAGAAGGGGATATCCTGGCTCTTTATTCATTAAAAGTGAGTTTTTATACAATCACACACATGCCACCACTTACTTTTATTCTACTTCTATCTAACAGAGACTATCTTGCTTCACATTCAAACTGTTCTTTAATTGAATTTAAAGATGCAGAGGACAACACATGCTTCTTGTTCAGTGAAAGTAAACACACAAGTACACACATAGACTAGCTTACTTATTTTAAATTGAAACAGAAATGCTGAACAGACTACTACACTAACAGTTACTGCTAAGATGGGCATATTCACACTTCCAATTTAGAGCAATTCAATGCTGATGGAGTTAAGTGACAATACAAACTCTTGGTGGCTTCTTCTTCTTTCTCTCAGCTAATGGTGTGTAGTCCTCCCAAGAGAGTGATTGTATTCCTGCAGTGTTAATGGAAGTTGCTTGTTTCTCGAGCCCTTAGATGACTGGTTAGTGTGCAAGACTTTTTTGTAGGCGTTTGAACTTACTTTGGTGTGTGAACACCAAACTTAGTCCCTTGTCATGTTTCTTATGCATAACCATATGAGAAAGCCTGAGTCTTTGCTAAAGGTAATAAAACTAAAAACTAGAAACAGACAATGATTAAATGATTTATCAGGTTGCTTGGAGCTAGTAACCCAGTAGTTTCTCCATTTGTTTGTTGCAAAAGTGACTACCACCATCACTAATAAGACCCTTTGGCACTCCATACCTAGTGAAAATGTGTTTTTTTAGGAATTGGAGGACAATCTGTGCATCACAGGTGGTTGTAGCTATGGCTTCCACCCACTTTGAGACATACTCCACTGCTACCAAGATGTATCTAAAAGAATAAGAAGGAGGAAAAGGCCCCATGAAATCAATTCCCCATAGATCGAACAATTCTAATTCTAGGATAAAGTTTTGAGGCATCTCATTCCTTTTTGTTAATCCTCCTGCTTTCTGGCATTCATTACATTGGTGTACATATTCTCTGGTATCCTTGAAGATAGTTGGCCAATAGAAGCCACTCTGCAGTATTTTTGTGGCTGTTTTTTCTGGGCCAAAGTGTCCACCATAAGCTGAACCATGACAATGCCACAAGATGTCCCTGATTTCACTTTCGGGAACACACCTTCTGATTACTCCATCAGAGCATCTTTTGAACAAGAAGGGTTCATCCCATGAGAATTTCCTTGCTTCGTTGATCAACTTCTTCACTTATTGCTTAGAGAACTCTTGCGGTATCTTCCTTCCCACTTTGTAATTTGCTATGTCAGCAAACCAAGGTGCTTGCTGGATTTGCAGAAGGTACTCATTTGGGAAGCTTTCATTTATGGGCTGGGATGCTCTTTGACTTGTTTCATGTGGTAGTCTCGACAGATGATCAGCGACCTGATTTTCAGTGCCCTTCCTATCTCTTATCTCTATGTCAAATTCTTGTAGGAGCAATATCCACCTGATGAGTCTTGGTTTAGCATCCTGCTTTGACATCAAATACTTAAGTGCAGCATGATCAGTGTAAACCACAACTTTGGATCCTACTAGATATGATCTAAATTTATCAAATGCATAGACTACAGCTAGCAACTCTTTTTCTGTTGTGGTGTAATTTCTTTGGGTCTCATTCAACACTTTACTTGCATAATATATGACATGATGCAAATTTCCCTTTTTTTGCCCAAGTACAGCACCAATTGCAAGATCGCTTGCATCACACATGAGTTCAAAAGGTAATTCCCAATCTGGAGGTGTGATGATTGGTGCTGTTGTGAGTCTATTTTTTAAAGTTTCAAAGGCATGCTGGCAGTTTTCATCAAAAACAAAAGGGTTATCAAGCATTAACAGATTACTCAAAGGTTTGGCTATTTTTGAAAAGTCCTTGATAAACCTTCTGTAAAATCCGGCATGCCCCAAGAAACTTCTAACAGATTTCACATTAATTGGTGGAGGGAGTTTTTCTATGATCTCAACCTTTGCCTTATCAACCTCTATCCCCTTTTTTGAAACTTTATGGCCAAGAACAATCCCTTCGGGTACCATGAAATGGCATTTCTCCCAGTTTAAAACCAAATTAGTTTTTTGGCACCGTTTCAAGACAAGGGTTAAATGGGTTAGGCAAGCATTGAAATTATCACCAAAAACAGAGAAGTCATCCATGAAAACTTCTAAAAATTTTTCGACCATATCAGAGAAGATGGAGAGCATACACCTTTGAAATGTGGCAGGGGCGTTGCAGAGTCCAAAGGGCATCCTCCGATATGCAAAAACTCCAAATGGACATGTAAAGGCAGTTTTCTCTTGGTCCTTGGGGTCCACCACGATTTGATTATACCCAGAATATCCGTCCAAAAAGCAGTAATAGGCATGGCCGGCTAACCTTTCCAGCATCTGATCAATGAATGGGAGAGGGAAATGATCCTTCCGGGTGGCATCATTCAATCTTCTATAGTCTATGCACATCCTCCACCCAGTCACTGTTCTAGTAGGGATTAACTCATTCTTCTCATTAGTGATGACCGTCATTCCTCCCTTCTTTGGTACCACTTGAACCGGGCTCACCCATGGGCTGTCAGATATTGGGAAGATTATCCCTGCATTCCACAACTTCATTACTTCCTTCTGGACCACTTCCTTCATTGTGGGATTTAATCTTCTTTGCGGTTGAACAACTGGTTTGGAATTATTTTCCAAGAGGATCTTATGCATACATACTGCAGGGCTGATTCCCTTCAGGTCATCAATGGTCCACCCTAAAGCATCTTTGTGAGCTTTGAGTACGTCAAGAAGTTCTCCTTCTTCCTTCTTTGTCAGGGATGAATTAATGATTACTGGGAAGCTCTCCGATGTGCCAAGGAATGCATATTTGAGATGGGTGGGTAAAGGTTTCAATTCTTGTCTTCGTACATCTTCCTTCTTACCTTGCCTTTCATCTTGCTCAGTAGAGGTCTCAGCCACTTGTTCCTCTTTTGCCCCTTGATTTCCTTCTTGCTCTTGAAAATTTTCTTCCAATGTTTCTTCCACCAAACTATCTATCATATCCACTCTTACGTAATCCTCTTGCTCAGGAGCGTTTTGCATTGATTTGAACACATTTATGATCATTTGTTCATTATGGACCCTGAAGGTCATTTCTCCTTTTTCTACATCAATGATGGCCCTTGCTGTGTGTAGAAATGGCCTTCCCAGAATGATTGATTCATTTTCTTCTTCTTCAGTGTCCAAAATTACGAAATCTGCTGGGAAAATAAACTCCCCAACCTTCACCAACAGATTCTCCACAATTCCATTGGGTGTCTTGATTGATCTGTCAGCCATGACTAGTGACATCCTGGTGGGTTTAAGCTCTTCTATGGAAAGTTTTCTCATCATTGAGAGAGGCATTAAATTGATGCTGGCACCCAGGTCACAAAGAGCCTTGTTGAGAATTATCTTGCCAACAGTGCATGAGACTACAAAGCTTCCCGGATCTTGATGTTCTCTGCTTGCTTCTTTGTATTGTCATTGTTGCTTATCAATGTTCTCCCACTCCTTCATTGTATTGCCTTGCATTCCTCCTTGGGATTTGGAATTGTGTCACTGGGCAGTGAGTTTGGAGGTCTCTCAACAGATACTTGCTTGGAGAGTTGCCCCATCTGTCTCTCTAGGCTCTTTAGGGATGCTTCCTGATTCTTGGTTACCATTTCCTGGTGTTTCAACATTTTGTCTATCATGGCTTCCAAGTGAGTGATTCTTTGGGCTTCAGGTGATACTTGAGGTGGGTTATGAGATGTGGGTGGTGGATAGTAGGCATTTTGGTTGGTGGGTTGGTTATTAGATTGGTATTGGTTGAGGTTGGGGTAGTTGTTTTGAGGTTTTCTGTAGGGGTTTTGGTTAGTCTGCTGCTGGTTGTGGTTTTGGTTGCTTCTTGGGTTGTGTTGGTTTGAGTTCCTCTGCTATGGTTGTTGGTTTTGGGTATAGTTATCTCCCCATCTGAGGTTTGGGTGGTTCTTCCAGGATGGATTGTATGTATCACCATACACTTCATTTGGTCCTTGGTTGTGCATATACTGTACTTGCTCTTGTTGTTGTTCTTCTTGAGTTTCTTCACTCTGTCCCCATGTGGTTGATGGTTGGCTGGTGTTAACTGCTGCAACTTGGAGACTATCAATCCTCTTGGCCATTTGCTCAAATTGTTGTTGAATTTGCTGCTGCATCATCTTGTTTTGAGCCAAGATTGAATCCACTCCTTCTAGCTCCATTACTCCTCTTCTTTGTGAGGGTTGGCGGCCTCTTTGATGAGCAAAAAAATATTGGTTGTTGGACACCATATCAATGAGTTCTTGAGCTTCTTCTGCAGTTTTCATGAGTTGCAAGGAACCTCCAGCTGAATGATCCAAAGCTTCCTGGGATTTCAGTGTCAAGCCTTCATAGAAGTTTTGAAGCTTCTCCCACTCATTAAACATGGCAGGGGGACATTTCCTTATCAGAGCCTTGTACCTCTCCCATGCCTCATAGATGGGTTCGACCTCCATTTGTGTAAATGTTTGAACCTCAGCCTTTAACCTTATAATCCTCTGAGGTGGATAAAATTTTGCAAGGAACTTAGTTACCAAATCATCCCAGTTGTTGATGCTGTACCTTGGAAAAGATTCTAACCATTGAGTGGCCTTGTCCCTGAGAGAAAATGGGAATAGCATCAGCTTGTAACTGTCAGGGGGCACTCCATTAGTTTTGACAGTGTTGCATATCCTCAAGAAAGTGGATAAATGTTGGTGTGGGTCCTCAAGTGGTCCTCCACCAAAAGAGCAATTGTTCTGAACCAAAGTGATGAGTTGTGGCTTGAGTTCAAAATTGTTAGCATTGACATTTGGAGCCAAGATGCTGCTCCCACAATGTCTAGGATTTGCAAAGGTGTAGGAAGCCAAAACTCTCCTCTGGGGTGGGTTGCCATTGTTGTTGTCTTCTCCACCTGGTGGATTGGTTAAATGTTCCTCCATCTCTTGGAATTCTTCTTCTGATTCCTCTTCTCCAACAATATTTTTCCCTCTTTCAGCTCTTCTTAACCTCCTGAGAGTTCTTTCGTCTTGTTCATGAAAATTGGGTATGGTTCTTCTTGTACCTGACATACAAGCAGAACATGAGAAAGGCACAAAACCAGTGACACTTCAATTTACTGCCAGATTGAAGTGTTAGTTAGTTTAAGCAAAAAATCAAACAGCTAGTGGGTTAATCAAAATTAAAGACAAAGTGCTTGATCTAGATCACCACCTCACTTTATCATTGTCAATTAAATTAATCCCGGGCAACGGCGCCAAAAACTTGATGAGTATTTTGGTGAAAGAATAAATCTCTCCCAAAACACCAAATCTAACCATTGAAACAGAATTTCTTCAATTCTCCAATCTAAGATCCAAGACAAGTGTAAATGAAATTGAAAGCAATGAAAACAAAGAAATTAAAGATCACTCTATGCCAAAAGCTATGAAAATTCCAAAGAAAAACTCTTCCGGAAAAAGCTCCCTCAAGAACTTGAATTCTATCCTATTTATACACTTTTAAAAATGATCTTCAAGCCTTGAGTTGGGCCTTTGCTCTTGGTGGAATTGGGTTGAAAGAGGCCTTGGTTGATTGCTCTTGAAGTTTGGAGAAGAACCGAAGTGAACCAATTGAACCGGGTTTGAGTTTTGCAAAAGTTGGACCAAAAGTTTGAGCCAAAGTTAGGGGTCTAACTTTGGCTCCAACTTTTCATATCAGCTAGCACAATTTGCTGATATCAACGTTGGTGCCAACGTTAGGGGTCTAACTTTGACCCTAACGTTGGCCTTGCCTAGTGTGCTTGTGGCGCCAACGGTAGCCACCAAGTTAGGGGGCTAACGTTGGCGCAAGATCGCACTTCCTCTCGGAACACCTTGTTATCTTGAATCTCCTTGCATATGCCTTCAAGTAGAGTCTCAATCCTTGATAGTCTTTCTTCCGATGATGGAGAGTAGAGATTGGAAGGATGAGAAGGGCCATTTTGACTTTGGTATGGATGTTGAGAAGTGTTGTTGGGTGGGTGTTGGTATGACCTCTGTGTGGAGTGTTGGTGAGTTGCATTGTTGTTGGGGTTGTGGCGTCTCTGATCTTGGCCTTGGTCTTGTTGATTTCCCCACCCAAAGTTTGGGTGGTTCCTCTAACCAGGATTATACGTTTTGGAGTATGGGTCATGGTTCTGCCTAGGTGAATTCCCAATGTAGTTGGCTTGTTCCTGATCACCCTCTGCTTCTTCATTCACTCCTTCTTGGGTTGCTACTGAAGTGGTGATTGCTGCTACTTAATTCCTCTCCATCTTTTTGGTGAGGTCAGCTAATTGCTTGGTAATCATCTTGTTTTGAGCTAGCAGTGCATCCACATTATTCAGCTCCATCACTCCTCTAGTATTGCCTCTTTCAGAAGCATAGAAGTAGTCATTCTCTGCTACAGTCTCAATGACATCTATGGCTTCTTCAATGGTCTTCTTCTTGTTCAGAGATCCCCTGGATGAGTGGTCTACTGCCTTCTTTGATTCATACGAAAGGCCTTCATAGAAGATGTGCAACTGCACCCATTCATTGAACATATCTGGCGGGCATCTTCTTGTCAAGTCTTTAAACCTCTCCCATGCTTCATATAGAGTCTCACCATCCTGCTGCCTGAATGTTTGTACCTCAGCTCTCAACCTGTTGATCCGTTGAGGAGGATAGAATCTTGCCAAGAACTTGTTCACCACATCTTCCCAGGTTGCTAAACTCTCCTTTGTAAAGGATTCCAGCCATTTAGATGCTTTGTCCTTGAGTGAGAAGGGAAACAGAAGTAGTCTATAGGTGTCAGGATGAACACCATTAGACTTCACAGTATCGCATATCCTCAGGAAGGTGGTTAGACGTTGATTGGGGTCTTCTTGGACACTTCCTCCGAATGAACAATTGTTCTGAACAAGGGTGATGAGCTGTGGCTTTAGTTCAAAGTTGTTGGCATGTATGGTTGGCCTTTGGATGCTACTTCCACAGTTTTCTGGGTTTGGGTTGATGTAAGAACCCAGAACTCTTCTCTCTTGTCCAGCCTGATGCGCTGGACCTTCTCTGCTATGGTTGTGAGCCTCTTCTTCATGATGGTTCTCCATATTCTCCTCCATGCCTGGTTCAAAGTACTATTCCTCTTCCTCAGCACCAACTACTCTCTTTCCTCTTGCTTCCCTCCTTATTCTAAGGAAGGTCCTCTCAGGTTCAGAATCAAAGTAAGTTGAAGCCCCGCTTCTTCTACCTGTCATATAACCAACAAAGCAAAAGCAAGAGAGATAGATGCAGACAGTAATTTCTACAGAAATGCTGTTAGTGTGAGTGATGCAATATATCAAATAGTTAGTGGGTTAGTGACTGAATTGTAAACAACTAAGAAAATGGGTAGGGGAAAAGGAAGAAAATAGCTAAACAGAAAGTAAATTACTCAAATGAACTTAAATCAAACAAAATAAAAACAAATGCTCAATCTAGTTATCCACCAATTTAATCATTGTTGATACAAAATCAATCCCCGACAACGGCGCCATAAACTTGATGCACGGAAACTTATCTCTCAACAAATTTCCTTCGGCAAGTATACCAAATTGTCGTCAAATAAAAACTCACAGTAGAGTGAAGTCAGATCCCACAGGGACTGATTGGTCAAGCAACTTTAATTGGAAGAACGTTCTAGTTGAGCTAACCAGAAAGTGAGTTGAGAATTGCAGGAAATTAAATGGCGGGAAAGTAAATAGCAGAAAATAAATGACGGGAAGTAAATTGCAGAATCTTAAATGGGGAAGGGAAGTTTAGCATGAAAGTAAATGGCAATAAGTAAAGAGAATGGGTGAGATCAGAAATGGGGAATTCATTGGGCTTAGGAGATGTTGCATTCACCGGATCAAGTTCATTTTCATCTCTTCCTCAATCAATGCATTCATTGATCTCCTTGGCAATCTTAAGTGATTGAATTCCAATTCCTTGGTAATTCAATCTCTCAAATCAGATCAATAGCCAATTCCTTGGTCTAATTGCTCATGAGAAGAGATGAAGTGTGGTCACTGATTATACCACATGTATTTCCAAATCAAAGTATTGGGAGAACTATATGTCACCATATCCGCCCAAACCCCAATTTGGTCCAACATGAGAAAACATTTCTAGCATGATCTCTTCATCCCTTTTCCAAGGTTCAGAAGAGATCCAAGTATGAATAGCTTCTTTTCCAAGATAACTACTCAATTGGATGAAGATTAAAAGCTTTCTAGTAAAATCAAGAGAAACGAAAGAAGAAGGATTATGAAAACTATTATTGATCCATCAAATTACAACAGAGCTCCCTAACCCAATGAAAGGGGTTTAGTTGTTCATAGCTCTGGGTATGGAAGGAAAAGATGGAGAGTACATTCTGAAAGTTAAACTAGAAGTGCAGAGAAAGTAAAATACAGAGAGTAATTCTAATAATGCCAAAAGCTCCTCTTTCTAGTTCAAAGCTCTCCCTATTTATACTACTCTTCTGATCTTCTAGTTGGCTCTTCAAGTCTTGGATATAGGCCTTTGGATCTTGAGTTGAAGTAGATATCTTCTTCAGTGGGCTCAGCTTTACTTGTAGAGAAAGTGTGAAGTAGGCAGGGACTTTAGCTTAGGGCGTTAGTGTTGTTAACGTTAAGTGAAAATGTGGGGTTGAGAACGTTAGTGACAATCACCTTTTTCACTAACGTTCCTAACCCAAAGTGGTCCATGTTAACTTCAACGTTAGTGGCACTAACGTGACCACTAACGTTGACCCTTGGCCCTTCGCAAACGTTACTGGGGTTTACCTTTTTCAATAATGTTGAGAGTACCCCTTTCTCCCTACGTTAGAGTTCACGTTAGAATAGTTAACGTGGCCTTTAACGTAGGCTTGCCAAATCTTCGAGAGCGTTAGTGACACTTATTTTTGTCACTAATGCTTCAGAATGCCCCTACTTCTCACATTAGAGTTCACGTTAACTAAGTTAACGTGACTTCTAACGTGGTATTGATAGCCATCTCCAACGTACGTGACAAAGGTGAGTGTCACTAACGTTGGCTCATCGTTGCAAGCTAGCCTTCATTCCACGTTAGTGGTCACGTTAGCTAGACTAACGTGGCTGCTAACGTGGTTCTTCCTTGCTTCACTTATCCTGAAATCAAGCAATAAAGTGCATAAAAGCTCTGATCCAAGTTATGAGACATGCATCATTCAATTTGTCCTTTAATTCATACATAATTCTCATGAAATCATGTAAAATTCACAATGTTTGCTTGAATCAAAATGTAAGTGATTATTTACCCAAAACTTGCTTATTTCCTAAGAAAATGCATGAAACTACCTTAAAACCATAAAGAAAAGGTCAGTGAAACTGGCCAAAATGCACTGGCATCAACTTCCTATTCTTCTGTTGGCACTAATAATACATCTTTACATCCTACAGGTGAGCCACACATGGCGGAGCCACGACGGATCACTTTGCATGAGCAAGGAGCTCCGGATATCATACTTCAACCGTTGCAAGCAAGGTATCCTAACCTTGATCCAAACTTTGAATTGAAAAGTAGCTTGATAAATCTACTTCCTAAATATCATGGGTTGCCGGGTTAAGACCCCATCTGACATCTAAGAGATTTTCAAGTTGCTTGTTCTACGGCACGAAGGCATGGAGCCGATGAGGTAGCTATCATGGTTTTTGCCTTCCTTTTTTCTCTTAAAGGGCTAGCCAAGACATGGTTTTATTCGCTACGGGATGAGATTGTGACTAATTAGGATTTCTTGAGGAGAGAGTTTCTAGATAAATTCTTCCCACCGAAGATGACCGACTACATCCGGAAGGAGATTTCGAGCATAATGCAAAAACACCAAGAGAGTTTGTATGAGTATTCGTCTCGGTTCAAAAGGCTATTTGAATCTTGTCCATACCATGGGATGAACACTCACTTGCTCATTAGCTACTTCACCGGAGGTCTTTGTGTGGAAGATAGGAGATTGCTTACTGCCTCTAGCGGTGGTTTCCTTTCGAAAAACAAGACGGAGGGAGAAGCTTGGAATTTGATAAAGGATGTTGCCTAGGCTACACAACTTACAAGGGTGAGAAGTAATCCACTCAAGGGTGTGGTAGAACCATCCCCTTCCGAATCAAGTCTAACCAAAGCACTTGGAGATATGACTACCATCCTTACCCAAATACAAAAGGATCAAAAGGAATACTACTCCATCTAAGCCATCCAAGCCCCAACTCCGGTTGCTCAACTTGAAGGCCCTTCTAGGATTTGTGGTTTGTGCTCTAGCACCACACATTACACCGATCAATGCCATCAAATTCAAGAGGAGCATGCTCTTATAGTAGCCAATGTGAATTACAACAACCGTCCACCCTATCCTTCCCAAGGCCAAAACAATTACCCTCAAGGTGGTAATCAACAATAAAGGTGGAGAGATAATGCACAAAGAAGCAATCAAAACCAAAGATGGAACAACTATTCTTCTCATCATAACAATAACCAATCTTCATCCCAATACCACCATAACAACACCAACTACCAAGCTAACCAATGCCACTCCAACCAAAACCAAAACAACTACACCAAGTACCAAGCACCACACCATAGACAACAATCCTACCAAACTCCGCCATCTTCAAATAATCAAGTTGATGAGCTTAGAGTCGCCATGGAGAAAAGAGATGAGAGTAACAAGGCTCAATTTGATGCCTTGGATGCTCAATTGGCTAACCTCACCAACATACTTTCAAAGATGACCATGCCAAACCAACCATCAACTCCCAACAATAACACCAACCAACCCTCAAGCTCTTCTAACCTTCCATCCCAACACCAACCAAACCGAAGGGACGGTCTCAACGCCATCACTCTATGGTCGGGGACTACATTGGAGGAGATACCTCCAAGGGTCATGAGAGACATTTATGAGGAAAAAGTGGTTGTTGAAGCTCCACGTGAAGAAGAGGTGGTAGACAAAAGGCATGAGAAAGAAGGATTAAATCTCAAGGAACCCAAGAGGAAAGCTATAGTGGATGAGTCCATTCATATTTCATTCCCTTCCATGGTGAAGAAGGCAAAGAAAACACCGGAATTTGATTTGAACATGCTTCAAGTGTTCAAGAAGGTTGAGGTAACCATACCCCTTCTTGATGCTATTCAACAAATTCCAAAGTTTGCAAAATTTTTGAAAGACTTGTGTACACACAAGGATAGGATAGGAGAATTGGAGACATTATCCTTGGGTAGTTCAATTTCTTCCTTGATGGAACCTATTCCAAAGAAATGTGGTGACCCTAGACCTTGTTTGGTGTCTTATTGTATTGATGGACGCACTTTTCATGATTGTATGTGTGACTTGGGAGCTTGTGTAAGCATCATGCCACTTTCTATTTATGTGCGGTTGAATTTAGCTACACTAAAGAAGTCGGCGGCGAGGTTTGCCTTAGCCGATAAAAGTGTGATCACGGTGATGGGAATAGCGGAAGATGTACTTGTGGCGATCAAGGATTTAGTTTTTTCGGTTGACTTTTACATCCTTGAAATGCCTCCAACAGAAAATAGAAACTCCTCTTCCGTTCTACTTGGTAGACCCTTCCTCAAGACCTCTAAATTTAAGTTAGATGCCTTCACCGGCACATATTCCTTTGAGGTTAGAGACAAGACTATCAGGTTCAATTTAGAAGAAGCCATGAAACATCCTCCCGAAGAACATTCTGTGCTCTGATGTGATGTAATTGATGAAATGGTAGCAGAAGTGCAAGAAGAAGACCACAACAAGTTGTACTACCCTATTGTTGAAGAGGCGAATGACCAAGAGGATGAACATGAAAAAGTTGTCAAGAATGAACTCCATGAGCTTGATGAAAATGAACCTCAGCTTGAGGTAAAAAGTGAACTGAAGCCCCTTCCATCTCATTTGAAGTATGCTTTCTTAGAGAACAATCAAAGGTTTCCGGTCATTATTGCTAGTGAAATTTTAAGTGAAGAAGAAGAAAAGCTCCTAGATGTTCTAAGAAAGTACAAGAAAACAATAGGATGGAGCCTAGCAGATATTGTGGGAATTGACCCCCGCAAGTGCATGCATAGGATATTTCTCCAAGATGGAGCTAGGCTGGTTAGGCAACCGCAAAGGAGGCTCAACCCGACCATCCTCGATGTAGTGAAGAAAGAGGTCACCAGATTACTAGATATGGATATGATATACCCAATCTCCGACAGTGAGTGGGTGAGCCCAGTCCAGGTTGTTCCCAAGAAGTCGGGCATCACAACGGTCAAGAAGGACGACGGTGAAATGGTCACTAAAAGAGGACAAAATGCATGGCGAGTGTGTATTGATTACAGAAGATTGAACGCTGCTACACGGAAGGAGCATTACCCCTTGCCCTTCATCGATCAGATGTTAGACTGTTTGGCAGGTAAATCTCACTACTGCTTTCTTGATGCATTTATTGGCTACTTCCAGATTCATATTGCTCCTGAAGATCAGGAGAAGACCACGTTTACTTGTCCGTTTGGCACCTTTGCCTATAAAAAGATGCCATTTGGACTATGTAAGGCACCCGCTACTTTTCAGCGGTGCATGACGAGTGGCTTCTCCAATCTAATGGAGAATTGTCTGGAAGTCTTTATGGATGACTTCAGCGTTTATGGTACTTCATTTGATTGTTTCTTAGAGAACTTGGCCAAGGTCCTAGCTAGATGTGTTAACACTAACCTTGTCTTAAATTTTGAAAAATGTCACTTCATGGTACGACAAGGTATAGTGTTAGGACATGTAGTATCTCATGAAGGAATTTCTGTAGACCTGACCAAGGTCGATATTATCACCACTTTACCTCACCCCTCATCTGTGAGGGAGCTCTGCTCGTTTTTGGGACATGCAGGATTCTATAGGCGCTTTATCAAAGATTTCAGCAAGTTTGCTTTGCCATTGTCGCGACTACTCCAAAAAGTTGTGGATTTTGAGTTTGACAGTGAATGTGTGAAAGCTTTTGAAGAGCTAAGGAGAGTTCTTACCACGGCACCGGTTGTGCGAGGCCCCATGGTGCACGAAATTGTGATCTCTGGTAATGGCTCCAAAAACTTGGTGCTCTAATCTCAATTCATAATTTGTCACAACTTCGATACAACTATCCAGCAAGTGCACTGGGTCGTCCAAGTAATAAATCTTACGTGAGTAAGGGTCGATCCCACGGAGATTGTTGGTATGAAGCAAGCTATGGTCACCTTGTAAATCTCAGTCAGGCAAATAATAATTGATTATGGATTTTTCGAAAATAAATAAGAAGTAAACATAAAATAAAGATAGAAATACTTATGTAATTCATTGGTGAGAATTTCAGATAAGCGTGTAGAGATGCTTTCGTTCCTCTGAATCTCTGCTTTCCCGCTGTCTTCATCCAATCAGTCTTACTCCTTTCCATGGCTGGCATTATGCAAGGGCATCACCGTTGTCAATGGTTACATCCCCTCCTCTTGTGAAAATGGTCCAAATGCTCTGTCACAGCACGGCTAATCATCTGAGGTTTCCGATCATGCTGGAATAGGATTCACCCTCCTTTTGCGTCTGTCACTACGCCCAGCACTCGCGAGTTTGAAGCTCGTCACAGTCATTCAATCCCAGAATCCTACTCAGAATACCACAGACAAGGTTTAGACCTTCCGGATTCTCATGAATGCCGCCATCAATCTAGCTTACACCATGAAGATTCTGATTAAGAGATTTAAGAGATAATCATTCAATCGAAGGTAGAACGGAAGTGGTTGTCAGGCACGTGTTCATGGGGAATGATGATGATTGTCATGTTCATCACATAAATCCACTTCCGGGGCCCACTTGGTGTGTGCTTGGGCTGAGCTTGAATGTTACACGTGCAGAGGCTCTTTCTAGAGTTGAACGCCAGGTTGTAACGTATTTCTGGCGTTCAACTCTGGTTTGTGACTTGTTTCTGGCGTTTAACTCCAGACAGCAGCATAGAACTGGCGTTAAACGCCCTTTTACGTCATCTAAACTCGTTCAAAGTATAGACTATTATACATTTCTGAGAAGCCCTGGATGTCTACCTTCCAACGCAATTGGAAACGCGCCATTTTGAGTTCTGTAGCTCCAGAAAATCCATTTTGAGTGCAGGGAGGTCAGAATCCAACAGCATCAGCAGTCCTTCTTCAACCTCTGAATCTGATTTTTGCTCAAGTCCCTCAATTTCAGCCAGAAAATACCTGAAATCACAGAAAAACACACAAACTCATAGTGAAGTCCAGAAATGTGAATTTAACATAAAAACTAATGAAAACATCCCTAAAAGTAACTAGATTCTACTAAAAACATACTAAAAACAGTGCCAAAAAGCGTATAAATTATCCGCTCATCACAACACCAAACTTAAATTATTGCTTGTCCCCAAGCAACTGAAAATCAAATAGGATAAAAAGAAGATATACTATAAATTCCAAACTATCAAT
>NC_029789.2:75982056-76003614 GCF_000816755.2 Arachis ipaensis | reverse complement strand
ACCCATCCTCTAGCCACAGGCTTGAGGTCCAATCTTCTTAGTTGAACCGGCTTGCCTTTGGAGTCAATCTTCCATTGAGCTCCTTCCACACATATGTCCATGAGGACTTGGTCCAACGTTTGATTAAAGTTGACCCTTCTAGTGTAGGGGCGTGCATCTCCTTGCATCATAGGCAAGTTAAACGCGAACCTCACATTCTCCGGACTAAAATCTAAGTATTTCCCCCGAACCATTGTAACATAATTCTTTGGATTCGGGTTCTTACTTTGATCATGGTTCCTAGTGATCCATGCATTGGCATAGTACTCTTGAACCATTAGGATGCCGACTTGTTGGATGGGGTTTGTTAGAACTTCCCAACCTCTTCTTTGGATTTCAAGTCGGATCTCCGGATACTCATTTTTCTTGAGTTTGAAAGGGACCTCGGGGATCACTGATGACAAGTCATCTTAGCCTAGTTTTACTAGCCTTTTTCTTTTGTTTTCAATTGAATTATGCACTTTCTTGAGCCATAAGCAAGCCAATTGGGTAGATTTTCATGCTTCCTTTGATTTAATCAACCATAGATGAATTAATGCAATTTCATGAGGTTTTATGCTATAATTGTCACATATTATGAAAGAATGAATATCTGCCTCAAACTTTTTGGCAAACGTTGGCGCCATGAGTGTGCAAGGGGAGGCCAACGTTTGAGCAAAAGTTTGACCCCAAACTTTTTCCCAAACGTTGGTATCAGCAAAAGAGGGTGGCTGATGTGAAAAGTTTGAGTAAAATTTTGCCTCAAACTTTTACTCAAACTTTTACTCAAGCTTTCATGATTCCAAACCCGGTTCAATACGGTTCTTCTCCAAACTCCAAGAGCAATCAACCAAGGCCTCTATCAACCCAATTCCATCAAGAGCAAAGGCCCAATTGAAGGCTTGAAGACCATTTGAAGAAAGTGTATAAATAGCATAGAATTTAAGTTTTTCGGAGAGTTGTTTTTCCTTTAAGTTTTTCAGAGAGCTTTCCTTTTGGTTTTCATAGAGAGTTTTCGGAGAGCTTTTGGTGTTGAGTGAATTTTAATTTCTAAGTCTCGAGGAAGGAGAATTGAATTCCATTCCTCTTAGTTTTCTTGCTTTCAATTTCAATTACAATTGTCTTGGATCTTGGGTTGGAGAATTGAAGGAATTCTGTTTCAATCTCATCCTAAGATCTCTCTGTTTCATTTTACTGCATAATTGAATTTCCATTTGGTTAATTGCTTCTGTCTTCTACTTTCTCTGCAATTTACAATTCTTCGTTTCCTTTGCAATTGTTCTTGTTGGATCTAGGAAGGCATTGAGATCTAGACTTGGTTATCTAGTCTCTTGGGTCCTAAGATCCGGATTTCCCATTTTCAATTCTCTGTTTACTGCTTTCTTGCTCATTTACATTTCTGTTTTAAGATCCGATTCAATCCAAGTCATCCTTTACTTCTCTGTTTGTTGCAATTTTACTTTTCCTTGTTTAATTTCTGCAAATCCAATTCCCAATTCCCTTTACAATTCAAGCCATTTACATTTCTTGCACTTTAAGATTCTGCAATTTACATTTCTTACGTTCTAGGTTTCTGCCATTTAATTTCTTGTTCTTTAAGATTCAGCACTTTAAATTTCAGTTCTCTTTAAATTCAATGCAATTTACCTATTCTCTTTACTTTCTATGGAATCTAAATTCTGCAAATCACAAATCACTCAACTAAATCTTGATTCGCTTGACTAAATCAATCACTAAACTAAAATTGCTCAATCCTTCAATCCCTGTGGGATCGACCTCACTCCCGTGAGTTATTATTACTTGATGCGACCCAGTGCACTTGCCGGTGAGTTTTGTGTCGGATCATTTTCCGCACATCAATCACCTTCTTCTTGGCCACAACATCATAGAAGTGGTCTTGATGGGCTTTGGAGATGAACCTTTCCATCTCCCATGACTCGGAGGTGGAAGCTTTTGTCTTCCCTTTCCCTTTTCTAGAGGATTCTCCGGTCTTGGGTGCCATCAATGGTAATGGAAAAACAAAAAGCTTATGCTTTTACCACACCAAACTTAGAATTTTGCTCACCCTCGAGCAAGAAAAGAAAGAATAGATGAAGAAGAAGAAGAAAATATGGAGAGGAGGGGGGAGGTGTGTTTCGGCCAAGAAGAGAAAAGAGGGTAGTGTTGTGTGAAAATGAGGAAGAATGGAGGGTTATATATAGGGAAGGGAGGGGGGTTAAGGTTTCGGCCATATAGGGTAGGTTTGGGTGGGAAATTGATTTTGAATTTTGAAGGTAGGTGGTGTTTATGAGGTAGGTTTATGGGGAAGAGTGGATGGATGTGAGTGGTGAAGAGGTAATGGGGAAGAGAGATTGAGGTGATTGGTGAAGGGTTTTGGGGAAGAGTGTATATGGGATTGTGTGAAAGAGGGATGAGAAGAAGTGAGTGGAGGTAGGTGGGGATCGTGTGGGGTCCACAGATCCTGAGGTGATCCTGTGGGGTCCACAGATCCTGAGGTGTTCAAGGATTTACATCCTTGCACCAAATTAGGCATGCAAAATGCCCTTGCACACAACTCTGGGCGTTCAGCACCAGATTGGTGCTTGTTCTGGGCGTTGAACGCCCATTTGTTGCCCATTTCTGGCGTTGAACGCCAGAACCATGCTTGTTCTGGGCGTTCAGCGCCAGCTCTTCTCCAGGGTGCATTTCTGGCGTTCAAACGCCCAGATGCTGCCCATTTTTGGCGATCAGCGCCAGAACCATGCTCTGTTCTGGCGTTGAACGCCCAAAACATGCTTCTTACTGGCGTTTAAATGCCAGTAAGGTCTTCCTCCAGGGTGTGATTTTTCTTCTGCTATTTTTGATTCCGTTCTCAAATTTTTGGTTTATTTTGTTTCTCCACATGATCATGTACCTATAAAGACATATAACTAATAAAAATATAATTAAATAAAAATTGGGTTGCCTCCCAACAAGCGCTTCTTTAATGTCAATAGCTTGACAGTGGGCTCTCATGGAGCCTCACAGATGTGTAGAGCTTTGTTGAGACCTCCCAACACCAAACTTAAAGTTTGGATATGGGGGTTTGACACCAAACTTAGAGTTTGACTGTGGGGGCTTTGTTTGACTCTGCTTTGAGAGAAGCTTTTTATGCTTCGTCTCCATGGATGCAGAGAGAGATCCTTGAGTTGTAAACACAAGGTTGTCCTCATTTATTTGAAGTATCAATTCTCCTCTATCCATATCAATCACAGCTCTTGCTGTGGCTAGGAAGGGTCTTCCAAGGATGATGAATTCATCCTCATACTTCCCAGTATCTAGGACTATGAAATCAGCTGGGATGTAAAGGCCTTCAACCTTTACTAACACGTCCTCTACTTGTCCATAAGCCTGTTTTCTTGAATTGTCTACCATATCTAGTGAGATTTTAGTGGCTTGCACCCCAAAGATTCCCAGTTTCTCTATTACAGAGAGGGGCATGAGGTTTATTCCTGAACCAAGGTCACACAGAGCCTTAAAGATCATGGTGCCTATGGTACAAGGTATTAAGAACTTTCCAGGATCCTATTTCTTCTGAGGCAATGTCAGTTGATCCAGATCACTCAGTTCATTAGTGAACAAGGGAGGTTCATCTTCCCAAGTCTCAATACCAAATAATTTGTTATTCAGCTTCATGATTGCACCAAGAAACTTGGTAACTTGCTCTTCAGTAACATCCTCATTCTCTTCAGAAGAGGAATACTCATTAGAGCTCATGAATGGCATGTTGCTGAGTGGATGATGGAAAAGGTTTACTATTGTTAAACCTATTTCTTCCACCATTATTAAAGCCTTGTTGAGGCTTTTGTTGATCCTTCGATGAGAGATTTGGGTGATTTCTCCATGATGAGTTATAGGTGTTTCCATAAGGTTCACCCAATGTAATTTACCTCTGCTATTGCAGGGTTCTTAGGATCATAAGCTTCTTCTTCAGAAGATGCCTCTTGAGTACTGTTGGATGCAGCTTGCATTCCATTCAGACTCTGAGAAATCATATTGACTTGCTGAGTCAATATTTTATTCTGAGCCAGTATGGCATTCAGAGTATCAATTTCAAGAACTCCCTTCTTCATAGGCGTCCCATTACTCATAGGATTCCTCTCAGAAGTGTACATGAACTGGTTATTAGCAACCATGTCAATGAGCTCTTGAGCTTCTGCAGGCATTTTCTTTAGGTGAATGGATCCACCTGCAGAAGTGTCCAATGACATCTTTGATATCTCAGATAAACCATCATAGAATATATCCAGGATGGTCCATTCTGAAAGCATGTCAGAAGGACACTTTTCGGTCAGTTGCTTGTATCTTTCCCAAGCTTCATAAAGGGATTCACTTTCTTTTTGTCTGAAGGTTTGAACATCCACTCTAAGCTTGCTCAGCTTTTGAGGAGGAAAGAACTTGGCTAAGAAAGTCGTGACCAGCTTGTCAAGAGTTCAGGCTATCTCTGGGTTGAGAATCCAACCACACTCTAGCTCTGTCTCTTACAGCAAAAGGGAAAAGCATGAGCCTGTAGACTTCAGGATCTACTCCATTAGTCTTAACAGTATCACATATCTGTAAGAATTCAGTTAAAAACTGAAAAGGATCCTCAGATGGAAGTCCATGTAAATTGGAATTAGGTGCAGTAAAGTCATCAAGCATTCTCCTTGCATTATTATTATTTTCGGCTGTCATCTCCTCTTCCTGTTCGAAAATTTCTGTAAGGTTATCTCTGGATTGTTGTATTTTAGCTTCTCTTAGTTTTCTTTTCAAAGTCCTTTCAGGTTCTGGATCTGTTTCAACAAGAATAGTCTTGTCCTTGCTCCTGCTCATATGACAAAGAAGAGGGCACAGAAAAAATAATAATAATAATAATAGGGATCCTTTATACCACAGTATAGAGGTCCTTGTGTGAGTAGAAGAAAAGAAGAAGAAAATCTGAACTCAGAGAGAGAGAGGGAGTTCGGATTTTTGGTGAGTGATGTGAGGAGGAGATGTTAGTGGATGAATAAATAAATAGAATAAGATGAGAGAGGGAAAATTTTGAAAATAATTTTTTTTTTTTTGAAAAAGAGTTAGTGATTTTTGAAAATAGTTTTTTGAAAAAGGTTAGTTTTCAAAAATTAAAATAAAAAATTAAAATAATTAGTTAATTAAAAAGAAATTTTTGAAAAAGAGGGAAGATATTTTTGAAAATTAGAGAGAGAGAGTTAGTTAGGTAGTTTTGAAAAAGATAAGAAACAAACAAAAAGTTAGTTAGTTAGTTGAAACAAATTTTGAAAATCAATTTTTGAAAAGATAAGATAAGAAGATATTTTTGAAAAGATATGATTGAAATTAGTTTTGAAAAAGATTTGATTTTTAAAATCACAATTAATGACTTGATTCACAAGAAATCATAAGATATGATTCTGGAACTCAAAGTTTGAATCTTTCTTAACACGCAAGTAACAAACTTGAAATTTTTGAATCAAAACATTAATTGATGATGTTATTTTCGAAAATTAGGAGACAAAGATAAGAAAAAGATTTTTGAAAAATATTTTTATAATTTTTGAAAATAACTAAGAAAAATGAAAAAGATTTGATTTTTGAAAAAGATTTTGAAAAAATAGGATTTTAAATTGAAAATTTAATTTGACTCATAAAAACAACTAGATTTTAAAAATTTTTGAAAAAGTCAAATCTAATTTTCGAAATTTTAAGAGAGAAAAAGGGAAAGAATTTTTTTTTTTTTTGAATTTTTATGATGAGAGAGAAAAACACTAAAAATGCTCAATGCATGGAAATTTTGGATCAAAACAATAAATGCATGCAAGAATGCTATGAATGTCAAGATGAACACCAAGAACACTTTGAATGTCATGATGAACATCAAGACTTATTTTTGAAAATTTTTATATGCAAAGAAAACATGCAAGACACCAAACTTAGAAATCTGTCATGTTTAGACTCTATGGATGCAAAAATGCACATGAAAAACAAGAAAAGATGCAAAACAAGAAAACATCAAGATCAAACAAGAAGACTTACCAAGAACAGCTTGAAGATCATGAAGAACACTATGAATGCATGAATTTTTCGAAAAATGCAAGATGAATATGCAATTGACACCAAACTTTTAACTTGACTCAAGACTCAAACAAGAAACACAAAATATTTTTTATTTTTTATGATTTTATGATTTTTTTTGGATTTTTCGAAAATTATTTGAAAAAGAAAAATAAGGATTCCAAAATTTTTAATATGAATTCCAGGAATCTTATGCTCTTTAGTCTAAAGCTCCAATCAAAGGGTCAGGCATGGCTTAATAGCCAGCCAAGCTTTAGTATGTAATCCAGACATGACACGTCTGACATTCCCTACCCATAAGAATTAGACATGGCTTTACAGCCAGCCAGGCTTCAACATGCTTCATGAAACACTAGAATTCATTCTTAAAAATTCTGAAAAAAAATATATTTTTGAAAACATTTTTATTTTAAATTTTTTTTTTTGAAAAATTTTTGAAAACTTTTTGAAAAGAAAACGAAAAGAATGTTACCCAATCTGAGCAACAAGATGAACCGTCAGTTGTCCAAACTCGAACAATCCCCGGCAACGGCGCCAAAAACTTGGTACACGAAATTGTGATCTCTGGTAATGGCTCCAAAAACTTGGTGCTCTAATCTCAATTCATAATTTGTCACAACTTCGATACAACTAACCAGCAAGTGCACTGGGTCGTCCAAGTAATAAACCTTACGTGAGTAAGGGTCGATCCCACGGAGATTGTTGGTATGAAGCAAGCTATGGTCACCTTGTAAATCTCAGTCAGGCGGATAATAATTGATTATGGAGTTTTCGAAAATAGATAAGAAGTAAACATAAAATAAGGATAGAAATACTTATGTAATTCATTGGTGAGAATTTCAGATAAGCGTGTAGAGATACTTTCGTTCCTCTGAATCTCTGCTTTTCCGCTGTCTTCATCCAATCAGTCTTACTCCTTTCCATGGCTGGCTTTATGCAAGGGCATCACCGTTGTCAATGGTTACATCCCCTCCTCTTGTGAAAATGGTCCAAATGCTCTGTCACAGCACGGCTAATCATCTGAGGTTTCCGATCATGCCGGAGTAGGATTTACCCTCCTTTTGCGTCTGTCACTACGCCCAGCACTCGCGAGTTTGAAGCTCGTCACAGTCATTCAATCCCAGAATCCTACTCAGAATACCACAGACAAGGTTTAGACCTTCCGGATTCTCATGATTGCCGCCATCAATCTAGCTTACACCACGAAGATTCTGATTAAGAGATCTAAGAGATAATCATTCAATCGAAGGTAGAACAGAAGTGGTTGTCAGGCACGCCTTCATGGGGAATGATGATGATTGTCACGTTCATCACATTCAGGTTGAAGTGCGAATGAATATCTTAGAAGCGGAATGAGTTGAATTGAATAGAAAACAGTAGTACTTTGCATTAATCTTTGAGGAACAGCAGAGCTCCACACCTTAATTTATGGAGTGTAGAAACTCTACCGTTGAAAATACATAGGTGAAAATAGAGTTTATTGGTCTCGGCCCCAGAGGGGAACCACAGTAACCAAGACTCTATGATCTGAAGATAAAACTCAGGATGTCTAATACAATAATAAAAAGTTCTATTTATAATAAACTAGCTACTAGGGTTTACAAAAGTAAGTAATTGATGCATAAATCCACTTCCGGGGCCCAGCTCCTAGGTATTGTTCATGCTTTAGATAAATTTAGATCTTATTTGCTAGGATCAAAGATAGTGGTATACACGGATCATGCAGCTTTAAAGTACTTATTGACAAAGAATGAGTCAAAGCCTAGACTCATACGTTGGATCTTGCTTTTGCAAGAATTCGACATTGAGATTAGGGACCGGAGTGGATCTCAAAACCTGGTTGCGGATCATTTAAGCCGCATTGAGAATTTGAAATTTGATCCATTTCCGATCAATGACTCATTCCCATTGGATAGTTTGCATGCTGTGTTGGATAGCTTTCCTTGGTTTGCCCCAATGGCGAAGTACTTGGTTGCGAAAATCTTCCCTCCCAACTTTCGAAAAACCAAAGGGACAATTTGAGGAGTGATTCCAAATACTATATTTGGGAAGACCCTCACTTGTGGAAAGAGGGGCGTGGACCAAGTAATTTGAACATGTGTCCCGGAATCTGAAATCCAACCAATTCTTGAAGCTTGCCATTTGTCCAAATGTGGTGGCCACTTTGGCCCATAAAGGACCACTAAAAAGGTGTTGGATTGTGGATTCAGGTGGCCAACTTTATTCAAGGATGCTAACCAATTATGTGTGTCTTGCCATCAGTGTCAGAGGTCGGAAAACACATCCCAAAGGGATGAAATGCCTCAGCAACCTATGTTGTTCTGTGAGATATTTGATGTATGGGGCATTGACTTTATGGGACTGTTTCCCAACTCTAGTGGGTATCTGTATATTCTGTTAGCGGTTGACTACTTGTTAAAGTGGGTAGAGGCCATACCTACCCGCCTTGACGATGCCAATACCGTTGTTTCTTTTATTAGGAATCACATTGTATGCCGTTATAGGTCGCCACGAGCAATCGTGAGCGACCAAGGATCCCACTTTTGTAACAGGAAGGTAGAGCCATTGCACAAGCGCAACGGAGAGTCGCATAAGGTTGCTACTACTTATCATCCGCAAACAAATGGATAAGCGGAAGTATCCAACCGGGAAATTAAGAGGATTTTAGAGAAAGTGGTCAATCCACAAAGGAAGGATTGGAGCCTCCGGTTAGGAGATGCACTATGGGCGTATAGAATGGCCTATAAGACTCCGATTGGGATGATCCCCTTCCGGATTATCTATGGTAATGCATGCCACCTTCCGATGGAGATTGAGCATCGAGCCTATTGGGCGGTAAAGTAGTGCAACATGGATTTAGCCAAGGTGGGTGAAGCCAGGAAGTTACAACTAGAGAAGCTTGAGTGTTTGAGGAACGAGTCATATGAGAATGCCCGGATTTACAAAGAAAAGACTAAAGCATTCCATGACCATCACATCCGGAAGAAGGACTTTCAAGAAGGTGATGACGTCTTCCTCTACAACTCAAGGCTTCGATTCATGCCTGGCAAACTCCGTTCTAGATGGGAAGGACCTTTAAAGGTGAAGGAGATAAAGCCCTATGGAGTGGTAGAGTTGTTTGATCCCACAAATGAAGCAACTTTTAAAGTCAATGGACATAGAGTGAAGAAGTATCATGGCTACAAGCCCCCAAAAGAGCTAGAGGTGTTCCTATTGGAGGATGCACCAAGAAGAGAGGAAGCTTAAGAAAAGGACCGTCCAACTTAAGGACGTTAAAGAAAAGTGCTTGGTGGGAGGCACCCCACCGTGGTAAGATCTTCCTTGTATATACCATCTAGTTTGTAACATTAAATTTTTGTGAATTTTGTGATTTCTTGATGATTGATTGATTGCATAGGAATGCTAGTTTTATCCTTCTTGTGAATAGATAGGATGTTCATATAGTTTTCATCATTTTGGTATGTATGAATTGTTGAAGTAGGGAGAATGGTATGTTTTGGATAGTGCATGAAATTGTGAAGTATTCTCTTTGACTACTAGCTTACGCACCTACCAAGAATGTGTTAGAATAGGTCTTGTTGAAAAAAAAAAGAGAGAGAAAAAGGAAAAATGGGCACCGACGCGCCAGCACTGTGCGCGGCGCGCCGGTGGTGTATTTCCAACTCTTGGGCCAAACACCTGAGAGTTATGCCCACTTCATGCCCATCTTGCGCCAGACAATCACGCGTCTGCGTACTTGCCACCTGCGCGCACCATTGCAAATCACCCATCGACGCGCAACCAGACTGTGCGCGCGCGCGCCGATGGCGATATGTGGACTCCCTGGTACAAAATCCAGAGAGTTGTGCCACTCTTATGCCACTCCTGTGCCGGAACTGACGCGTCCGCGCACCGCGCGCATCCACGCCGTTCGCGGAATCCTTCAGGCACGCGTCCGCGCAAGGTGTGTGCTCGTGCGCCTGCGCCACCAACCAACTCTGGTACAAATTCCCGAGACTCATGCCAACCTTGTGCCAGTCTTGTGCCTGAGGCACAACTGACCTCGCGCGTGCGCACCACTGACGCGCACGCGTCCCTTGTCAAAACCTCACCGATGCGCCAGCCCACCGTGCGCGTGCACGCCGGTTGCGCGAATCAGTTTTAAAGCTTTGCGCCTTGTTCTGTTTCCCTTCTCACCCCTTTTCATATCTTCTTTCTCTTCTTTCTTCTCCATCACTTCTCCTTTCTTCTTCTTCTTCCATAATCTACCACCACTGTCTCCAGCCACTCACCGGTGACAACCACCTCTTCCGGTGGCATTACATCTCTCCTATTTCTTTCTCATCTTCACAAAAGAAAACTCAACCTTGTTCTTTTATACTTCTCAAGGTTCAACTTCCTCCATATCTCATCTACCATTTTCTTTGCATTATTTCTTCTTCTAGTTTGACTCTTTTTGTTGCTTTACTTAGTTTCTCTTCTAGTGACATGATTACATTACTCACTTTTGCTTGCTTACTTTTCCTTTTTCCTTATTTTTCCATGGATGTTGGATTTAAGTTTAATTTGCTTTAATATATCTTTTGTCATTATTTTTCCTTATCTTTGCCAAGATATGATGTTTATGTGATGATTGATGTTTCAATTTGGGCTTTGCATTGATTGAGTATCTCATACTTGTTCTTTGCTTAATAATTGCACACCAAGTGTTCGAGGAAATGCTTGAATGCCATTTGGGTTCCTCAAATGTGATGACCCATGTCTTTATGATTAGATTATTGCAATGTTTCTTTTGGGCACTATCCTTCACTTGCATGTTTTTGTTAAAATGATTCTTTGGGTTTAATGTCTTCCTATTTCCCTTCCTTTCTCAGGATGGCCACCAAGAAAGGCAAGGAGAAAGCTCCAAGGAAACCAGCCGCAAAGAGGGCACCCCAAAGATCAACTTCTAAGGGGCACTCTTCATTGGGAGCCAGACCCCTAACTAAGAAGGCAAAGACACCCGCTCCTATTGATGAGAGTGAAAAGAGCAAAGCGGCAAGGAATTCTTCAAGGTTCCCCAACCGCTTCTGTAAACTTATGTTCCCTTCCATAACTGTGAGGAACTATCATCCTGAGCATCTACTTGCTCCGCCGGACAAGGTTGCTCCTTATATTCTACCCCGCATTGAACAGCGAGGATGGGAGTTTCTTTTGAGGAAACCAAGGGAGATCAACCTCTCTTGGGTGGAAGAATTCTACACTAACTACCATCTCTCCTCCCTTCAATCGGTATACATGTGCCGGAAGCAAGTCTCAGTTTTAGAAGAGGCTATTCAGCAAGTGCTTAATGTCCTACCGGTACCGAATGACATGGATGGCTACCAAGAAGTCTTACGTCAGCGAGAGAAGTTTGGATTTGATTGGGACTCGATCCTCTGAGTCATTGTTGAGCCGGAGACATTTTGGACCCAAGGTCGACTCCGGATGAGGCCCAAAAGCATTGACGCTTGCTTCCTCACTGTAGAAGCTAGAGCTTGGGCCCAGATCCTATCCCACTATGTCCTACCTAGCACCCATAAGTCATCCTTCACGGCGGATCTTGCTTTGCTTGTTTGGTGTGTCCTCACGGAAAGGCCGGTGAACATTCCGTTTCTTGTCAAGCAAATGATGAGTCAAGTTCACGCCTGGGGTAATTTGCCATTTCCAGCATTGGTATCTGATTTAGTTGCTGCTGCGGGTGTTCCTTGGGAAGCCAAGGATAGGAAGATTATAGTTCCGGCTAAGGGCGATGTGGTCCCAAGTGAAAATTACTTACATCTTCCCATGAACAACCCAAGCCTTGACATATCCCTTCCATCTACTATCCCTTCCCCTTCATCATCACCACCACGGCAAATATCAACACTTCAAAGGATAGAAGATCTACACCGGAAGCTTCATAGATATGAGTGGCGCATTCAACGCAGATACACTTACATCAGGAAGCTTCTGTGTTGTGTTACCCCCAGCATGGAGGAACCCGAAATATTCACATCGACCTCAAACCTAAGTGATGGGAGCTCTGAAGGAGAGGATAGTGACGGTTCCGGTCCCGACCGCCCTTTGCGCATTGTTCGTAGCACGGAGGACCGTGCTAATTTTTAAGTGTGGGGAGGTTGTTCGACCGATCTCCATGGGTAACAATCTCTTCTTTTCAATACCCATGGATTTATCTTTTGCTTAGTAGTTAGTACATTGTTACTACATTGCATGTGTAGTTAGTTTTGCTTGTAAATACTCCTTGCATGATAGCTAGTTTCTATAAAGTTGCTTGGTCAAAACAATAACTTCTTCGCCAAGAAACTGTGTTTTGGGGTACCCTACCGATTTTTGAAAAATTTTTTCCAGCAAACTTGCTTTATGAATGTATTTTGGAACATAGTGATTGAGCTAAGAACACAAGCATGTAAGTTTTGAGCCTATTGCATGGTTACATCTTCTAACCATTAATTCTCATTCTTGTGTGCATATCTCTCTCACTATGATTGTGATCCTTGCTTTGTCTGATTCTATATGTCCATTACTTTGTGTATGAATGCATTTACATGATTGAGGCCATCAATTCAATAGTCACTTTTCCCAAATGGCTTTAACCCTTTTATCTACCATTACTAACCAATTTTGAGCCCATGATAAACCCTTTTTGTTCTTTAATAGAGCACATCAATAACGCTAAGTGAAAAACCATGAATGTCCCTAAATTTGGATCCTTGATTAGCTTAGGTAAGTTAGGATGCGTGTCATTCAATTAGGAGGGTATACTTGTGAAATTTGGGTAGATATATAGGTGTATAATTGTAGTGTAATTGAAATTCTAGGATTTGGGAACATGCTTATGTATTGAAAGATTGAACTATATGCATTGAAACTTTTGTACATAAAGCCCCAAGAAAAGGGGATCATAAAAAAAAATAAAGCAATAAAAGGGGACAAAGAAACCCCAAGACAAGGTGATGAAGAAAACAATGCATATGGAATGTGAATTGAAAAGAATACATGAGTATGCAAAAAGTGAAACTCAAGGGTATCTAGGTAATGTATTATAGTTGTATAGGTTGTTCTATGTGTCTAGTGGGATCCTAGGTTAATCAAGGACCCAAATTTTAAGCTCACTTGGCCATATACATCCTTACCTTCACCCTAGCCCCATTACGACCCATGAATAAGACCTCATGATACTTGTAAGCATGCATTAAGTAATTGTTGATTGTTAGATGAAAGACAAATCTTGGAAAGCATGATTAGGAGAGGATTGAGTGACGAACCCTATACACTTGAGTGAATAGAGCGGATACACTTCCGTTGAGGGTTCGATGCTCAATTCTTTGTTCCTGGCTTTCACAAGTGTTCATCTAGCAAGTTATATGCACCCCTTAGTGATGCCCAATTTGGTAGGATTCATGAGCTACATACTATTTTCACCCCATATGTTCACATGTGTTCTTGGAGGATAGATTTACCCTTGACCAAGTAGGTAGATGATTTTACATTAGTTGCATGCATTCACTTAGGTAGTTTGCATTTCATAAACCCTTTCTCACCATGATCTTTGATCTTTTTATTCTAAGTATGAGGACATGCTTGGTTTAAGTGTGGGGAGATTTGATAAACCCCAATTCTGTGGTTTATATTGTGTAGAATTTGGGGGTTTTGTCAATATTTCTCACACTTATTCACAAGAAATGCATGGTTTTGTGTTCTCTTCATAATATTGCTTCATGATGAAAAACATGCTTATTTTGCCTTAAAATTACCATATTTTAACCCTCTTCTATTTCCATTCGATGCCGTGATATATTTTTTGAGTGATTTTAGGAATTATAGGGTAGGAATGGCCTAGAATAAAGAAAGAAAGCATGCACAAAAGGAGGGAACATAAATATTTGAATTTTTGGGAAAATAGCATTGGCGCGCGCGCGCACTCCACGCGCATGCGTGGATGAAGATCGCTGGAAGCAGCGCGTAAGGATGGACGCATCCACGCGGATCAGAAGATTCCTATCGACGCGTACGCGCACTTGGCGCGCACGCGTGGATCACAAAAGCAATCGGCGCGCACGCACGCATGGCGCGCACGCGCGGGAAGCTGCACATGACCTCATTAAAGTAAATCGTGTCTGGCGATTTCTGAGGCTCATGAGGCCCAATTTCAAGCTGTTTCTGCATGGAAAAGACCCAAGGATGCTAGGGGAAAGGGGGGGATCATTCATTTTGCACTAAGACACAATTTTAGCTAGTTTTTGGGTTCTTTGTTCTTCTAGAGAGAGAAACCCTTGTTCCTCTCTAGATCTAGTTTTAATTTGATCTTCCCTTGTTGAATTCTGAATTAGATCTTGTTAATTACTAGTTTTGATAGTTTAATTTTAATTCCTTAGTATAATTTGGCTTAGATCTTATGATAGTTTTATGAATTCTTGTCAATTGTCATTTTACACCTATTTCATGAATGTTGTGAATTCTACTTTGTTGGTGTTGCATTGTTGATTTCTATGATTAATTGTGTTGTTTGGATGATTGTATGTTGATAATTGTTAGTGGGTACTTGTTAATTTCAATCTAATTGCAATTTGAAGATGTCTTTTATTAATGCTTACCAAGTGTTTGATGAATTGTTTACCTTGATTATGGAGTAGTACTTTTCACTCTTGGCCTAGGCTAAGGGAATTGGATAAACTTGAGTCATTAGGTCTAATGGATTTGATGATTTGGGAGCCCTTAGTGGTCAATTTGATAACCATTGACGCTAGCCTTCTATTAAGTCAATTAGTAGTGAGGTTAGAACTTATGGGTTAATGTTGACCAAACCATTTGACGTACTTCAAGTATAGAAGTAGACTTAATGAGTTTGGTTCCTCATAATTGTCAAGATATGATTATTAGACAAGGATGGTGACTCTAATTCCCATGCCTAGCCAAGAGTTGCTTTTATCATTCCTATTTGAAAACCCAAAATTCTAACTACTTGTCTTAGTTATAGTCGCTTGTTTTGTTTAGAATAGAATCGTATTGGATGCTACTTTGTGAGTTTGGAATTACTCATGTCTTGCTTAGTTATCTGAATTAGTTTCTTGCATTGTAAGATTGCTTGCTTGTTAAGATTCTTAGTTTACATTCTTGCTCATGACTCACAACCCCAGAATTCTAACCAATATTGAAGCATATGTTTGCCCATTCCTTGTGAGATGACCCGAGGTTTGAATACTTCGGTTATTTCTATTGGGGTTGAACTTGTGACAATCAAATCCCTCTCTAAATTTGATCGTCGAGGCTTGTTGTTGGTAGAGCTATACTTTCAACGCAACTTTATTGAGAAATTCTTTACCGACATAGCATCTTCTCGATCCATCATCCGCGTCACCCACGCGAACGCGTGCTCTTAAAAATTGACGTAAAAGAGGTGTATGGCAGCAAGTTATGATGGAGTGGGGCTGGAGTGATGCTAGAAGCACCAGCCCTGTCACGCGACCGTGTGCCCCACACAGCCGCGTAGTCCTCCAAACAGGGCCATTCACATAATCGCGTCAACCACGCGATCGCGTTACCCAAATATTTTGGCAAAATAAGTTTGAGACAGAGAGTTGTGCGAACGCGTCGCTGCCCTCGCGCCAATCGCACAAATCAGGCCACGTGATCGCGTGACCCACGCGTCCGCGTCACTTGAACTTATCGCACACCACGCGACCGCGTCACTCACGCGTCCGCGTCGCCTGCGTCGTACAACTTATCCATATTAGTGCCAATTATCATATCTTTACTTCTCTAATCCTAATTTCTTCTATCTTTTCTTCTTTCTTCTTTCTTCCCTACTTTCTTTTTCTTCATCATCCTTCTTCACTTCCATTCTATTTTACTTACTTATTTGCATACTTTCTTTCATTGTATTTTCATTTTGAGCATATTTTTATTTTCTTCTCTAAATTTATTATTTTACCATTGGTGTTAAATGTTCTTATTCAACTGTATCTTTTCTGGTATTATTTTGATGCTTAGTGACTTGTTCACACTGTTAGATAATATTATCTTTTTGTCAATGTCAACATTTTATGATACCTGTATTCCTTTTGCATTGACATGAACTTACACTGTCTTTCTTTATCTACTGTCTCTTTCCATTGTTGAAAATTTTGCACCACTGGTATGCCATGTGCCTCTATTGTTTTCTCACGTACATGTTGAAGCTTCCATGTAAATGAGACCCTTATCATTTGGCATTAACCCACCCATACTTCATTTATTTTCTTATCTTTATTTCTGGGTTACTTTTCTTCCCTTTTTCTTTCAGGATGGCCACCTGGAAGGGAACCAGAAGGCGTTTACATGGGGAGACAGACAAGTCCATCTGCAAAATCTTCAGAGAAAAGTGCTAGTTGGAAGCCCGTCCACCTACACATCTCAGCATACACCGAGGATGGTCCAATCTTTAAGTATGGGGAGGTCGATACCGATCTCCATGGGTTAGTTATTCTCTCCTCAACACCAATGTCTTATTTTCTTTATTAGTTCATTGTTGCATTGCATAATAGATTGCATGTGTAGTTGATTGTTTGCATTTACGTACTACTTGGTTGAAAATTAATAAGTCTTTCTAGGACCCTATTTTTAAAAAATTTCACTAATTTAAAATCAAAATTTTTGTGTTAAAATGGTTTGAAGTTGTATTTGGAACATGGTTTTTTTGAACCAAAGAACACACAACCCGTGAGATTTTGAGCTTATTTATATGGTTACATCATTTAACCATAAATTTTTATTCTTGTGTGTTTTCTTCTCTATAATTGCAATCTTTTCTTTGTTCCATTCTATATGTCCACTATTTAGTGTATTTTCATGCTTGTATATGATTGAGGCCATTACTTGTTTAGCTCACTTATCCCAAATAAGCCTACCCTTTAAATCACCCTTGTCAGCCACTTTGAGCCTTGTAAATTCCATTTGTTCTATATTTTACCACATCACTAGCCTTAAGCGGAAAAGTAAACAAATATCCCAATTGAATCTTTGGTTAGCTTAAGATAGAGATTGTGCATCAACTAAATGTGGGGAAACTGTGGGAACATGGGTTAATAAGGGAATGTGTCATGTTTCTAACTTATTTGAATATTGGAAATTTGGGAACCTACTCAAGAAAAACCAAAATAGAAAAATAATGGAAAATTCATGTGCATTGATAACTTATGTTTGCTTTTATCATTCAAAAAAAATCCAAAAATAAGTAAACAAATAAGGGGACAAAATTACCCCAATGTTAAGCTTTAATAGAAAGATCAATGCACATGTGATAAAAGTAAAGAAATATCAAAAATTTGGTACATGAGTATGTGATACAAAAGTGGGAATTATGGGTAGCTAGGTATGATTTTAGAATTACATAGAGTATATGTGTGTGTTAGGTGAAAGCTTTGGTTAGTCAAAGATTCATATTATAGCTCACTTGGCCATACATATATCCTCACCTTTACCTTAGCCCCATTACAACCTTGAAAAGACCTCATGATGTTTGCATTGATATGCTAGATATTTGTTGATTGGTTAGATGAAGAACAAAGTTTAGAAAGCATGATTATGGAAGAGTAGAGTGATTAACCCTAGACACTTGAGAACTAGAGTGATATACACTACCAGTGAGGGTTCAATGCTTGATTCTATGTTCCCTGCTTTCATGAGCTCTCTTCTTACAAGTTTACTTGCTTTTTGTTTTGGAAAACTTGTTTTCTTTTAACAAAGTAGGTAGAATCATTTTAGCATATAGTTGCTGATGACAAGTCATCGTAGCCTAGTTTTACTAGCCTTTTTCTTTATTTTTCATTTGGTTTTATGCACTTTCTTGCATTCTAAGTAAGTAATTTGGAATGAAAACGCATGACTTCTTTGAATCAAACAACCACCATGAAATTGATGCTAAATCATGAGGTTTAAGCTAAATTTAATTGATTTTTAATGATTTATAAACCTTGTGAATTTGGTGATACTTTGATTGGTTTTTTTGATTAATTGTAGGTGAAGAAAAGAAGAAAAGCGTGGCCTAAGAAGCGTGGTTCAAGGAATAGAAAGTGTGGCCAAGAAAGGAGGAAGTGTGGTGCAACAAACCATGGAACTCATTCCAAGAGCACCAAGCACTAAGAGAGCGCTACACTCACTTCCAAGGGACCAAGGCACAAAGCTCAGCTCACTTTGTGAGCTGAGTACAACACAAGGCCAAGAAATAAGGAAATGAGGAACCAAGCTCAGCTCACAAAGTGAGCATTATCGAGAGCGCTAGAGGAAAAATTCAAGGAAAATGTTTTGCAAATGCATGCTCCAAGACTTGAACCCATGACCAAAGGGAAGAGAGGAGGCGCTACTCATATGGAAAAATAAGCCAAAATTAGCCAAATGCACTCCCCAAGGATCGAACCCCACAGCTTGAGGAAGCAAGGAAGCAAGGCAACCAAGAAAAAGGGTAGCGCATGCTTCCCATGGGTTTCGAACCAAGGACCCTTCCTTGGATACACCAAAGCTCAGCTCACAAAGTGAGCTGAGCGCTACTCCTTGATGCATGGGGGCACATCTTGACACGGCCAGGGAGTGAGGCACGCAACAAATTGACAAGGCCCTTGGTGCATGAAGCGCAACATTTGACACGGTCCTGGGAGCACAAGGCGCGCACAAAATTGGCACCAAGACACGCTATGCAAGGCACAAAGCTATGCAAGGCACAAAGCTCAGCTCACTTTGTGAGCTGAGCATTCCCTTGGGAGATGCATTTGGGCTGAAATTGAAATTTAAAATTCCAACTTACTTCATTCCTTCACCAAATCAAAAGCCCATCCAGATTCCAATATCCAAGAATAGAAAGTGTATAAATAGGAGTTAGTTTGATGTAATTAGGACTTTTTTCTATCTGCTTCTTTACTTTCCTGCTCTTTAATTTACTGCACTTTACCCCTCCCCCTTTACTTTCCAAGCAAATTTAGTTTCTGCAAGTTACAATCACTCAACCAAATCTTGATTCGCTTGACTAAATCAACCACTAAACAAAAATTGCTCAATCCTTCAAACCCTGTGGGATCGACCTCACTCATGTGAGTTATTATTACTTGATGCGACCCGGTACACTTGCCGGTGAGTTTTGTGTTGGATCGTTTTCCACACATCAGTTGCATTTATATTTAGGTTGCATTTCATGAGTCTTACTATCCCTTATTAATTCTCTTTGTCTCCTTAAGCTTAGCATGAGGACATGGTAATGTTTAAGTGTGGGGAGGTTGATAAACCACTATTTTATGGTTTATCTTGTGCTAATTTGAATGGTTTTTATCAGCTTTTCACCCACTTATTCATATGATTTGAATGGTTTTACAATTCCTTCCTGGATTTATTCTATGATTGAAAACTTGCTTCCTAAAGCTTTAAATTGTGTATTTTAATTTCTCCTTTATACCATTCGATGTCGTAATCTGTGCGTTAAGTGTTTCAGGCTTTATAAGACAGGAATGGCTTAGAGAATGGAGAGGAAGCTTGCAAAAATAGAAGGAGTACAAGAAGTAAAGGAGACAACCAGCGAGAAGTGACGCGCACGTGTAACAACCCTAGTTTTTGAAAATCAAATAATTAGTTATTTGTGATTTATTTTATTTGTTGATAATTTTATTTTAAGAAAATTATTTTACTAAAGGTAATTAAATGGAGTTTCATAATAATTGAAGTTTAAATTAATTAGAAATTTTATAAAATCTTTATTAGATATTTGGTATAATTGAAATTATAATTTTGATAATTGAAAAATAAGAAGAATTGTATAATTTAATTTAAATAAAATTCTATTTTGAATGAATTATGTTATTAATTTGAACTCTTAGGAATTAATTTACTAGAAATTATTAGATTAATTTTTATAAATACATTATGTTTAAGCTAGTTAATATTTATACACAATTTTATTATAATTGGTTATTTTATAAATTGAAATTAAAGTCTAGTGATAGAAAAATAATGAGAAGTTATATCATTTAATTTGAATGATTAATATTGAGTTTGAACTATATTTTATAATTATATGATTAATATGCTTATTTTATAATTTAAACTAGAAATAATTAATTGAACTTAGCAATATGATGATAAATAATGTTCCTAAATATTTTTTAATAGAGTACATTTGATTTTAAAATTATTCTACCCTCCAATTTTATCAAAATATCTATTCATATATATCCATATTCTTTTATAAAATCCTAATTTCTAACCCTAATTCCCAAATCCAACTCAGAAACCCTAATTTCCCAAATTGGAAACCCTAACCCTCACTCCCTCACCACACTCAGCCGCAACCTCAGCCTCACCTTCCTTTAGCATAACACTCACACGCAGTAGCAAAACAGAGAGCAAAAAGAGAGGGAAGAGTTGCTGCCCCGCCGTCGCTGTGATCGCCGGACTGCCGCACGCAAGGATCCTACGCCACCATCGCCAGCGTCGCCCAGCCTTGCCAGCGCTGCAGCGCAGCCTGTCAGCCGTTCGTGGAGCCGCGGAGAGCATCGCCGTTGAAGCCATGCCGTCGCAGAAGGAACCAGAGATGAGGGAGACGCCGTTGCAACCGCCGCCGTCCTTGTCGCCATTTGCGGTGCCGGCGAGGAGTGCCGTTGATACGTGGAAAACTTGTCTCGCAACAAATTTCCTTCGGCAAGTGTACCGAATTCGTCTTCAAGTAAAAACTCACAATAGAGTGAGGTCGAATCCAACAGAGATTGATTGATCAAGCAACTTGAATTAAAGGAATGTTCTAGATAAGCGAACCAGAATTTGAGTTGAGAATTGCAGAAAATTAAATGGCAGGAAAGTAAATAGTGGAAACAGTAAATGCTGGAAATAAAGAGCTGAATGTAAATGGCAGAAAGTAAATTGCAGAATCTTAAATGGGAATGGGGCAATTGCTCATAAAATTAAATGGCAAAAATTAAAGAGAATGGGTAAGATCAGAAATGGGGAGTTCATTGGGCTCAGGAGATGTTGCATTCTCCGGATCAAGTTCATTTTCATCTCTTCCTCAATCAATGCATTCATTGATCTCCTTGGCAATCTTAAGTGATCGAATTACAATTCCTTGTAATTCAATCTCTCAAATCTTGATCAATAGCCAATTCCTTGGTCAATTGCTCATGAGAAGAGATGAAGTATGGTCACTGATTATACCACATGCATTTCCCAAATCAAGTGTTGGAAGGATTATAGTCACATATCCATCCACACCCAATTTGGTCCAGCATGAGAAAGCATTTCTAGCATGATCCCTTCATTCCTCTTTCAAGGTTCAGAAGAGATCCAAGTATGGATAGCTTCTTTTCCAAGATAACTACCCAATTGGATGAAGATCGAAAGCTTTCTAGTAAAATCAAGAGAAAAGATAGAACAAGAAGAATGAAAACTAATATTGATCCATCAAATTACAACAGAGCTCCCTAACCAAATGAAAGGGGTTTAGTTGTTCATAACTCT
>NC_029789.2:75954969-75982005 GCF_000816755.2 Arachis ipaensis | reverse complement strand
TGAGCTTGGTCCAACGTTAGTGACAAAGGGGAGTGTCACTAACGTTGGCCTTATTGTCTTCTTCCACATTAGAGTTCACATTAACTTAGTTAACGTGACTCTTAACGTGGGCTTATGATGGCTTCGAGGGCGTTATTGGCGATTACATTTCTCATTAACTTTGCAAGTTAGCACCCATTCCACGTTAGAGGTCACGTTAGTGGGACTAACGTGACTGCTAACGTGGTTCTTCTTTGCTTCCTTTGTCCTGAAATCAAGCAACAAAGTGCATCAAAGTTCTAGTCCAAATCATGAGTCATGCATCATCCAATTTATCATATAATTTATGCAAAATCCTCATGAAATCATGTAAAGTGCACAATGTATGCTTGAATCAAGATGTAAGTGAATATCTATCCAAAACTAGCTTATTTGCTAAGAAAATGCATGAAACTACCCTAAAAACAGTAAAGAAAATGTTAGTGAAACTGGCCAAAATGCCCTGGCATCACAACACCAAACTTAAAGCTTGCTTGTCCCTAAGCAAGTATTGGAATAAGAGAATGATGAATGGTATGCCAAGAGAAATGAGTCATTCTTGTGGAAGTCATTTTTCTGGTTTTATGGTGGTTTCATGCATAGCAACTTAGGTTCATTCCTTCACTGGCTTTCAGACCTTTATCATGTACTAGAATACTCACTGTGATTGCATCCCATGAGACTTTTATTCATTGATCCTTTTGTTGTCATTTCAGGGCTTATTTGTGTTCTTAGGCTAAGTGCTCTGTAAGGGGGCAACTCTTTAAAATAAGCTTTCAGCCAACACTCCCGAACCAATTGGTTCAAGGTGCTAGGTGTTGAAGCACCCCTAAGGACTTACTTCCTCAAGTCTCTCCCCCATACATACACACCACAGGCACATGGTTTGTTTATTTTCTTTCCTTGAGGTCTTGGTGTCCAGCACCTCTTTGGGCTACTAAATGTTCTGTAGCAAAGATTGCTCTTGATGGTGGACTTTCAGTTGATAATCCCGGGTTAGTTAACCTAAGTTACCAGGTGATAAAGCACCCCTGAGAGCTTAGTAATCCAAGCAGATCCTTGGTACAGGAACACCACAGACACATCCCTCAAGACTCAAACCCTTGGTGCCTAGCCTCTTTTCTTGCTATTATTTTTTTTATTTTTTTTTCTTTTATTCTTCAACTTTGATTGTTCTTTCCCTTTTTCTTATTAGGATCTTATTATTTAGCTAGTCTCATGGGTATGTTCAAAGCATAGTATTCATGACAGATAGTTGTCTTCCCACCTTGTGGTTGAACCAACTTAGCTAACTTATGACCACACCACAAACTCAGGAACTTACTCCATAGTATGAACTCCACTCTGGTCTTTTATAAAACCCTCATTCTCTTTTCATTTGATTCAAAAGGACAAGCATACAAGTAAGCAAAGTAAGGAGGCAGTGACATAAAGGCTAGCAAGCATAGACCTATTCACAAAAAGCTTAAAAGACAGAATTTAAAAGGGTTCCAACTAACGAGTAACTATTAATCAAAAGTGCATTCGGACTTCTAACTTTATCATTCTAGGTTTATGAAATTAAGTAACAATATAACCTTCGGGTGATGGTTTCTAGTTGCCTTCTTTTTGTCATCATCCTAGTCTTTGCTACCTCACTTCCTTGGGTGAAGGTGCACCATTTCCTCATAAGATTCCTGCAAAGTTATTGGAAGTTGCTTGTTCCCAAAGCACTTGAGAAATAGTTAGCTTGCATGTATGCTTGTGACTTCTGAACTTAATTTGGTGTGTGAACACCAAACTTAGTTCTTTGCCCAGTACAAAACCTTGCATATATGCAGAGAACCTCATATCTTGTTATTAACAAAACAATTATTAACTAAAGTCTAACTACATCTAAGTGGTTTCCCTTGATTGGTTGGAGCTAGTAATGTGTTTTGGGAGTTGAGTGTGATTCTAACTAAGATCCTTTGGTGGAACACCAAACTTAGAATTACACTTTCACTTTTGGATTGTTTTGGTGTGGAACACCAAACTTAGCTCCTCACAATACATGGGAAACAACTTGTGACCTTTATTGAAATAAAGATGAAAAGGAAACTACCTGAGGTTGGGTTGCCTCCCAACAGAGCGCTCTTTTATCGTCGCTAGCTCGACGATTCCTCACTTAGTTGAGATGATACTTTACTCTGGGGTTTTCCCCCATGTTGCCCATATAATGTTTGAGTCTTTGTCCGTTCATAGTGAACGTCCTCTCTGAACCTTTATCCATGATTTCTATGTACCCATATGGGGAGACCTTTGTGATAAGGAAGGGTCCTGACCATCATGACTTGAGTTTGCCAGGGAACAGTCTCAATTTGGAGTTGTAAAGGAGTACTTGTTGCCCCTTTTCAAAACTCCTTAGTGCCAGATGCAGGTCATGTCTTCTCTTCGCCTTTTCTTTATAAATCTTGGCATTTTCATAGGCTTGAGATCTAAATTCCTCCATCTCTTGCAGTTGTAGGATCCTCTTTGCACCAGCAGCAATGCTGTCAAAGTTTAGTATCTTGATAGCCCAGAGAGCTTTGTGTTCCAGCTCCAGTGGTAAATGACAAGCTTTCGTAATCCACTGCTACCAAGATGTACTTGTTTGAATATGAGGTTGGGAATGGTCCCATGAAATCGATTCTTCACACATCAAACAGTTCCAATTCCAAGATGAAATTTTGTGGCATCTCATTTCTTTTGGGCAAGTTTCCAGATCTTTGGCATTTATTACAGCTCTTTACTAGTTCTATGGCATCCTTGAAAAGGGTGGGCCAAAAGAATCCGCTTTGTAACACCTTTGCTGCAGTTCTGTCCCCTCCAAAGTGGCCTCCAAAGCATGAGCCGTGGCAATTCCATAGGACCTCTCGTCCTTCTTCTTCCGAAACACATCTTCTAAGGATTCCATCTGAACACTTCTTGAAGAAATATGGCTCATCCCAGACAAAGTATTTTGCATCATTCATGAGCTTCCTTTTTTGATGTTTATTGATCTCTGGAGGTAAGGCCCCAATTGCCTTGAAGTTGGCAATGTCTGCGAACCATGGTGCTTTGTGAACTGTCATCAGCTGCTCATCAGGGAAGAGCTCGTTCACACTTGTGTCATGTGTTCCACTTTCCTCATGTGGGATTCTGGATAGGTGATCTGCTACCTTGTTCTCCACTCCTTTCTTGTCTCTGATTTTAATGTTGAATTCCTGCAACAATAAGATCCATCTTATTAGTCTTGGTTTTGATTTTTGCTTGGCAAACAAGTATTTAAGTGCTGTATGCTCTGTGAAAACAATCACTTTAGCACCGATGAGTATAATCTAAACTTGTCAAATACAAAAACTATTGCTAGCAACTCATTTTCAGTAGTGGTATAATTTCTTTGAGTATCATTGAGAACTTTGCTAGCATAGTATATCACATGGACTAAGTTATCTTTCTTCTGTCCTAACACTGCCCCAACTGCCAAATCAGATGCATCACACATCAATTCAAATGGTAAGTTCCAATCAGGTGGGGAAATGATAGGAGCAGAGGACAACCTTATTTTCAAATTTTCAAATGCTAGCATGCATGATTCATCAAAGATAAATGGTGTATTAGATACAAAGAGATTACTTAAGGGCTTGGCTATCTTTAAAAAATCTTTAATAAATCTTCTGTAAAAGCCAGCATGCCCTAAAAAGCTCCTAATTGCCTTGACATCACTGGGTGGAGGCAGTTTTTCAATAAGTTCCACTTTAGCCCTGTCCACTTCAATGCCTTGGTTAGAAACCTTATGGCCAAAGACTATTCCTCCTGTCACCATAAAGTGACATTTCTCCCAATTCAAGACCAGATTGGTCTCTTGGCACCTTTTCAATACTAAGGAAAGGTGACTCAGGCAGCTAGTAAAGGAATCTCCGAATACCGAAAAATCATCCATAAAAACTTCGATGAATTTCTCTATCATATCTGAGAAGATAGAAAGCATGCAGCGTTGGAAAGTCGCAGGTGCATTACATAGCCCAAATGGCATGCGCCTGTAGGCAAACACTCCATATGGACAAGTAAATGAAGTTTTCTCTTGGTCTCTGGGATCAACCACTATTTGGTTATATCCTGAATAACCATCAAGAAAACAGTAATATGCGTGTCCTGCGAGTCTTTCCAACATCTGATCCATAAATGGGAGAGGAAATGGTCCTTTCGTATAGCCTCATTGAGTTTCCGATAGTCTATGCACATCCACCATCCTATGATGGTCCTTGTAGGAATTAGTTCGTTCTTCTCATTGGGAACTACAGTGATTCCTCCCTTTTTGGGCACGACATGCACGGGGCTGACCCAGGGGCTGTCTGAGATCGGGTAGATTACCCCTCCCTGCCATAACTTCATAACTTCTTTCTGTACCACTTCCTTCATGATTGGGTTCAGCCTCCTTTGGGATTGAATGGATGGTTTGGCATCATCTTCCAGTAGTATCTTATGCATGCATATGGCTGAACTTATTCCTTTCAGGTCAGCAAGAGTCCATCCAATGGCATCCTTGTGCTTTCGTAATACTTTGAGTAGTTCATCCTCTTGATCTTGGCTGAGGCACGAGCTTATGATCACTGGGTAACTTTCATTTTCTCCTAAGTATGCATATTTGAGAGTGGGTGGCAGTGCTTTGAGTTCAAGTTTAGGTGCTTCTGACTTTTCGTTCTCTTCTTTTGATGCCCCTTGTATATGAATCTCTACTGTTGTAACTTCTTCACTGAATGTTGACTCCTCCTCTGTTAACCCTTCAGGTTCTTCTTCTTCAAAACTCTCATGCACTGCATCTTCAAGTGAGTCCAACCTCATATATTCTCCCAATTGTTCTGGTGGATAACTCATGGCTTTGAACACATTGAATGTCATCTTTTCATTGTGTAATCTCAGGGTGAGGTCCCCCTTTTGTACATCAATGACAGCTCCAGCAGTGGCCAAGAACGGCCTTCCCAGGATGATGGAAGCCTTGGTTTCCTCCTGCATGTCCAGCACTACAAAGTCTGCTGGGAAGATGAAATCTCCCACTTTCACCAGCAAATCTTCTACTACGCCATAAGGGAACTTGAACGTTCTGTCTGCCAGTTGTAGGGCCATCTTTGTTAGTTTAGCCTCTTCAATCTTCATTTTTCTCATCATGGCTAACGACATCAAATTTATGCTGGCTCCTAAGTCACATAGAGCCTTTTCCACTGTGATCTCCCCTATGATAAAAGGGATCTGAAAGCTCCCCGGATCCTTCAATTTCTGGGGTAGTTTATGCTGAATGATAGCACTACATTCCTCGGTTAGTATCACAGTCTCGCTGTTCTTCCAGCTTCTCTTCTTAGTCATTAGCTCCTTTAAAAACCTGGCGTAGAGGGGCATTTGCTCTATTGCTTCAGCAAAAGGTATGTTGATTTGTAGTTTCTTGAAGATTTCCAAAAATCTCAAGAATTGGCTGTCATCCCCCTTCTTCTTTAATTGCTGAGGGTATGGGACTCTTGGGACGTCTGGCTTTAGCACTCCTTCCCCCGTTTTGTGAACTCAAAGTGGGAACTCAAGCTCCATCCTGCACTTCTTCCTTTTCATTTGAGTCCTTTTCTTGTGGTTTCTGGGTGGTTTCCTTCAGTTCCTTCCCACTCTGAAGGATGATAGCCTGACACTCCTCTCTTTGGGTTGAGTTAGTATTACTGCGAAAGTTGTGGCTGGGAATTTGCTTGAATAGGTAGCCAATTTGTATCTCAAGTTTCTTGATGGCAGCATCCGGATTCTGCATATTGGACATCACTTCTTCTCGGAATGCTTTACTGTCTTGAATCTCTTTGCATATGCCTTCAAGTAGATTCTCAATCCTTAAGAGTCTGTCATCAAATGATGGTGGATTGGGATTAGAGGTAGAAGGATGAGGAGTGTTATTTTGGTTTTGATATGGATGTGGAGAGGTGTTGTCATGGTGGTGTTGATATGTTCTCTGTGTGAATTGTTGGTGAGCTACATTGTTGTTGGGGTTGTGATTTCTCCGATCTTGGCCTTGATCTTGTTGATTCCCCCACCCAAAGTTTGGATGATTCCTCTAACCAGGGTTGTAGGTCTTGGAGTATGGATCATGGTTTTGCCTAGATGAATTCCCAATGTAGTTGGCTTCCTCCTGACTACCCTCTGCTTCTTCATTCACTCCTTCTTGGGTTGCTGATGAAGTGGTGATTGCTGCTACTTGGTTTCTCTCCATCTTCTTGGTGAGGTCAGCCAGCTGCTTGGTAATGAGCTTATTTTGGGCCAACAGAGCATCTACATTGTTTAGCTCCATCACTCCTCTAGTGTTCCCTCTTTCAGAAGCATAGAAATAGTCATTTTCTGCTACAGTTTCAATGACATCTATGGCCTCCTCAATGGTCTTCTTCTTGTTCAGAGATCCCCGGATGAGTGGTCTACTGCTTTCCTTGATTCATAAGAAAGGCCTTCATAGAAAATGTGTAGCTGCACCCATTCATTGAACATATCTTGTGGACACCTCCTTGGCAGGTCCTTAAACCTCTCCCATGCTTCATATAGAGTCTCACCATCTTGTTGCCTGAAAGTTTGGACCTCAGCTCTCAGCCTGTTGATTCTTTGGGGAGGATAGAATCTGGCTAAAAATTTGTTTACCACATCTTCCCAAGTTGTCAAACTCTCCTTCGGAAAAGACTCCAGCCACTTGGCTGCCTTATCCTTGAGTGAGAATGGAAATAAGAGCAGTCTACAGGTGTCAGGATGAACACCATTAGACTTCACCGTGTCACATATCCTCCGGAAGGTGGTTAGATGTTGATTGGGGTCTTCTTGGACGCCTCCTCCGAATGAACAGTTGTTCTGAACAAGGGTGATGAGCTGTGGTTTTAGTTCAAAATTGTTGGCATGGATGGTTGGCTTTTGATTGCTACTTCTACAGTTTCCTGTGTTTGGGTTGATGTAAGAGCCCAAAACTCTTCTCTCCTCCCCAGCATGATTTGCTCGACCTTCTCTGCCATGGTTGTGAGCCTCTTCTTTATGATGGTTTTCCATGTTTTCTTCCAAGTTTGGTTCAAAGTATTCCTCCTCTTCCTCGGCACCAACTACTCGTTTTTCTCTTGCTTCCCTCCTTAATCTAAAGAAGGTCCTCTCAGGTTCAGAATCAAAGGAAGTTGAAGCTCCGCTTCTTCTCCCTGTCATACAACCAATAAAGCACAAGCAAGGAAAATAGATGCAGAAAGTATTTCTGTTAGAATTACTATTAGTGTGAGTGATGCAATATATCAAACAGTTAGTGGGTTAGTGAATTGAATTGTAAATAACTACAAAAAACGAAAAAGTAGGAGGAAGGGAAGAAATTAACTAAAACTAAAAGTAAATTACTCAAATAGAAAATTAAATCAAACAAACTAAAAATGCTCAATCTAGTTATCCTCCAATTTAATCATTGTTGATTCAAAATCAATCTCCGGCAATGGCGCCATAAACTTGATACGCCGAAAACTTGTCTCGTAACAAATTTCCTTCGGCAAGTGTACCGAATTTGTTGTCAAGTAAAAACTCACAATATAGTGAGGTCGAATCCCACAGAGATTGATTGATCAAGCAACTTGAATTAAAGGAATGTTCTAGTTGAGCAAACCAGAATTTGAGTTGAGAATTACATAAAATTAAATGGCGGGAACGTAAATATTGGAAACAGTAAATGCTGGAAATAAAGAGCTAAATGTAAATGGTGGAAAGTAAATTGTAGAATCTTAAATGGGAATGGGGCAATTGCTCATAAAAGTAAATGGCAGAAATTAAAGAGAATGGGTAAGATCAGAAATGGGGAGTTCATTAGGCTCAGGAGATGTTGTATTCTCCGGATCAAGTTCATTTTCATCTCTTCCTCAATCAATGCATTCATTGATCTCCTTGGCAATCTTAAGTGATCGAATTACAATTCCTTGTAATTCAATCTCTCAAATCTTGATCAATAGCCAATTCCTTGGTCAATTGCTCATGAGAAGAGATGAAGTATGGTCACTGATTATACCACATGCATTTCCCAAATCAAGTGTTGGAAGGATTATAGTCACATATCCATCCACACCCAATTTGGTCCAGCATGAGAAAGAATTTCTAGCATGATCCCTTCATTCCTCTTTCAAGGTTCAGAAGAGATCCAAGTATGAATAGCTTCTTTTCCAAGATAACTACCCAATTATATGAAGATCGAAAGCTTTCTAGTAAAATCAAGAGAAAAGATAGAAGAAGGAGAACGAAAACTAAAATTGATCCATCAAATTACAACAGAGCTCCCTAACCCAATGAAAGGAGTTTAGTTGTTCATAGCTCTAGAAAATGAAAACAAAGATGGAGAATACATGCTGAAAATAAAACTAGAAATCTAGAGAAAGTAAATACAGAGAGTAGTTCTATGCCAAAGGCTCCCTAAAGTTTCCAGCTCTCTCAACTAATTCAAAGCTACTCCTATATATACTACTCTTTTGATCTTCTAGTTGGCTCTTCAAGTCTTGGGTATGGGCCTTTGGATCCTGAGTTTGAAGCAGTTATCTTCTTCATTGGGCTTAGCTTTGCTTGCAGAGAGAAAGTGTGAAGTAGGCAGGGACTTTTACCTCAGGACATTAGTGGTGTTAACGTTAAGTGAAAGTCTGGGTTCGAGAATGTTAGTGACAATCACCTTTTTCACTAACGTTGCTCACCCAAGTATGAACCACGTTAACCTCAATGTTAGTGGCACAAACGTTACCACTAACGTTGCCTCTTGGTCCTTCGCACACGTTATTGGGACTTACCTTTCCCAATAACGTTGATAAGCTTCCCTCTTCCCTACATTAGAGTCCACGTTAACTTAGTTAACGTGGCTCTTAACATAAGCTTGCCAATCCTTCGAGAACATTAGTGACACTTACCTTTGTCACTAACGTTCCAATGTGCCCCTATTTCTCACGTTAAAGTCCACATTAACTAGGTTAACGTGGCTTCTAACGTAGTCATGCTAGCCATCTCCAACGTTAGTGACAAAGGTGAGTGTCACTAACGTTGGCCTTATTGTCTTCTTCCACGTTAGAGTTCACGTTAACTTAGTTAACGTGGCTTCTAACGTAGTCATGCTAGCCATCTCCAACGTTAGTGACAAAGGGGAGAGTCACTAACGTTGGCCTTATTGTCTTCTTCCACGTTAGAGTTCACGTTAACTTAGTTAACGTGCCTCTTAACGTGGGCTTATGATGGCTTCGAGGGCGTTATTGGCGATTACATTTCTCATTAACTTTGCAAGTTAGCACCTATTCCACGTTAGAGGTCACGTTAGTGGGACTAACGTGACTGCTAACGTGGTTCTTCTTTGCTTCCTTTGTCCTGAAATCAAGCAACAAAGGGCATCAAAGTTCTAGTCCAAGCCATGAGTCATGCATCATCCAATTTATCATATAATTCATGCAACATCCTCATGAAATCATGTAAAGCGCACAATGTATGCTTGAATCAAGATGTAAGTGAATATCTACCCAAAACTAGCTTATTTTCTAAGAAAATGCATGAAACTACCCTAAAAGCAGTAAAGAAAAGGTCAGTGAAACTGGCCAAAATGCCCTGGCATCAGCCGTCGCCAGGAGAGAAGAGTGACACAGAGGAAGGAGATGAAGCTTCATTGTCGTCGCGCTTTGCTACCACGAGGCCGCCGTCGCCGCTGCTTCGAAGGGAGCCGTAGTCATCGCCGTCAAGCATGAAGGGTGGAGAAGAGAGAGCTTGCTCATCGCAGGAAGCATAGCCGCGCCATCGCCGTTGAGCCTAGATGCCATCGATAGAAGCCACCGCCGCCGCCTGAGAAGAACCTGCAGAGAGAGAGGGAGCCCGAGAGAGGAACGCAAACCTCTGTGTTGCGCCATCATTCTGTCGCTGTTCAGCTGGGTTGATGCCGCCTTTGCTGTCCAAGCTGTCACCATTGCAGGATACATACAGAGGAGAGGGAGAAAGGATCTTCGCCGCTGTTAGGGTCGTTGGTGAGTCTTGTGCCACCATCAGAGTCGTTGTTCTGCCACCATCAAGTTTGGAGGAGGACGCCGCCACTGTCACCATTGAAGCTTGCCGGGGAAGGAGATATTGACAGAAGAAACTGCTACTGCTTGGCTGAAGCTGAGACCTTTCACCATCACTGGAGCTGCCCAGAATCATCATGGTAGCTGCTAAGAGAGCAGAACGGATGTTAGAACTGCCGATGGAGCTGCTGGGTTTAGTGATTTCCGCGAGTTTCGACTTTGAGGTAGGGGATTTAACGTTTTTAATTTAGAATGCCTACAAAGTTATTGGATAAGTGCAAATGGTTAATAATAGTTAAGAATTTCTTAATTGACAATAACGACTTGAAATGTGTTTGAGAATGGTTAGCTATTGTGATTTTTCTGAGTTATGATTCGAATTAAATGTGGTTGTGAACGGTGATTAACCTGGTAATATTGATTTTGATTTGAGGCTGTAACTATTACCGATTTTCTAATTGTTTGGAATTATTGAGAATCCTGTTATTTGATTATGTTGAGCTGGTTGCCATAAGCTGGTTTGCTTGATGGTTGCAAACTGACTGAAATTTTGGTCTTTGACGGATTTATATTGAATTGAATGATGTGCTGGTTATTTGATATAGTGTAACGGTAGTGGATTTGTTGGAAATTCTGATCTTATGTGATATTGCTGAATTGGTTGAAATCTGGTTGTGAATTGTATTTTGAATTACTGATTTTCTTGTGATGAGTTGGCTGAGATTTTGATCTTGAATGAATTACTTTGAATTGTTTGATATTGAATTAGAAATTTAATATATTGGGATGGCTGTAAAATGGATTTGTGACAGGTTGGAATTGGTTGAACTGTGGCTGCGATTAGTGATTTATTTAAGTTTACTTATTAAATTGAGATATGGAGAGTTAATCATTGAATGAAATGTATTTGAGAAGAGTTAGTTGTGGTGATTATTCTGAGTTATGATTGAAGTTGGATGCGAATGTGAATTGAGTTTGGGTTATGGCTGTGATATTGACTGGTTTCGTTGTCGTGAGTAATTAATTGATGAGATTTGCTTTAGTTTGAAGCTGTAATTGATATTGGTGTTTTCTGATTTTGATGGGATTGTTGAAAAGTTCTGATTCTATGTGATTATACTGAATTAGTTGAGTTGTGTGGCTGTATTCTGGTTATGGAGAGTAAGTACTTGTTGTTGTTTTTAGTTATTTGATGTATCGGAATGGCTGTGAAATTGATGACTTGTGACTGGTTGGAACTGGTTTTGGTAGTTGTTAATGTTGGTTCATGATTAATTAGAATTAAGTTTGAGAACTGTTAACAGATTGAAGCTTGATTATTAAATTTATCTTATGAAATCTGAATTTAAAGATAAGAACAGTAACTCTAAAAGTATAAGGATAACTTGTGATAATTGGGAATTATATGGAGCAGAATTTTTGGGTGAACATATTATAAGAGAACTGGAATTATGTAAATAATACATACTATGTGTTTTGGTGTCAATATTGCTAAGATTCTGGTTAAGTTAGGTGATAATGTGTTTTGGGTGTTTGGAAAGTGCAAAATTGTTAATCCTTTGGTTAAAATAATTTATGAATTGATCAAATTAAAGTTAGGTAGATGGAGTATGTGGAAGTTGCAGATTATGGATGAATTATTAACTATTACGGATTGTTAAATTTCTGATTGATTTGTTGTGATAATTGTTGAGAAAGGTTTGATGAGATGTTAAGAAAGAGGGAACCCGTAAGGGTGGCTAAGTCCGAGTTTTAGGGGAGGTGCTGCCGGAATTTTGTGAAATCTGAGGTTTTACTTGAAAAAGTTGTTTTAAAAAGTTTGGATTTGGGAAATTATATTATTTTATTCTGATTTATTAAGAAAAGAAATGAATTATATTTTTCGGTTTTATTCATTGAGAAAAAAATATTATGTTTAAGATGGATTTATTACGAAAAAGATTCCGTTTTGAGTTGATTTATTAAGAATAGAAAGAAATATGTTTTGAGTTTGATTTAATATGAAAAGAGTTATGTTTTAGGTTTGAAATAAAGGATGATCTTCTTAGAAGTTTGGTGAAGTAATAATATTTGAATTTGAATGGTAAAAAGAGATGGGTTTTGAGTCTTTGGGAAGTTAGTAAATTTGAAAAAGAGTTTTATTTGGTTACTTTTAGTAAGAGGGTGATGCTTTGAAAAGTATTTAGCGAATTTAAAATAAATGATTTTCTTGAGTCTTTTGAAAGAAAAATAAACTAGAAAATAGTTTTAAAATTGGTTCGAGTTAAGCGGTTGCAAAAGTGGAAGTCGTGAAGTTTGTACAAAATGATTGAATAAAGAAAGAGAGAGATATTGTATAAGAATATATAACTAGAGATGAATAACGGGAATGATAACTTATGATGATAATCAGAATGATTATGTAATGATCTGCTGCGTGAAGGAAGTCAGATAGAATGCCACACCTGTAAGGAAAGGATTGCTTACAGAGAATATGATTTCATACACGGCTGGAATGCCGCCACCTGTAAGGCAGAGTTTGCTTACAGAGGATATGACGCATACGTCGGTTAGTGAGAACTGTACCTATGCTGACTGGAAAACCATACCCGTTTCAGCTGCTTCGGGTTACGTCGGGAGCGGGTAGAAACCGACAGATGAGCTCATTACCTGCACTACGGCTAGACATGCATCATCCTTATTTGCGCATCTGCATTTGATTGTGTTTGCTTGTTTTATTTCTTTGTAACTTGTGTTGCTTGTCTTGTTTCTTTGTGATTGTGCTGTTTGTCTTAGTGACTTGCTTGTGTGTTTGATTAGATATTTTTGTTGATGCTGTGAACTTAGTAAAGTATTGAGGAACGGTATTTGTGAAATGAGGTTTGGGTATATTATTTATGTTGCTAATTTACTTAGTTACTGTGATGGTTGAGGAATGCTATTTGTAGCTGATGAATTGCTAATGTGGTTGAGACTTTATGTAAGTAATATGATTTAAAGAAAGGGATTTAAACGGTTTCAAGTAAGTCTTGAGAAATTTTTGAAAAGGTTTGATAAAGAAAACTACAGTGGAAACTTAAGTTAATTATTTGCATGTTAATCATTACTTTTACGGCATTCCCATTCCCTACTGAGAACGTGTGGATTGTTCTCACCCCAAAATCTTCCACCCTTTCAGTGATACAGGTTCGAAGACTCAGTTTGAAGCTGCGGGCGATTGTTAGACCTTTTTATGAGTTAAGTTTTTGAATTGAGTTGCTTTCATAGAATTCCCTCGCCTTTGTTGCTTAAGATTTTATTTTATAAAGAGGTGATGCCAGGGCATTTTGGCCAGTTTCACTGATCTTTTCTTTACTGTTTTTAGGGTAGTTTCATGCCTTTCCTTAGGAAATAAGCTCGTTTTGGGTAGATATTCATTTACATCTTGATTCAAGCATACATTGTGCACTTTACATGATTTCATGAGGATTTTGCATGAATTTAATGACAAATTGGGTGTTGCATTTCCCATGACTTGGACTAGAACTTTGATGCACTTTATTGCTTGATTTCAGGACAAAGGAAGCAAAGAAGAACCACATTAGTAGCTACGTTAGTTACACTAACGTTAACACTAACGTGGAATGGGAGTAACTTGCAAAGTTAATGAGAAAAGTCATTGCCAATAATGCTCTCGAAGCCGTCATTGCCAATAATGCTCTCGAAGCCATCATTGCCCACGTTAAGAATCACGTTAACTAAGCTAACGTGAACTCTAGTGTGGAAGAAAGGAAATGGAGCCAACGTTAGTGACACTTAACATTATCACTAACGTTGGACCAAGCTCATAAGTGGCCACGTTAGTTGCCACGTTAACTTAGTTAATGTGGCCTCTAACATTAAGAGGAAAAGGGGGACGCCAACGTTAGTGTCATTCAACATTCTCACTAACGTTGGCCAAGTCACAAGAAGCCACGTTAACTCCCACGTTAACCTAGTTAACGTCGAAGCTAACGTGAAGAAACTAGGTGGTCAACAACGTTAGTGACACCAAACATTGTCACTAACGTTGGGATGAACACACACTATCCCCAAGAAGCCACGTTAACTCCCACGTTAACCTAGTTAACGTGGAAGTTAACGTGAAGAAGAAAGGTTGTCGACAACGTTAGTGACACCAAACATTGTCACTAACGTTGAAAGGAGCCAACACAAGCCACAAGGAGCCACGTTAACTCCCACGTTAACTTAGTTAACGTGGAAGTTAACGTGAGGAGAAGGATGATAAGCCAACGTTAGTGACATTCAACATTGTCACTAACGTTGGAGATGGCTAGCACAGCCATGTTAGAAGCCACGTTAACCTAGTTAACGTGGACTCTAACGTGGGAGCTAAGGGGGCACATTGGAACGTTAGTGACAATGTTAAGTGTCACTAACGTTCTCGAAGGTTGGGAAGCCCACGTTAAAAAAGCCACGTTAACTAAGTTAACGTGGACTCTAACGAAGGGAAGGGGGAGGCTTCTCAACGTTATTGGGAAAGTTGAGTCCCAATAACGTGCGCAAAGGACAAAGAGGCAACGTTAGTGGCAACGTTTGTGCAACTAACGTTGAGGTTAACGTGGCTCTTACTTGGGTGAGGAACGTTAGTGAAAAAGTTGAATGTCACTAACGTTCTCGAACCCATATTTTTACTGAACGTTAACACCACTAACGTCCTGAGCTAAAGTCTCTGCCCACTTCACACTTTCTCTCTGCAAGTAAAGCCAAGCCCAATGAAGAAGATAACTACTTTAAACTCAAGATCCAAAGGCCCAATCCCAAGACTTGAAGAACCAACTAGAAGAGTAGAAGAGTAGTATATATAGGAGGAGCTTTGAATTATTTTGAGAGTTGGAAATTATAGGGAGCCTCTTGGCATAGAACTACTCTCTGTATTTTACTTTCTCTGCACTTCTAGTTTCATCATGTATTCTCCATCTTTGTTTTCATTTTCCAGAGCTATGAACAACTAAACCCCTTTCATTGGGTTAGGGAGCTCTGTTGTAATTACTTGGATCTCTTCTGAACCTTGAAAGAGGAATGAAGAGATCAAGCTAGAAATGCTTCCTCATGCTGGACCAAATTGGGTTTGGATGGATATGTGACTATAATCCTCTCAACACTTGATTTGGGAAATGCATGTGGTATAATCAGTGACCATACTTCATCTCTTCTCATGAGCAATTGACCAAGGAATCGGCTATTGATCAAGATTTGAGAGATTAAATTACAAGAAATTGTAATTCGATCACTTAAGATTGCCAAGGAGATCAATGAGTGCATTGATTGAGGAAGAGATGAAAATGAAATTTATCCAGAGAATGCAACATCTCCTGAGCCCAATGAACTCCCCATTTCTGATCTTACCCATTCTCTTTAATTTCTGTCATTTACTTTTATGAGCAATTCCCCCATTTCCGTTTACAATTCTGCAATTTACTTTCAGTCATTTACTTTTAGTTCTTTTATTTCTAGCATTTACTTTTCTGTTATTTACTTTCCCGCCATTTAATTTTCTGCAATTCTCAACTCAAATCCTGGCTTCGCTCAACTAGAACATTCCTCTAATTAAAGTTGCTTGATCAATCAATCCTTATGGGATTCGACCTCACTCTATTGTGAGTTTTTACTTGACGACAAATTCGGTACACTTGCCGAAGGAATTTTGTTATGAGACAAGTTTTTCGTGCATCAAGAGGGATAAGAGTTGTATCTAAGTTATACTTGAATTTATTTGTATAATATTTACTAATAATTATATGATTATTATTTATTGGTGATGCTTGATATATGATTTGATAAATAAAAACAAAATTTTCTGGAATTTTCCATAAAATAGATACGCGATATTGAACTAAAGGCTCAATAGTGAATAGTTATTAAAGGAAAGCAGGTTGGTAACGCCTTACTTTCGGTACGATCATGACGTTCTGGAAGTTGGGTCGTTACACCACGCATGGCTCACGCGTGTGCGCAAAATAGAGAAAATCACAGCGACGCGTACGCGTGGAAGCAGATCAGCATAACGACGCGAGCGCGTGCCTAACGCGCACGCATGGAAAGGGAATTCGGCCAGTGACGCGAACGCGTGGACGACGCATACGCGTGGCATACGTGATCTGCAAAAAATTCAGAAAACGCTGGGGGCGATTTCAGGCCACATTTTGACCCAGTTTTCGGCCTAGAAACACAGATTAAAGTCAGGGAACATACAGAGACTCAACACGTTCTCATAATTCACAATTTTTGGTCTAGATGTAGTTTTTAGAGAGAGAGAGAGGCTCTCTCCTCTCTCTTAGGATTTAGGATTAGGATTCCTCTTAAAGGATCTAGGATTTCTTCTTCTCAATTTTCAGGTTCAATGTTCCTTTTATTTATTTTCTCAATTTGGTTTATGAATTCTTTATGTTTAGATTGATTTTCTATTTAATACAATTTAAGGTATTTCAGGTTTATGATTTTTAATTTAGCTTTTTACATTCTTAGCTTGAATTGATTAATTGGAGGCACTTGAGTTATCAAACTCCTTGTGATTGATAATTGTTATCTTTGCTGATTGATTTGAATTCCAATAACTCTAGTCTTTTCTTAGGAATTGACTAGGACCTGAGGAATTAAATTGATTCATCCATTTAACTTACCTTCATAGTTAGAGGTTAACAAAATTGGAGCAAAATCCAATTCTCATCACAATTGATAAGGATAACTAGGATAGGACGTCCAGTTCTCATATCTTGCTAAGAACTTTATTAGTTATTATTTTATTTTCCTTGCAATTTTCACTTCCTATTTTTCAACCCAAAACCCCAATTTACAGGACTCATAACCAATAATAAGAACACCTCCCTGTAATTCCTTGAGAGACGACCTGAGGTTTCAATACTTCGGTTATTAATTTTATTGGGTTTCTTAAGTGACAACCAAAACTTTTGTATGAAAAGACTCTTGTTGGTTTAGAAACTATACTTGCAACGAAGATTTATCTGTGAATTTCTAGACCACGCAAAAGTCTTCTCATCAACGCCACTTAAATGCCAAGCACACGCCAAGCACCTGAGCCATTTTATTATTTTTTCTCTTTTATTTCAAGTGTAATTTTTCATTCCTCTTTTGTAATTTTCTTCTTTTTAGTAGGAGTAGTATAAATACCCCTAAGGGGATGGCAAAAGGGGGTTGGCAAAAAGGGGGTTAGAAAGTAGGATAGTTAGCTTTAGTTTTACTTTACACTTCATATTCTCCATCTCTTATACTTTTTTCTAAGCTATGAATAGCTAAACTCCGTCTCATTGGGAGAGGGAGCTTTGTTGTACTTGATGGATTAATGATAGTGAATTTCTTCTTCTCTTCATCTTCTCTTTGATTTTCTAGAAGGAGTTTCGTTCTTCATGCTAGTGTTCAATCATCTTGGGAAAGAGGTTGAATGCAAAATGCATTTCATGGGAACCTTGGAAAATGAAACATGAAACCATGCATGAAATCCCTTCTTCCACTTGAGTAGATCTGGATTTTGGGATTGGATATGGTGACATATAATCCACCCACTATTTGGATCTTTGAGGATGTGTGGTATAATCAGGGACCAAGCATATCTCTCTTCATGAGCAATTAGACCAAGGAATTGGCTGATTATCAAGATTTGAGATACTGAATCACCAAGGGATTGGGGTTCAATCAATCATGATTGCCAAGAGGTCAATGAGTTGCATGATTGAAGATGAGATGATCTTGATTTAATCCAAAGAGAACAACATCTCCTCATCCCAATGAATTTCCCCTATTCTTATCTTCCTTATTCTTTATAGCTTTCTTTAATTTCTGTCATTACACATTCCCCATTTACCATTCAGTCATTTATGTTCCAGCACTTTAAATTTTTGTCATTTACTTTTCTGCACTTTATTGCTTTCCTTTACCTTTAAGTCATTTATATTTCTGTTAATTTAGAATTCTGCACTCAACAATCTCTATTGCTTAGCTTGACTAATTCACCCATTGATTAAAATTGCTCAAATCTACCAATCTCTGTGGGATTCGACCCCACCCCTAGTGGGTAATTACTTGACGATATTTGGTGCGCTTACCAAAGAACGAATTCATTTTATATGGGGAGTAAATTCTGGTCATCATCTCTCCACCCAAAATTTGGGTGATTTCTCCACCCCTAATTGTAGGTCTTTGAGTATGGATCATTATTGGGATGTCTAGGAGCAATCCCCATGTAATTGACCTGTTCAGAAGAAGGTTGAGTATAATCATAATTCTCATTTTGCATAAAATTACCTGTCATGTCATAAGGGGCCTCTTGAGGTGTATTCTGGGTGTTGACAGCTGAAACATGCATTCCTCTTAACCGTTGAGTAATTAGATTTATTTGCTGAGACAAAATTTTGTTCTGAGCAAGAAGAGCATCAACAGCTTCCACTTCCAAAACACCTTTCTTTTGAGGGGTCTCGGAGTTCACCAGATTCCTATTGGAGGAATATAAGTATTGGTTGTTAGCAACCAACTCAATAAGCTCAGTAGTCACCTTTGGTGTCTTCTTCATGTGCAAAGAATCACCTACAGAATTATCTAAGCGCATCTTGGACATTTCACACAAGCCCTCATAAAAAATATCCAGCTGAGTCCATCTACAGAACATGTCTGGAGGGCATTGCCTAGTCAGTAGCTTGAATCTCTCTCAAGCTTCATAAAGGGTCTCACTATCTTTCTATCTGAAAGTCTGCACCTCTACCCTTAGCTTAGTCAGCTTTTGAGGTGGGAAAAATTTAGTCAGAAATCCAATGACAACCTTATCCCAAGTATCCAGACTCTCCTTGGGTTGATAATCTAACCACAGCTTTGCTCTATCCCTCACAGCAAATGGGAAGAGCATGACTTTGTATATCTCAGGATTCACTCCATTGGTCTTCACAGTTTCACAAATTTACAGGAAGTCAGAGATAAATTAATTCGGGTCTTCCTGAGAAAGTCCATGATACTGACAATTTTGTTGCACAAGAGTAACTAGCTGTGGCTTTAGTTCAAAGTTGTTTGCAGCTACAGGAGGAACCACAATACTATTTCCATAAAGATCTGCATTAGGAGCAGTGTAAGAGCCAAGCACTCTTCTAGGTTGCTCATTCCCATTCAGATTTGCCATATTGGCATTAGCAGTGTTATCATGATCCATGGTGGACTCTCCAACCTTGTAAAGTCTTGCGTGTTGCAAACCCCGCCTCAAAGTCCTTTCAGGTTCAGGATCAAAGTCTAACAGAGCTTCTTTTTCCTTGTTCCTGCTCATAAACAGACAGAAGACAAGAAAAGATGGGACTCTCTAGAGTGTAGAGAATTTCCAGCGAGGTAACCTATGTAAAAGAAGTAAAATAAAAATACTAAATAATTAAAGCAATAAAATTCGAAAATTATAAGAGGAAATAAGACAGAAAAATTTGAAATTATCAATAAAAATAAATAGGAAAAATTAAAATAAAAATAACTAGGCGACATCAAACTTAATGTCAGAAATTACGGAAAAATATTAGTATTAATTTTTGAAAATGTTAAAGCAAAAATTAAATAAAATTAAAACTAAAATGCTTAATCTAAGCAATCAAACAACTAATAGTTGTTAATCACAGTCAATCCCCGGCAACGGCGCCAAAAACTTGGTGCAAAATTTACAATCACAAACTAACCGGCAAGTGCACCGGGTCGTACCAAGTAGTACCTCAAGTGAATGAGGGTCGATCCCACGAGATTGATGGACTAAGCAACAATGGTTAAGTGATTTACTTAGTTAGGCAAACAGAAAATGGTCTTTGAATGTTCAAAAGCATTAACAGTAAATTCAGAATATCAGAAAGGGAGCAGTAAACAAGTTGTGAATAATATATAAAGAAACAGTTAAGGCTTCAGAGATATCTATTTTCCGGATTGACTTTTTTTACTAACTATTTTAATCATGCAAGATTTAATTCATGGCAAACTATATGTGGCTAAACCCTAATTCCATAGACCTTTTTAGTCTCCTCTAAAATTCATCAACTGCCAATTCATTGGTCACTTAATTCCAATTAGAGGGTGAAGTTCAATTATAGTTTATATGCCACAAAAACCCTAATTACCCAAATATAAGAGGATTATATGTCACGTATCCCGTTAAGTCCAGATAATTAGAAGTTTAGGAGAAATTATTTTCAAGCTGTTGTTCAAGTAAAGAGCTTTTCCAAGTTATACAAGAACTCAATTAGAACCAAGGTCATACTTCCGTTCCACCCAGATTCATAAAATAGAGAACAAAAATAATTCTTGAATTATAAATCAGTACATGAATTAAAATAGAAAAATAATATTATCAATCCATGCAATAGACAGAGATCCTAACCTTAACAGTGGAGGTTTAGTTGCTCATGGTTCAGAGAAAAAAAAAACTAGGATTCTGAAAAATTGTAAATTGCGGAATGAGGTAGCAGAGGGAGAAGCCCGAAGGGCTGATTCTTTTCTCTTTTATATCTAATCCTAATAAATGTAAAATAAATTTCCTAAAACTAAATAATATCTTTTCCTATTTTAAAAATAAAATAAAAGTTTTAATCAAAACCTAAATAAATCTCATACATAGCTTTGGAGACGTGTGACCACTTGAAATCAGATGAACTGGCGCCGAACTTGAAACTCAAGTTGGGCTTGGAGTGGGCAGCATGTACATGGAGCCTTTGTGATTGAACTGGCACCACGTGGAGATGGCAGCGTGTATTCTTCCTTGGGGCTTCTTGGTGGTGCCAAACTTGGAAGGATCAAAGTTTGGCGTGGAGGTGGCCATGTGAAATGGAAGAAAAGGGTATACTATTATATATCGTTAGAAATCTCTGGAAGTTATCTTTTTAATGCCGATAGAATCATGTCAATTGGACCTCTGTAGCTCAAGTTATTCCTGTTTGAGTGCAAGGAGGTCGGGGTTGACAGCATCATTCGTTTTCTTCCTTTTCTGCTACAAAACTCTGTCAAATCCATCTGAATGCTACCTGAAATAAATAGAAATTATAAACAACTCAAAGTAGCATTCATAGTGGCTAAAGGTAATTAAATCTTGATTAAACTCAACAATTTGAATGCAAATTCACTAGGAAAAGATAGAGAAGATGCTCACAGATCAGTACCTCAAACTTCTTTGTTCCACCATTGCCCAAGGCACCGAACCTTCACCAAACAGAAACTCAGCCCCAAGATCCTAATTCAAGCTTCCAACATCACCGATTTGACCCCAACACTTATAATTTGATCTAACACTAAGCAATATTAATCAAAATCAACTTAGGGCTCATAATTATTAATGATTCATAAGAGTTATAGTTTTATCACCTTACCAACAGAAATTTGGGATAAGATTCAGCACGTTCACATAGCTGGTTTGATCCTAAACACCAAAATTCAACAAAATATCAACACAATTACTCAAGATTTTTGAAAATGAGGGGGTGAGCAGCTAGAAGAGAAACTGAGACTTACCTATGAAATTTTTTTCTAAGTTTTGTAGAGCTCGACGTAGTCGCGTGGCTGCAAACGGTGCGGCGATCGAAGCTCCGAATTGGAAGTTGTATGGATTTAAAATCAAGAATAAAGGGTTTGAGTATGCTTGCCCTTCCCCCCAAGTGTTTCAGCGTGTTCCCTTTTGATTTGGAGAAAGAAGAGCTGAGCTTTTTCTATATATATGCTGGGCCATGGGTCCAGTTTAGGCCTGGTCTAACCGGTTCGGTCCGTTGGCCCAGTTTTTGGCCAAAATCTTTAAAATTTGTGCCAAATTTGATATTTTTAATATTTCTACCTCTTTGGATTAATAAAATTTAATTTCCTAATTCCTTTTATTAATAACTAATTTATTGACTAATTATTCATTAATTATGTACGGTTTATGATGAGTCCATATTTGATGATAAATTTTGGATTGAATTGAGTGGATTTCATCATATAAACTCACATTTCTTCACTTGAATAGCATACTTTTGTGATCTCTCTCTAAATTGCACCTAATTGTGAAAACATACTTTCTTGTGCTTTAATTAATCAATTTTTAATTATTTTTTATGCCATTCGATGCCGTGATCAATTTCGTTTAAGTATTTCAAGGTTAAGGTGCTTCAATGGCTTCAAAGGATAAAAATGAATGGAGCAAAGAAGCGAATTCGGGAAGCAATATGGATTGGAGTTTGCTGTAGTCTCGCATAGGCACAATTATCTCACATAAACGGGTTTCTCGCTGGGGCGAGCATTCCCCTCGTGGGTGCGTGTCTTGCCTGAGCCGCCGAACCTCGCTTGAGCGAGTTTTTTGCTTAAGCAAGCAAAGTCCGCGTGCGTGAAAATCCTCCACGTTCTTGGTTTAAGGAAACACGTGCATCTTCATTTTAGGCTTCCAAAAGGCCCACAATTGCTATATCTGATTTATTTTCAATACCAAAGGGGTGGAGGAAGGAGAACACACACACACACATCATTTTAGTTAGCTTTTAGTATATTTTAAATTAGATTTCTAGAGAGAGAGGCTCTCTCTTCTCTCCAAAATTTAGGATTTTATGTTTATTTCTCTTTATAGATTTAGGTTTTGATCTTGTTTTAATTTAGTTTTCTTTACTTTTTCTTGTTCTATTACTTTAATTCTCTTAGTTTTTCTTGTTAATTTCTCAATTTTTCCATTGTTAAATTTGATCTCTATTAATGCAATTTGATGTTTTTATGTTTATTGATGTTTATTTGAGTTGTTATTATTGGTTTCTTGCAATTAGTAGTTATAGACTTTATTATATTTACAATTTGCTATGTTTTTCCTTTTATGCACACCAAGTGTTTGATAAAATACTTGGCTTAGTTTTAGTATAGTTTTATAACACTTTTTGCTTGGAATTGAGGACTTAGGTGACCTTGAGTCATTGACGTCCATTCTTGATTGTGACTAGGATTGTTGGTTGGTTTGGTTTCTACTAATGCTAGTCTTTCACTAAGTTAATTAGTGAGTTGGCTAGGATTTGTGGATTGAGATCAACTATGTCTATTTAACTTATCCTCGATATAAAGTTGATGAAATGGGATTAATTCTTCATAATTGTCTTGTTTGTGGTCAATGACTAGGATAGGAACCCTTGACCCTCAACCCTTGTCAAGAGACTATTTTTGGCATTTGAATTTCCTTTCCTTTAATTAATTGTTTGAAGTTTAATTTCTTGCGTATTTCTTTACTTTCTTGTCATTTGCATTTCTTATCAATTGTGATCCAAAACCCCCCATTCCTCATAGCCAATAATTGAGCACCTGATTGCAATTCCTAGGGAGACTACCCGAGGTTTAATACTCTCGGTTTTTATTAGTTTGTATTGTGACACTCTTTATTTAAACTTTGATTGTAAGGATTGATCATCGGTCTAGGCTATGCTTGCAATGAGATTCTTATTTTGAGAAATTCTAGACCGACATTAATCCTTCCATCAGTTTACACCCTACCAACCTAAATAAGAATTTTGCCCTTAAAATTCAAATTCAGTTACCTGAAAAGAGATGTGGGTAGTCCTTCCTCATCTCAGATTCAAGTTCCCACATGTGTTCTTCAATTCCAACCTGACTCCATGTGACATTAACTAATGAAACCTCTTTTCTACGCAACTGTTTGATGCTGATATCGTCAATTCTAACCGGAGTTACTTGAAGTATCAACTCCTCTTTTACTTAAACCGATTCAGGTTCCAAAACATGACTGGCATCAAGAGTATAATTCTGAAGTTGCGACACGTTAAATACGTCATGCAAGTTCGAAAGATCTGGTGGTAAGGCTATCTGTTATGCCACCGGCCTGATTCTCTTTAGAAGTTGAAACGAACCGATATAACGAGGATTTATCTTCTTTGTCTCGATCGCTCTATGATGACCGGATTTCACTCCCCATATAACATGAATCTGTTCTTTGGCAAGCACACCAAATATTGACAATTAATAACCCCCTAGGAGTAGGGTCGAATCCCACAGAGATTAATGGATTAAGCAAGCAATAGTTGATTGATTAGCCTAGTTAGACTATCATAATTGGATGATGAACAACAAGAAAATGTAAATGACATAAAAGTAAAGGAAAGCAATAAAGTGCAAGAAAGTAGATGGCAAGGAAAGTAAAGTACAAGAAAGTAAAGTGCTGGAAATGTAAAGTGCAGGAAATGTGAAAAACCATAAAGTAAATAAAAGAAAGAAAGAAATATGCATTCTCCGGATTAATTGATTTCATCTCATCTTCAATCATGCAACTCATTGATCTCTTGGCAATCATGAGTGATTGAGTCCCAATTCCTTGGTAACCCAATCTCCCCAATCTTGATCAATAGTCAATTCCTTGGTCTAGTTGCTCATGAGAGGAGATGAAGCTTGTTTCCCAATTATACCACACATCCTCACAGATCCAAGTAGTGGGTAGATTAAATGTCACAATATCCAACCCAAAACCCAAATCTACTCAAGTGTGAGAAGAAATTTCAAGCATGGTTTTATGATTCCTCTTCCAAGGTTCACATAAAACCCAAATACATTCAATCTCTTTTCCAAGATAATTGAATGCTAACATGAAGAACGAAAATCTTTCAAGTAAATCAAAGAGAGATGAAGAGAAGAAGAAGAATAAAAACAATCTAATCCATTGTAAAATAATAGAGCTCTCTTTCCCAATGGAAAGAGTTGGTGATTTATAACTAAAATATTTACAAGTAAGAAAGTGGAAGTGGAGAGAAGAGGGAGTCCGAAGACCCCTCCCTAGCAAAAGTTGTTATCATTTCTATGAAACTAAGGCATGTATATAGGCTCTCCTAAATTACAAACTTAAATGAAATTAAAAGCAAATTACAATGAAATGAAACAGACATTCATTAGGTTTCATATGAATCACTTGGCAGAAAACAAGGTTGGTATATGGTTATTCCTAAATAAGGAACATATAGCAAATTTTATATTTGCTTTTCTATATTTTTCACTTGCTGACCACCACTATTCTAAACTCAAATTTTGTTGCTTATTGTTGCATTGATTTAAATGGATAGGTGTGAAGAAAACTGAAGAAAAGGACAACACCATGCCATGTTAGGTTGTCCCAAGGAGAAAAAAGTAGGTCACATGTGCATGGTTGGAAAGCACAAATCTGCAAGAATTAATGCCTTGGATGTAACGACCCAACTCCCAGTATGCCATGGTCATACAAGAAGCTAAGTGTTACCAACTTGTGCTTCCTAATTATTAACTATTACTTAATATATGAGCCTGTTCCTTGTTAGAACGTTGCCAATTTTACGAGTAACTTTTTTTTTATTCGCTGCGGATAATAATGTAAAATAAATAAGCATACATTGAGAGCAATAAAAGCAAGCGTAGAGAAATATAGAAATATAGCAGATAATATACATCATGTACACTATAACACAACATGTAGCATTTACACAAGATCAAGTCAGTTTACGTCCTCGTCAACCTACGTAGCTAATAAATACACGACACTCCTAGGGCCTGGCCTATACAAAAAGCCGCTAAACTGGCGCCCAGGCTAGCCTAACCACTACATAGCTCCTAGCTCTCGGGTGTTCTAACACAAGTAAGAGACTAACTATCAGATAATGCCAGACTAGAGCGTCATCAAAAGAATACCCCTTCTGCTGTCAAACTATCTCTACACGTGGCCGTTCGGAGAATCGCCATGAGGCTCGTCCACCTTCTCATCCTGCTCTATCTCTATCTCAGGATCCTTCTCCTCCTCATCATCCGCAGCTACAACTATACCCTCAGATCCACCAGAAGCACTGCTGTCACTATGTACAAAACCATTCGCAAGCACAGGTCCGTTCGCGTAAATATGAGCTACCCCATCATCCGGTAGTGTCAGCTCAGAAGGCTGTGGAAAGTCAGGGATCGGCTCAGGGGAAAAGTCCCACTCTGGTGGTATCATAGGTACGTAGTCACCAGCTAACTCGGACTCACCAGAAATGATAGGCTCAGGTTTCACCACATTCAAAGGTTGAGCTGGTATAGGGTGTCCAGGACCGTCAGAAAAAAGATGTACAGGTGCATTAGGGAGTAACTAGGACAAGGGAAAGTTGTAGGGTGCGTCAGGATCAAAAAGTAGACTAGACAGAGGATGTTGAAAAGGGAAATTTTGTAACACGTAACGTCTCATACGAGGCTCCACACTCAAAATGTAGTAACCATAGTACACTGGATCCTCGTAAACATAAGGGTCCTCGAACTCATAGAATATCATGGCCGTCTCCATCTGAAGGGGAGGAAGGGAGAGAAGGGGGTAAGAACTAGGGAGTTCTTAGTAGAGCCGGGGTTATTAGTTACTTTCATTTATTTGGGGTCGATTAGCAGACGAATAACATAATATAGCGAAGCAATAAATAGAGGATAAAGATAGAAAGAGAAAGTAGAGACAACAGAAAGCAGAACACAAACAAAAGAATACAGGAAAATAAAACACAGAAATAGCGTACAAGCAGACAAATATAAAGAAATAGATCACACATAGAAAAGAATGCAACAGAGAATGATGTGCAATACGAGGCTCCACACTCAAAATGTAGTAACCATAGTACACTGGATCCTCGTAAACATAAGGGTCCTCGAACTCATAGAATATCATGGCCGTCTCCATCTGAAGGGGAGGAAGGGAGAGAAGGGGGTAAGAACTAGGGAGTTCTTAGTAGAGCCGGGGTTATTAGTTACTTTCATTTATTTGGGGTCGATTAGCAGACGAATAACATAATATAGCGAAGCAATAAATAGAGGATAAAGATAGAAAGAGAAAGTAGAGACAACAGAAAGCAGAACACAAACAAAAGAATACAGGAAAATAAAACACAGAAATAGCGTACAAGCAGACAAATATAAAGAAATAAATTACACACAGAAAACAATGCAACAGAGAATGATGTGCAGACAAAAATGATGCATGTCTAGCCCTAGCACAGGCCATGAGCTCATGTGTCGGTTGGCTGCC
>NC_029789.2:75952592-75954170 GCF_000816755.2 Arachis ipaensis | reverse complement strand
TTATTCTATCATATGTGCATTGATCTTTGAATTCTGAATTTAACATTGGGGTAATTTTTGTCCCCTTATATATATATATATATATATATATATATATATATATATATATATATATATATATATATATATATATATATATATATATATATATATATATATATATATATATATATATATATATATATATATATATATAGCTTACTGCAGGAATATATATATATATATATATATATATATATATATATATATATATATATATATATATATATATATATATATAGGGTGGGTTGAAGCTTGGATTAATTAAAGATTCAATTTATTAGCTCACTTGACCAAATGTATACCCCTACCTGTACCTTAGCCCCATTACAACCTTGAAAAGACCTCATGATGTTTGCAGTGGTATATTAACTGTTGTTGATTGGTTAGGAGAAAAACAAAAGTTAGAAAGCATGATTAGAGAATGATAGAGTGATTACCCTATACACTAGAGATTAGAGCGTACATACATTATCAGTGAGGGTTCAATGCTTGAATTTTCATGTTCCCTGCTTTCATGAGCTATCTTCTTGCACCTTTATCTGTTTTATTGTATAATGATAGAATTAGTGGAATTTGATTTGTAATTGTTTTGAAGAGCTTATTTACTTTTGATCAAGTGGGCAAGAATCATATAGTTGCATTTATTTATATATAGGCTTGCATTGCATTTCATGAGTTTCTACATGTTCATACTTATTTCCTTATCTCCTTCAATTAAGCATAAGGACATGCCAATGTTTAAGTGTGGGGAGGTTGATAAACCACTATTTTATGGTTTATATTGTGTTTAATTGTGTGGTTTTATCATGATCCTTACCCACTTATTCATTAAGTTAGCATGAAATTATAATCCCTTCCTGAATTTATAATATGTTTGAAAACTGCTTCCTAGAGACTTTAGTTATGTATTTTTAATTCTTCTTTATTTCATTCGATGCCGTGATCTGTGTGTTGAGTGTTTCAGACTTCATAAGGCATGAATGAGTTGGAGATTGGAAAGGAAGCTAGCAAAAATGGAAGGAACACAAGAATTTGAGGAGATAACCAGCGAGAAGTGACGCGGTCGCATGGCTCACGCAACCGCGCGAAGGAGAGCGAATCGCAGTGACGCGGCCGCACGGATTGGAAAAGCTCAGGCGACGCGGTAGCGTGGACGACGCGAACGCGTGACAAGGAAAAGCGCGAATGACGCATCCGCATGGATGACGCGATCGCGTGACATGTGCGATCTGCATAATCTGCAGACTTTGCTGGGGGCGATTTTGGACCTTATTTCGACCCAGTTTTCGGCCCGAAATAGCAGACTAGAGCCAGAGAATATGCAGAAATAAACAACAACATTCATTCTACACAGTTTACAGTTTTAGATCTAGTTTTTTCTCCTCTAGGTTTTTCTCTCTAGGTTTTAGAATTTTAATTTTGAATTGATCTTAGTATTGGAACATTGAGAAGAGTTATTTTTCCTCATCAAGACCTCGTCATTCTAGTTCGTTCTCTTAACTTGGTTTTATTCTTCCATGTTCTTTGCTTTGTTCA
>NC_029789.2:75919843-75952541 GCF_000816755.2 Arachis ipaensis | reverse complement strand
GTAGTTCCCTCACTTGATGGGGAGTTGATTGAAAGGAACTCTTGAGTTGGAAGGATTGAAAGAAAAATTGTAATTGGGTTAACTGTTGAATTGTTATCTAATCACTAACACCAATCCCTTTGAACTAAGTGGGTTGCAACTCGTGAATAGATCTAGCATTCCAACTTGTTTGACTTTCCTTTACCTAGTAAAGGATAACTAAACAAAACAACCATTAATTATAAATTAATCTTGAGATCATTCCATCAATAATAGAAATTCCAACTAATCAACTCCCAGTGAAGGCTTTTATTCATATTATTTAAATTTCCTCTTTTTAATTTTCCCTCTACTTAACTCAACTTCTTGGAACATCTGATTAATAAAATAGCACACTTTTCTGCAACTCGTTGGGATCGACCTGGGACTTAAACTCCCAGTAATTTTTAATTTAAACTCTCTGTGACATATTTCTAAATTGATAGGCAGATTTTCGGTGAGTTAAGAACTATACTTGCAACGTAACTATTCTAATAATTTTTAATTCACCAACTTCTGCCCCTCATCAGTTACCTATCACTTCTAATTATGAATGCTTGTTACTTAGAAACTTATCCTTATGCCACTTACCTTAACCCATTTTTCATTAACTCACTAATTCTAATTTCCTGAAATCTTTTTTTTAATTCTAACCAAACTAACCTTTTAAAATCTTTTTTCTGGTTTTTCACTTTCTTTTAACCCTCTAACCATGGCATACTGATAATTTTTCCTACTTAACATGCCTTCTATTACATTTTGGATTGTGAATTTTTCCTTTCGAACTTTTAACTCTTATACAATCCTTAATGCACATTTACTTAACTCATTTACCTCATTCTAATTCTCCTTTGCCACTTTGTGTTTCTTTTGACTATTTGCCTATTTGTTTTCCTATTTTTACTATATCCTGGTTTTCTATTTTTCAGGATGTCAGATTCCCAGAGAAAGGGAAAAGGAAAGGCTACCACTGGCAAATGTAAAAGAGGAGAATCATCTATGTCTATCATAGATCTCATGCATGATGCCTCCTGGAGGGAGAAAAACTTCACCCCGCGGGAGAAGGCCGACCAGCTGCTCCCTGCTAATGACCCAGTGAAGTTTGCAAACTGATACTGTGAGCTGAAGTATCCGGTGTTTGCAAACTCTAGGAACCTATACCTGGAGAGGACTCTGAAGATCCCAGGAGAACTGCAGCAATACACCTCTGATTAGATCAAACAAAGAGGCTGGTTCTTTCTGGAGAGAAACCTGTCTGAGGTCAATGCATCTTGGGTAAGGAAATTCTACTGCAATTACTTCAAGACTTTCCTAGATGCAGTGAACATTAGGGGAAAGCAGATTCTGGTCACTGAAGAGGCAATTGAAGATATTTTGAAGCTTCTGCCTAAATCTGATCAACCGGATGGTTATCAGAAAGCTGAGGAAGACATGCGCTTTCTGAAGTTTGATTGGGATGCAGTCAAGGCCCGGATAGCCCTTGACTCGACCGTTCCTTGGATTATGGGTCAGAACACCACCATACCCAAGGGAATCAAGCGGGCCTACTTGAATGATGAGGCTCAGCTGTGGCATCAGATACTTAGCAACTTCATTATGTCGAGTACTCACGAGACAGATATACCTGCCGCTATGATCACCCTCCTATGGTGTGTGATGAAGGGTAAGGACCTGTACCTGCCACGCTTTATCCGGTTCTACATGGCCAGGGTGCACGTCCAAGGCACTCTTCCCTTTCCATATTTGATCACACAGCTAGGCCGTCGAGCTGACGTGCCTTGGGAGGATGCTGATGATAGGCCACCTGCTGCAGAATGCAAGAAGATTATCCCGCACAGCAGGAACTTTCTAGCCTTGGGCTACAGACCTCCAGTCCTCACTGCTCCTGGTGACACTGCCACACCATCTGCCGGCCCCTCTTCCTCCACAGCTACACCTGCCACCACCACTGCACCTCCACCTGCCCCAGAGCCCATCTATCATCTAGTGCACCACCTATTTCGACGGCTTGACCAGATGGAGCATCGCAACAAGCGATGCTATGAGCACCTGAAGCTGATGATACGATCTGGTGACATCTCCTCCGAGCCTGACACACCATCCGCGGCATCTGAGAAGGAGGCAGATGCGCCCGAGGCTGCGCCTCATCCACAGCAAGAGGCAGCGCAGGCAGGCACCCAGCAGGCAGCACACCAGCAGGAGATCCCACATCAGATCCAGGCTGCAGACTCTAAGATTCCTATCCAGTCAGCACCTCCTCTACAGCAGCCAGATGCTCAGACCGCCACCACAGAGACTCCGGCCACACATCCTTCCGGTGATGACACCCCTTCACACCCTGCTTGAGTGACCATCAGGGACGATGCTTCATTTTAAGTGTGGGGAGGTGGCCATCTCTGGCGTATCATTTTGGTGAACCACTACAGACCTTTTTTCCTTTATTTTGACTATTTTCTTGTATTTTTTCTCTTTATTTTTCAGTACTTATACATTGCTACTTTTTATGTATTTATACTCTATTTCTGCATTTTGTATTTTTAGTTCATATTTTAGCCACTTAGTTTAGTTGCAATTCTAACTTACTAGTTATAGAAATTGTGGATTGATTAGTATAGTTTATCCTTTTTAGCATAAGATAACTCGGAATAGATTGAAAAGAAAAAGGAAGTAAACTAGAGACTTTAACGGAATCAAAACAACCCACACCTTGTATATATAGCATTACAGGTTAGTTAGTTAATAACATTTCATCAAGGAGAAACACTAGAACTTTAAAGCCATTCAATATAAGTTTTACATTGAGAATAATGGGAATTTTAACTAAACCTGCATGACATACATAACTGATAAATGATTTTTGAGCTAGAGAACACACAGCCTGTGAGTTTAGAGCTTAATTGTATGGTTACATTCAAACCATAATTTTTCCTGTGTGTTCTGCCCTTCTTGTTTATTCTGGTGATTTTTACTTTGTTTTAATCTATATGTCCGATTATAGAATGTATATACATACCAAGAGAGTGATTGAGGCCATTATTTGATTTTAGCTCACTTATCCCAAAATAGCCTACCTTTTACATCACCCTTGTTAGCCCCCTTGAGCCTTTAAATCCCCTCTTGTTTTATAACTACATTACTAGCCTTAAGCGGGAAAACAAATAAAGAAGTTCCAAATTGAATCCTTGGTTAGCTTAAGATAGAAATTGTGTAATTGTTTAAATGTGGAAAAACCTATTGGGAACATGGATGATAGAAACAAAAGGGTAGAAGGTTGAAAAAGAATAAAGATGTTTCAAAATAAGAATTTTTGGGAAACATGCTCATGTGAAGTTAAAGAAATTAAATTACCATGTGCAATAAAAAAAATAAAAATAAAAATAAAATAAAATAAAATTTATTATTTTTCAATACTTGAATAAAGGGGACACAAAAGAATCTCCCAAATGCAAAATAAGGCAATGCACATGGGATGAAAATAAACATTAAGGCATGAGCATGTAACATCAAAGGTGAGGAAAACATGGGAAATTAGGTAAAGAAACTTTGCTTTACAACATATGTATGTTAGGTGAGATCTTAGACTAATCAAGGATTCACTTTATTAGCTCACTTAGCCTTATACATATACCCTTACCTTTACCTTGGCCCATTACAACCTTAATTAAAGACCTCATGATTTTTGGTATGTCTATATTCTATAATTGTTGATTGGTTAGATGAAGAACAAAGTTATAGAAAGAATGAATAAAAAGAAGAATAGAGTGATTAACCCAATAAACACTGAGTGATTAGAAAGTAAACACAAAATCCAGTGAGGGTTCAATAGCTCATTAACATATATCTCTGCTTAAATCATTAATTGTCTTGCAAGTTTTTAAAATGTTTTTCTCTCCCATCTCAATTGTAACAGCACTTTATCACTATCTAAGGCTTGGCTATATATATATACATGACTCCTTGAGAATGTGAATTAATTTAACTACATGCAAGCTTTATATTCAAGTGAATAAAAATTAGAATTGCATGATGCATCATTCATCTAGGTAGTTGCATTTAGATTAGATTGCATTACATGACATTCCATCACTTTAACCTTACTTTTCACCTTGGATTTAGCATGAGGACATGCTATTGTTTAAGTGTAGGGAGGTTGATAAACCCATATTTTATGATATATTTTGTGCTTAATTTGAGTGATTTATCCAATCCTTCACCCACTTATTCATATTAATTGCACGGTTTTACTTCTCCTTCCTTATTATGTGATGTATGTGAAAAACATGTTTCCTATGCTTAAAAATTAATTATTTTAATTACCCATATTATCATTCGATGCCGTGATTAATGTGTTGAGTAGTTTCAGATCTTTTAAGGCAGGAATTACTCAAAGGATGGAAAGGAAACATACAAAAAATGGAAGGAAAGCACAAAACGGAGTTTTGGAGAAACTGGCAACCACGCGATCGCATGCGTGACGCGGATGCACGCCAAGCGCAAATCAACAGCGACGCGGCCACATGACTAACGCGACCGCGTGCCTTAAGCAAAACACATATGACGCGGCCGCATGACTGACGCAACCGCATGACAAGAAAAGCTCCGAATGACGCGACCGCATGACCCACGCGGACGCGTGACAGAGGCCACGCACCAGAAATTGCAGAAAACACTCCCAGCGATTTCTGAAGCCCTTTTTGGCCCAAATCCAAGTCCAGAAGGCATAGACCAGAGGTTATGAAGTGAGGGAATGCATCCATTCAAGGAGAGCTCGCCAATTTAGTTACTTCTCATGATTTAGATTTAGTTTTGAGAGAGGTTCTCTCCTCTCTCTCTTAGGATTTAGGATTTCTCTTAGTTTTAGGAGTGACTCTCGATCCCAGGTTTAATGTTCCTTTACTTTAAGCTTCCCTTTCACTTTTATTCATCCCATTACTTTAGTAGATTATTTACTTTTACCATTTAATTTATGAATTCTTCTATGTTCTAGATTATTTGAATTAATGCTATTTGAGGTATTTCAGTTTATTATTGCTTTCTTTTATTTATGTCACCAATGCTTTCAATCTGAAGACATTTTTATTCCAGCAAATTTACTTTTTCCCTTTTGGTCTTGGTTAAGAAATCAGTAACTCAGGAGTTATCTTAGCTCAACATAATTGATAACTGTTATCTTTGCTAATTGAATTGACTTTCAATAATCCCAATCTTTTCTTAGGAAATAAATAGGATTCGAAGGTCAAACTAATTAATCCCTTGACTTTCCTTTGCTTTAGCAAAGGTTAACTAAGTGAAATTAAGATTCAATCTTCTTTATTGTTAAGAAGGGTAACTAATTTGGACTTCCAATTTCTCATCCCTTGCCAAAGTTTGCTTTACAGTATTTATTTATTTTAATTGCTATTTAAATTATTTGTCATATTTGTTCCTCATTCTTGAAACCCCGAATTTACAATCTCCATAACCAATAATAAGAACATACTTCCCTGCAGTTCCTTGAGAAGACGACCCGAGGTTTAAATACTTCGGCTAACAATTTATTTAGGGGTTTGTTACTTGTGACAACCAAAATGTTTGTACGAAGGGACTTTTGAAGGTTTAGAAACTATACTTGCAACGAGGATTTATCCGCAAATTTCTAGGCCACGCAAAAGTTCCTCTCGTCAGCAGCCCCAAGGACCACAGCACAACCAACAACAAGTTTCGCAGATCACCCAATCTAATTCCTCTCCGAGTGACGAGGCACTTCAATCCATTGCGCAAGGCCAAAGGAACGTGGAGAGTTCAGTTAATGGCCTAGCATCTGCTATACACACTCTCATCTCTCAGCTGGCACCACCCAATACTTCAAACACTCAACAAGCAAGCTCCAGTAGAATTCCTTCTCAACCCTTACCCAATCCAAAGGGTGGCATCAATGCCATCACCTTAAGGTTCGGAACCACACTGCTAGAGAGGAATTAGGAGGAGCCAATTCCATCAGAACACGCCTCAGCTGAAGAGGTGGTAGAAATAGAGGATGCTGAAGAGGAAGAGGACATACGAGACATGGTTGAAGAAGTAGAAGCTCAACCACAGAAGGAAGCACCAAAGGAGGCAGACCCTGCAGTAAACGCCCTCCCTATTCCATTTCCACAAATCGCAAGGAAGCCCAGGAAGCAGATAGAGCTTGATCCCAAAATGGTAGAAATATTCAAAAAGGTTGAGGTAACTGTTCCCCTTTTTGATGTTATTCAGCAGGTACCTAAATACACAAAGTTTCTAAAAGATTTATGTATACATAAAGACAAAACTAATGAATTAGAAACTATTCCTTTAGATAGTTCTATATCTGCTTTAATGGGAGGTATACCTAAAAAGTGTAGTGATCCAGTTCCATGTATGGTTAATTGTACTATTGATGGTGTGATATTTTCTGACTGCATGTATGTTCTAGGAGCATGTGTTAGTATAATGCCTTTGTCTATATATGATACCCTGAGGCTCCCTCCCTTAAAAAGGTCGGCAGCTCGTTTTGTGTTAGCAGATAAAAGCATTATTACAGTGGTTGGAGTTGCTGAAGATGTATTAATGAGCATTAAGGGACTCACATTTTCTATTGACTTCTACATTCTGGAAATGCCCCCTAATGACTCGGGAAGGCCATCATCAATCCTGCTTGGAAGACCATTCCTAAAGACTTCAAAGTTCAAGCTGGACGCATTTTCTGGAACTTATTCCTTTGAAATAGATGGCAGAATAGTAAAATTCAGTTTAAATGGAGCTATGAAGCACCCTCCGGATGACCTTTCTATCTCCCAGTGTAACATCATATATGAAACCGTGGCTGAAATTCACCAGGAGGAATTAGAAGAGAAATACACAGGGCAAGGTCCAAGTGTGGGGACACTTTTGCAGGACAATGAAGGCACTTTGCCATTATCACCAGCTCCAGATAATCCAGAGCCTGATCATGAGCAGAAATTGGAATTAAAGCCCCTCCCTCCACACCTCAAGTATGCTTACCTTGAGGACAAGCAGAAGTTTCCAGTTATCATTGCTAGAGAACTCACTTTCCAACCAGAAGAACAACTACTCAATGTGCTGAGGAAACACAAGAAAGCAATTAGATGGAGCCTGGCGGATATAGTAGGCATCAGCCCTCAAGTTTGTGAGCACAGAATATTCCTAGAAGAGGGAGAAAAGCCCGTCCGTCAACCTCAGAGAAGACTGAATCCTACCATCTTAGAAGTTGTCAAGAAAGAAGTGACCAGGCTACTTGAAGCAGATATCATTTACCCCATCTCAGATAGCGAATGGGTCAGCCCAGTACAAGTGGTGCACAAGAAGTCTGGAATCACAACAATAAGAAATGAGCATGGAAAGTTTCTGACAACTAGAGTGTAGAATTCATGGAGAGTTTGCATTGACTATAGGCGTCTCATCCAACCACTCGCAAGGATCATTACCCCTTGCCATTCATTGATCAGATGCTTGATCGCCTGTCAGGTAAATCCCATTATTGTTTTTTAGATGGTTATACAGGCTATTTTCAAATCCATATAGAACCTGAAGATCAGGAAAAGACTACTTTTACCTGTCCTTTTGGCACTTATGCTTATAAGAGAATGCCTTTTGGCTTGTGCAATGCACCAGCTACTTTCCAATGGTGCATGATGAGTCTTTTCTCTGACCTCATTAAGGACTGTATGGAGGTTTTTATGGATGATTTTAGCGTTTATGGTGATTCTTTTAGCCTTTCCGTACAAACCTTGTATTGAATTTTGAAAAATGTCACTTTATGGTTAGACAAGGGATTGTACTAGGACATGTTGTGTCTAATACTGGCATTTCTGTAGATCCAGCAAAGGTGGATGTTATTTCTAGTTTGCCTTACCCCTCCTCTGTAAGGGAAGTTCGTTCGTTCCTTGGCCATGCAGGTTTTTACCGGAGATTCATTAAGGACTTTAGTAAGGTAGCACTTCCCTTATCCAGATTACTGCAGAAAGATATTGAGTTCGAGTTCAGTGAGGATTACAAACAAGCATTTGATAAGCTGAAGACTGCCCTGACTCAAGCTCCAATTGTGAGAGGACCAGACTGGAGCCAGCCATTTGAAATCATGTGCGATGCTTCCAACCATGCAGTAGGAGCAGCGCTGGGTCAGCGTGAAGGTAAGGACCTCTTTGTAATTGCTTATGCGTCTAAGACTTTAGACGCCGCTCAGTCTAATTACACTACTACTGAGAAAGAGGTTCTTGCTATTGTTTTCGCTTTGGATAAATTCCGAGCCTATTTACTTGGTACGAAAGTAGTAGTGTACTCGGACCACGCATCTCTAAAGTATTTATTAGCTAAAAAGGAATCCAAACCAAGGCTTATACGTTGGATACTGCTTCTACAAGAATTTGATTTAGAAATTAAGGATAGGAGTGGTAACCAGAATTTAGTGGCGGACTACTTGAGTCGCCTTCAGCACATTAAAGATGACTCCACTCCTATAGCTGACAATTTCCCATTTGATAACCTGCAAGTAGTATCTGAGGTAGTTACTTGGTATGCACCTGTAGCTAATTATCTAGTTAGCCGCACTTTTCCTCCAGACTTTACTAAGCATCAAAGAGACAAGCTAAAAAGCGAGTCTAAATATTATATATGGGATGACCCGTATTTATGGAGATGTGGCACTGACCAGGTAATTAGACGGTGTGTGCCTCAATCAGAATTCCAGTCCATTTTAGAGTCCTGCCACTCATTTGAGAGTGGAGGACATTTTGGCCCTCAAAGAACAGCTAGAAAAATCTTAGACTATGGATTCTGGTGGCCTACTCTTTTTAGAGACGCTGCTGAATTTTGTAAATCTTGTTTCCCATGCCAAAAATTTGGTAATATATCCAAGAGGGATGAGATGCCTCAACAGAATATGCTTTTCTGTGAAATTTTTTTTGTTTGGGGTATTGACTTCATGGGTCCATTTCCAAATTCTAATGGTTATTTTTATATATTGTTAGCTGTGAATTACGTTTCCAAATGGGTGGAAGCAATTCCTACCCGCACTAATGATGCTAACACTGTTGTTTCCTTTGTTAGAAACCATATCATTTGTCGCTTTGGATCACCACGAGCAATCGTGAGCGATCAAGGCACCCATTTCTGTAACAGGAGACTAACAGGAACACTGAAGAAGCATGGGATAATTCATAAAGTAGCAACAGCCTACCACCCTCGGACTAATGGGTAAGCTGAGGTGTCTAACAGAGAGATAAAGCGTATATTGCAGAAGATAGTCAAACCTCATAGAAGAGACTGGAGCACCAGGCTACAAGATGCACTTTGGGCATACAAAACAGCATACAAGACACCCATTGGGATGAGTCCCTTCCGCTTAGTTTATGGAAAAGCCTGTCATCTCCCAGTTGAAGTGGAGCACAAAGCCTTTTGGGCAGTGAAGGAGTGCAATATAGAATTTGAGAAGGCCAGAACTAAAAGGAAGTTGCAATTGCAAGAATTGGAAAGCCTTCGCCTAGAAGCTTATGAGAACTCAAGGCTGTACAAGGAAAAGATGAAGGTTGTACATGATAAGCACATCAAGAGGAGAGAGTTCCAACCTGGGGACTTAGTCCTCCTTTACAAATCTAGACTGAGGCTCATGCCAGGCAAATTGAGATCAAGGTGGGAAGGTCCATATAGAGTAGAGAAGGCTGAGCCGTACGGAGTTTTTCACGTAAGTCATCCTTCAAGCTCTGAATTCATCAAGGTTAATGGACATCGTTTAAAGCTATATCATGCCGAGAAGATGAAGAAAAACAAGGAGCTCGAGATTTTCCTCTTGGAAGATCCACCCATAGCAGAAGACTGAGATAGTGAAGCGTCCAACTTACGGACATTAAAGCAAAGTGCTAGGTGGGAGACAACCCACCATGGTATGATCGTTCCTTTCTTTTTTTTATTTCTTAGTTTTCTGTAGCAATAACTCTTCTCAGTACCAGTGCCTATAGCTAGGTGGGACACAACCCACCATGGTATGATCATTCCTTTCTTTATTCTTAGTTTTCTTTTTCAATAACTCTTCTCTTTATTAGCACATTTAGTTCGCATCTGCATTTGCATATTTTTATTTAAAAAAAAAAAGAGGGAGAGCACGCGATGCGATAGCGTCGCCGACGCGTCCACGTCGTATGTGCATAAGGAAGAAAAAGCAATCGGGCGTGCCTTTGGCACAATTCGACCCACGCGACTGCATCGCTGACGCGTCCGCGTCATGTGGGAGAATTGCCTTCCACGCGTCCGCGTCACCCACGCGGACGCGTGACCTGAAAATTGCCGTCAAAAAGGGTGCATGGCCGAAAGTTGTGCTAGAGTGGTGCTAGAATGATGCTGGACGCACCAGCCCTACGACGGAACCGCTTGCCCCACGCGTCCGCGTCGCCCTCCAATCTTGGCCATCCACGCGATCACATCCACCACGCGACCGCGTCACCCAATATTTTGGCAAAAAGAGTTTCGAACAGAGGGTTGTGCGGGCGCAAGGCTGCCCTCGCGCCACTCGCACGGTTCTTGTCACGCGTCCGCGTGACCAACGCAACCGCGTCGATTCATTTAAGCGCCACTTGCGCGAACGCGTACCCCACGCGTCCGCGTCGCTTGCACTGCACAGCTCATTCAAATCTGCCAAAATATCTTATCTTTTTCTTTCCCAAATCCTAATTTTTCTTTTCCCTTCTTCTTCCCCGTCCCCTTCCTTCCTTCTTCATTCTTTCTCACTTTCTACTCTCTCTCTCTCACCACTATTATCAAGGTTTTTCTTTTCTTCTTCCTTCCTTACTTTTCTATTATTCTTCTTATTTTTATGTTTTCTTCTTTCCTTTCTATTTTTACTTTCATTATCCATGTTTTCTTTTTCTTTCTTTTTCTTTTAATGGGTGTTGAAAATTTATTTGGGTCATTGTTTCTTATTATATGCTTGTGGATTGTTGCAAAAATTGTTTGGCAATTATATATCAATTTTTAAGGGTTGCTTGCATGTTCAATTTAATAATTTCAATAGCTTATTCATCATGCATGCTATGTGTTTGTGAAAAAAAAACCATATGGCATTATGCATTTTTCTAGATTATTCCATTCTACTATTCTAATGCCTGCTTTTCACAAAACTCCTTTCATATTTTATTCATTGAAGATAATTTTCAATACAAACGTGATGGCTAGTTTGTTACGAGTGATAACATATTTAAGTACTTAATGCTTGATCTATGCTACTCATGCCTTTGCCAGCATGCCAATAAACATCTTGCATCTAATTACCACAAAATGCACTTGCTTTATTCCCTTTGATAAACTTTTCACATGTAGTCATGACCATGTGTTAACGACATCCTTTTTACCATGCATTGTTTATCACCTATATCATCCTCTTCCTTGCTCTATCCCTTTAAATTCAAATTACTTTCTTTTTTCCTTTTCAGGATGGCCACCAAGAAAGGTAAAGAGAAAGCTACTCCCAAACCACCAGCGAGGAGAGGAACAAAAAGAGAATTAGTGGCAGAGCCATCGTCAACTACAGTTAAGCCCTCAACCAAAAGAATTAAGAGGATTATAAAGGTCGATGACAATGAAAAAGCCTTCCCAGCAAAGGATACTGCGCGATTTTCCAATCGCTACTGTGAGCAGATGTTCCTCATCCTAGCAGAAAGGAGTTACAACAACGAATATCTTATTATCCTCCCGCCCAATATTGCTACCCTTGTTGAGCCGCAAATTGAACGGAGACAATGGGGATTCCTACAGAGACAGCCACGGCAGGTTAATCTTTCCTGGGTAGTTGAGTTCTACTCTAATTTCCACCTGCCAACCCTGAAGTCTGTCTATGTCCATCAAAAGCAAGTCCCCATTACAGAAGAGGCCATTCAACGAGCTCTAGGTTTTCCCCCTACTCCAGAAGGACTAGATGCTTTTCAAGAAGCCTCACTCAAGTGCCAGACGTACTAATTTGACAGGGACGCGTTCTCAGAGTTATCGCACTACCTGGCAGCAGATGGATTTATGGATACCATCGTTCCCATCCTAAGGGAATATCGGCTTCCGCACTCACCTTGGAGGCTCGCATATGGGCACAGATCATGTCCCATTACGTCTTTTCAAGCACTCACGAGTCCTCCTTCACTGCAGACATGGCCGTTCTACTATGGTGCATCCTTACAGACCAGCCTCTGAACCTACCAAGACACATCCGGAATGTTATGGGACACATACAAATTGCGGGCAACTTACCTTTTTTCGCCTTGGTTTCAGATCTTGTCTCAACAACTGACATCTCCTACAGAGCTGGGGACACCAAAGCCATGCTTCCACGGGATGATCAGTACGTCCCTAACGGGAAATATATCAGACCTCTAGCAGCCACTACAAGCCACCCTACTGAACCGGCTGAGGACATTCCTCCTTCAACACCACAAGCACCTACAACAAATCAACTGCTCGATCAGATACTTGAAAGGTTGGATCGGCAAGAACACAAAGCAAAGCTAAGAGAGCGCCGTAACAAGCGCCGATTCACATACCTCAAGGAGCTACTTAAGGTAAAATACAGAGACTCAGACACCCTGGACTCCACTTCCTTTACCAGCACAGGGAGCCATGACGGTCCCGACTGTGGAGATACTGCTACCAGCCCACCTTTGTTCCTGACAGATGCCACCGAGGACGGTGCAAAGCCTTAAGTGTGGGGAGGTTGGTCAGTACCTGACTTCCAGAGGTAAATTCTCTTCCCTAACACCAATAAAATAGGATATTTAGTTAGTTTTTCTTTTGTAGAATAGGATAAATTGCATAATAATAGATTAGTTGCATGCATGTTCTACTTGATTGAAAAGATATTAAGTTTCTTCTAAGACTCTATTTTTAGAACAAAATTTCACTAATTTTAATCAAAACTTTTATGTTAAATTTACTTGAAGTTATATTTGGAACATGGTTTTTGAGCTAAAGAACACACAACCTGTGAGACTTTGAGCTAAAATACATGGTTACATTATTTAACCATAATTATTTTATTCTTGTGTGTTTACTTCTCTATGATTGTAATCTATATTTTGTTTCATCCTATATGTCCAATGTTTAATATATTTATATGCTTGCATATGATTGAGGCCATTATTTGTTTAGCTCACTTATCCCAAATAAGCCTACCCTTTCAATTACCTTTGTTAGCCACTTTGAGATTTTAAATCCCATTTGTTCTTTATTTTACTATATTACTAGCCTTTAGCAGAAAAACAATTATATATCCCAATTGAATCTTTGGTTAGCTTAAGATAGAATTATGTGTTAATTAAGAATGGGAAAATTGTGGGAACAAAAGATAATAAGGGAATGTGTTATGATAATATAATGGGAATTTGGGTGCCTACTCATGTAAAACTATAAAAATTAAAAAAATCTTTGCGCATTGATAAGCTACGTTTATATTTATGTTCAAATAAAAAATCCAAAAATAGTCATTAAATAAATAAGGGGACAAAATTACCCCAATGCTAAATTAAAATTCAAGGATCAATGCACATGTGATAAAATTAAAATAAAAGTTGATGCATGAGTATGGAATGTGAAAAGGAAATTTTGGGTAATTAGGTGTGAAATTTAAGCTATAAAGAATATATATGTGTGTTAGGTGAAAGCTTGGGTTAATTAAAGATTCAATTTATAAGCTTACTTAGCCATATATGTACCCTTACCCATACCTTGGCCCCGTTACAACCTTGAAAAGACCTCATGATGTTTGCATTGGTATATTAATTGTTGTTGATTGGTTAGGTGAAGAACAAAAATTAGAAAGCATGATTAGAGAATGATAGAGTGATTACCCTATACACTAGAGAGATCAGAGTGTACATACATCATCAGTGAGGGTTCAATACTTAAATTCTATGTTCCCTGCTTTCATGAGCTACTTTCTTGCATTTTTATCTGTTCTTACTGTATGAGAATTGAATTAGTAGAATTTGATTTGTGATTGTCTTGAAGAGCTTATTTACTTTTGACCAAGTGGACAAGAATCATAAAGTTGCATTCACATATATAGGTTGCATTGCATTGCATGAGCTTTACATGTTCCTACTCATTTATTTTATCTCCTTCAACTAAGCATGAGGACATGCTAATGACTAAGTGTGGGGAGGTTGATAAACTACTATTTTATGGTTTATATTGTGCTTAATTGTGCAGTTTTATCAAATCTTTACCCACTTATTCATATGATTAGCATGCATTTATAATTCCTTCCTAAAAATACTTCATGGTTGAAAACTTGCTTCCTAGAGACTTTTAATTTTGTATTTTAATTCTCCTTTATTCCATTCGATGCCGTGATCTGTGTGTTAAGTATTTCAGGCTTTATAGGGCATAAATGACTTGGAGATTAGAAAGGAAGCTTGCAAAAATGGAAGGAACACAAGAAATTGAGGAGATGACCAGCAAGAAGTGACGCGGACGCATGGCTCACGCGATCGCACAACATAGAGGAAATTGCAGTGACGCAGACGCATAGCTCACGCGAACGCATGAACTGAAAACAGCACAAGTGACGCGAACGCGTGGATGACGTGATCGCGTGACGTGCACGATCTGTAGAATCTGCAAAATTCACTGGTGGCGATTTTGGGCCCTGTTTTTACTCAGTTTTCGGCCCAGAAAAGCATATTAGAGCCAGGGAACATGCAGAGACCAGAGAACAACATTCATTCCGCATAATTTTAGTTTTTAGATCTTATTTTACTCCTCCTCTAGGTTTTCTCTCTACACATTCATAGTTCTTAGGAATTCGTTTTTATTGCTTTTTGGATTGGGATATTGAGAAGAGTTATTACCTCCGCCAAGACTTCACTATTCTAGTTTGTTTTCCTTACTTGTCTCTTACTCTTCCATGTCCTCAATTTATTCAAAATTACTATTGGATTATTTTTAGAATTTATTAATACAAGAACTATTTTTATTTTTAATTGATCTTTTGATTATTATTTATCATGTCTTTCTTTATTTCCCTTTCTTATGTTGTGAAGTTTACATTCATAATGAGCGAGTAGTTCCATAACTTGATTGGGAGTTGATTGAAAGGAGAACCTTGAGTTGGAATGCTCAAGAGAAAAATTGTAATTGAGTTTACTGATGGATTGCCCTCTAGTCACTGACATTAATCCCTTCCAAGGGAGAGGATTGGAACTTGTGAATAGAAATAGCTTTCCAACTTTCTTGACTTTCCTCTACCTAGTAAGGGATAACTAAGCAGAATAACCTTCAATCATCAATTAATCTTGAGAATAAGGCTTCCAACTAATCTACTCCCGGTCAAGGTTTTTATTTAAATTACATAAATTCTCTAATTTAATTTATTGTTTATCAACTCAACCATTTTTAGAAAACATCTGATTAACAAAATAGCACATCTTTCTGCAACTCGTTGGGAGACGACCTGGGATTCATACTCCCAATATTTTAATTCTAATTTTGTGACAACCCTTCTAAATTGATAAACGGATCTTCGGTTGGTTAAGAACTGTACCTGCAACGTATCTCTTATAATAATTTCTTAACATGCCAATTTCTGCCACGTCAAGCACACACCAAGTGGGCCCGGAAGTGGATTTCTGCATCATTTACTCATTTCTGTAAACCTGTGCAACTAGTTTAGTATAAAGAGGACTTTTTACTATTGTATTTACATCTCTGATTAGTCTTTGACTAATTTTATGTTCTGAGATCACGTTTAGGGGGCTGGCCATTCGGCCATGCCTGGACCTTGTTCTTATGTATTTTCAACGGTAGAGTTTCTACACACCATAGATTAAGGTGTGAAGCTCTACTGTTCCTCATGAATTAATGCAAAGTACTATTATTTTTCTATTCAACTTAAGCCTATTTCTTCTCTAAGATATTCATTCGCACACAAGAACATGATGAATGTGATGATTATGTGACGCTCATCACCATTCTCACTTATGAACGCGTGCCTGACAAACACTTCCGTTCTACATAAAAGCAAGCTTGAATGCATATCTCTTAGCCTCCTGATCTACGATCAGAGTCTTTGTGGTATAGGCTAGAATTATTGGCGGCCATTCTTGATATCCGGAAAGTCTAAACCTTGTCTGTGGTATTCCGAGTAGGATCTGGGAAGGAATGGCTGTGACGAGTTTCAAACTCGCGAGTGCTGGGCGTAGTGACAGACGCAAAAGGATTACTGAATCCTATTCTAGCATGATCGAGAACCAACAGATGATTAGCCATGCGATGACAGCGCATTTGGACCATTTTCACTGAGAGGACGGGATGTAGCCATTGACAATGGTGATACCCAATATACAACTTGCCATAGAAAGGAGTATGAATGATTGGATGAAAGCAGTAGGAAAGCAGAGGTTCAGAAGGAATAAAAGCATCTCCATAAGCTTATCTGAAATTCTCACCATTGAATCACATAAGTATTTCTATCCTATTTTATATTTTAATTACATTTTAATTATCAAATCTCCATAACCAGTTGAATCCGCCTGACTGAGATTTACAAGGTGACCACAGCTTGCTTCAAAATGACAATCTCCGTGGGATCGACCCTTACTCACGTAAGGTTTATTACTTGGACGACCCAGTGCACTTGCTGGTTAGTTGTGCGAAGTTGTGAGAAAGAACTAAGATTATAAACGTACGTATTAAGTTTTTGGCGCCGTTACCAAGGAATGAACGATCACGATTTCGTGCACCAGTGCGCGTCCGCGCCAGTCGTAAAATCCCTCAAGCACGCGTCTGCGTACTGTGCGCGTCCGCGCGCCTGTGCCACTCACCAATTCTAGTACATATTCCAGAGACTTATGCCAATCTTGTGCCAGTCCTGTGCCAAAGACACAACTCCCCCCGCGCATGCGTCCCTTGCTAAAACCCTCACCGACGCGCCAGCGCACTGTGTGTGCGCGCGCTGGTTGCACAAATCATTTTTAAAGCTGTGTGCCCTGTCTTTCTCACCACTTTCTTTCTTTATTTCTTTTCTCTTCTTCCTCCATCACACTCCCTTCTCTTCTTCTCCTTCCACAGTCCACCACCACCGTCTCCGGCCACTCACCGGCGACAACCACCTCTTCCGGTGGTACTACATCTCTCTTATTTCTTTCTCATCTCCACAAAAGAAAAATTCAACTTTGCTCTTTTACACTTCTCAAGGTTCTAATTCTTCCATTTCTTTTCTTTCTTTTTATTTACATTATTTCATCCTTTAGTTAGATTCTTTCTGTTGCTTTACTTAGTTTTTCTTTCAATTGCATGATTATATTACTCACTTTTGCTTGCTTACTTTTCCTTTTTCCTTATTCTTCCATGGATGTTGAATTTGAGCTTAATTTGCTTTACTAGATCTTTTGTCATTTTTCCCTTATCTTTGCCAATATGTGATGTTTATGTGATGATTGATGTTTCATTTTGGGCTTTAAATTGATTGAGTATCTCATACTTGTTCTTTGCTTAATAATTGCACGCCAAGTGTTCGAGGAAATGCATCAATGCCATTTTGGTTTCTTTTAATAATGTACTTTCAATTGGATGCTTCCCCTCATTCACTTGTTGTCTTCTATATGCATTGAGTCCACTTTTTTTGTTGATTAGATACTCATTGAACATGACTTGCTCTTTGTTATGGATGCTTGAGACTATACTTCTCATGCCATTTTGCATGCTTCACTTCCTCTTGCATCCCATGCCAAGAGTTGTGACCCATGCTTTACTATCCTTCACTTGCATGTTTTTGTTAAAATGATTCTTTGGGTTTAACGTCTTCCTATTTCCCTTCCTTTTTCAGGATGGCCACCAAGAAAGGCAAGGAGAAAGCTCCAAAGAAACCGGCTGCAAAGAGGGCACCCCAAAGATCAACTTCTAAGGTGCACTCTTCATTAAGAGCCAAATCCCTATCAAAGAAGGCTGAGATACCCGCTTCTATTGATGAGAAAGAGAAGAGCAAACCGGCAAAAGATTCTTCAAGGTTCCCCAACCACTTCTGTGAACTTATGTTCCCTTCCATAACTATGAGGAACTATTATCCTGAGCATCTACTTGCTCCGACGGACAAGGTTGCTCCTTATATTCTACCCCACATTGAACAGCGCGGATGGGAGTTTCTTTTGAGAAAACCAAGGGAGATCAACCTCTCTTGGGTGGAAGAATTCTACACTAACTAACATCTCTCCTCCCTTTAGTCGGTATACATGCGCCGGAAGCAAGTCTCAGTTTCAGAAGAGGCTATTCAGCAAGTGCTCAATGTCCTACCAGTACCAAGTGACATGGATGGCAACCAAGAAATCTTATGTCAGCGAGAGAAGTTTGGATTTGATTGAGACTCGATCCTCCGAGTCATTGCTGAGCCAGAGACATTTTGGACCCAAGGTCGACTTCGGATAAGGCCCAAAAGAATTGACGCTTGCTTCCTCATTGTAGAAGCTAGAGCTTGGGCCTAGATCCTATCCCACTATGTGCTACCTAGCACACATAAGTTGTCCTTCACGGCGGATCTCGCCTTGCTTGTTTTGTGTGTTCTCACAGAGAGGCCGGTGAACATTTCGTTTCTTGTCAAGCAAGCAATGAGTCAAGTTCACGCCCGGGGTAATTTGCCATTTTTGGCATTCATATCTGATTTGGTTACTACTGCGGGTGTTCCTTGGGAAGCAAAGGACAGGAAGATTATAGTTCCGGCTAAGGGCGATGTGGTCCCAAGCGGAAAATACTTACATGTTCCCATGAACAACCCAAGCCTTGACATAGCCTTCCATCTACTATCCCTTCCACTTCATCATCACCACCACGGCAAAGATCAACACTTCAAAGGATTGAAGATCTACACCAGAAGCTTGATAGATATGAGCGGCGCAATTAACGTCGATACACTTACATCAAGAAGCTTCTGCGATGTGTTACCCCTAGCATGGAGGAATCCAATTTATTCACATCCACCTCAAAACCAAGTAATGGGAGCTCTGAAGGAGAGGATAGTGACGGTTCCGGTCCCGACCGCCCTTTGCGCATTGTTCGTAGCACGGAGGACCGTGCTAATTTTTAAGTGTGGGGAGGTCGTTCGACCGATCTCCATGGGTAACAATCTCTTCCTTTCAATACCCATGGATTTATCTTTTTCTTAGTAGTTAGTACATAGTTAGTACATTGCATGTGTAGTTAGTTTTGCTTGTAAATACTCCTTGCATGATAGTTAGTTTTTATAGAGTTGCTTGGTCAAAACAATAACGTCTTTCCCAAGAAACTATGTTTTGGGGTACTCTACCAATTTTTAAAAAAATTTTTGTAGTAAACTTGCTTTAAGAATGTATTTTGGAACATAATGATTGAGCTAAGAAAACAAGCATGTAAGTTTTGAGCCTATTGCATGGTTACATCTTCTAACCATTATTTTCCATTCTTGTGTGCATATCTCTCTCTCTATGATTGTGATCCTTGCTTTGTCTGATTCTATATGTCCATTATTTTGTGCATGAATGCATTTACATGATTGAGGCCATCATTTTAATAGTAACTTTTCCCAAATGGCCTTAACCCTTTTATCTACCATTGCTAACCAATTTTGAGCCCATAATAAACCCTTTTTGTTCTTAAATAGAGCACATCAACAACCCTAAGCGAAAAACCATGAATGTCCCTAAATTTGGACCCTTGATTAGCTTAGGTAAGTTAGGATGTGTGCCATTCAATTAGGAGGGTATACTTGGGAAATTTGGGTAGCTATATAGGTGTATAATTGTAGTGTAATTGAAATTTTAGGAATTGGAAACATGCTCATGTATTAAATGATTGAACTATACGCATTGAAACTTTTGTACACAAGACCCCAAGAAAAGGGGATCATAAAAAAAAAAAAAAACAACAACAACAAAGCGATAAAAGGGGACAAAGAAACCCCAAGACAAAGTGATGAAGAAAACAATGCATATGGAATGTAAATTGAAAAGAATGCATGAGTATGCAAAAAAGTGAAACTCAAGGGTAGCTAGGTAATGTATTATAGTTGTATAGGTTGTTCTATGTGTCTAGTGGGATCCTAGGTTAATCAAGGACTCAAATTTTAAGCTGACTTTGCCATATACATCCTTACCTTCACCCTAGCCCCATTACAACCCATGAATAAGACCTCATGATACTTGTAAGCATGCATTAAGTGATTGTTGATTGTTAGATGAAAGACAAATCTTGGAAAGCATGATTAGGAGAGGACTGAGTGACAAACCCTATACACTTGAGCGAATAGAGCGGATACACTTTCGGTGAGGGTTCGATTCTCAATTCTTTGTTCCCAGCTTTCACAAGCGTTCATTTAGCAAGTTATATACACTCCTTAGTGATGTTCAATTTGGTAGGATTCATGAGCTACATACTATTTCTGCCCCATATGTTCACATGTGCACTTGGAGGATAGATTTGTCCTGGACCAAGTAGGTAGATGATTTTACATTAGTTGCATGCATCCACTTAGGTAGTTTGTATTTCATAAACCCTTTCTTACCATGATCTTTGGTCTTTTTATTTTAAGCATGAGGACATGCTTAGTTTAAGTGTGGGGAGATTTGATAAACCCCAATTTTGTGGTTTATATTGTGTAGAATTTGGGGAGTTTTGTGAATATTTCTCACACTTATTCACAAGAAATGCATGGTTTTGTGTTCACTCCCTAATATCGCTCCATGATGGAAAAACATACTTGTTTTGCTTTAAAATTGTCATATTTTAATCCCCTTCTATTACCATTCGATCAGTGATATATTTGTTGAGTGATTTCAGGAATTATAAGGTAGGAATGGCCTAGAAGAGAGAAAGAAAGCATGTACAAAAGGGAGGAACATAAAGATTTGAATTTTTGGAAAAAGCAGCATTGGCGCGCACGTGCACCACGTGCACGCGTGGATGAAGATGGCTGGAAGCGGCGCGCGAGGATGGATGCATCTGCGCGGATCAAAAGATTCCTATCGACGCGCACGCGCACTTGGCGCGCACGCATGCATGGCGCGCACGCGCGGGAAGCTGCACGTGACCTCATTAAAGGAAATCGTGCCTGGCAATTTCTGAGGCTCATCAGGCCCAAATTCAAGCTGTTTCTGCATGGAAAAGACCCAAGGATGCTAGGGAAAATGGGTGGGATCAATTATTTTACACTAAGACACATTTCTAGCTAGTTTTTGGTTCTTTTGTTCTTCTAGAGAGAGAAATCCTTGTTCCTCTCTAGATCTAGTTTTAATTTGATCTTCCCTTGTTGAATTGTGAATTGGATCTTGTTAATTACTAGTTTTAATTGTTCAATTTGAATTCTTTAGTATAATTTTACTTAGATCTTGTGTTAGTTTTATGAATTCTTGTCAATTGTCATTTTATACCCATTTCATGAATGTTGTGAATCTTGACTTGTTGATATTGCATTGATAATTTCTATGATTAATTGTGTTGTTTGGATGATTGTATGTTGATAATTGTTAGTGGGTACTTGTTGATTTCAATTTAATTGCTATTTTGAACATGTTTTTGTTAATGCTTACCAAGTGTTTGATGAATTATTTACCTTGATTATGGAGTAGTTCTTTTCACTCTTGGCCTAGGCTAAGGAAATTGGGTAAACTTGAGTCATTGGGTCTAATAGATTTGATGATTTGGGAGCCCTTAGTGGTCAATTTGATAACCATTGACGCTAACCTTCTATTAAGACAATTAGTAGTGAGGTTAGAACTTATGGGTTGATGTTAACCAAACCATTTGACGTACTTCAAGTATAGAAGTAGACTTAATGAGTTTGGTTCCTCATAATTGTCAAGATATGGTTATTAGACAAGGATGGTGACCCCAACTCCCATGCCTAGCCAAGAGTTGCTTTTATTATTCATATTTGAAAACCCAAATTTCTTAATTACTTGTCTTAGTTATAGTTACTTGTTTAGTTAGAATAGAATCATATTGATTGTTAACTGTTAGTTTGAAATTTCTCATGTCTTGCTTAGTTATTTGAATTAGTTTCTTGCATTTTAAGGTTGCTTGCTTGTTAAGATTCCCATTTATTTTCATGCTTATGACTCACAACCCCGGAATTCTAACCAATGTTGAAGCACATGTTTGTCCATTCCTTGTGAGACGACCCGAGGTTTGAATACTTCGGTTATTTCTATTGGGGTTGAACTTGTGACAACCAAATCCCTCTTCTAAATTTGATACTCGAGGCTTATTGTTGGTAGAGCTATACTTGCAACGCAATTTTATTGAGAAAAATCTTTACCAACAATAGTTCCTTGACAACCATCAAGAAGACAGAAAGAAAGTTCACTATAAGGGGCAAAAATCTGAGCCCATACTCACCTCCGTAAGGAGCTAACCGTCAAGCTAATGACGTTAAAGAAGTGTATGTTGGGAGGTAACCCAATCTTAATTAATTATTTATTTCCTTTTATTTTGTTTTGTTCTTCTTTTAGAGTCATGATCATTTACAGCAATCAGAGCATAGACAGATTTGTACAGCAGTGAAAATAGAACACTCTGGATTGAGTGTTATTAAAGTTGAATGCCAGCCACGGAGCTCTGGCTGGGCGTCCAATTCCCCAAATGGGCAGCATTGCTGGCATTGAATGCCAGCCAAGGATCAGCCCCTGGGCATTTAAACGCCAATGCAGAGAGCAGGGAATCTGAATTTCCTAGCCTCTGAGGACCAGTGGGTCCCACAGCATCTTTACCTACCCCACTAATTCCTTCTTACTTTTACACTTTTCCATACACACTTTTCTATAAACCCTAGCCCAAGCACATCCATATCACTTTCCCAAAACCCTCATAACTCCCACCAATCCCCACCCACTTCAAAATCAAATTTTCCACCCAAAACCCCACCCATGGCCAAACCTAAACCTACTGATGACCGGAATTCACTCCCTATATAATGAATTCTTTCTTTGGCAAGCACACCAAATTATCGTCAAGTAATAACCCATAATAGAGTGGGGTCGAATCCCACAGAGATTGATTGATTGAGCAATTTTAGTTAATGGGTAATTTTAGTCAAGATAATCAATAGAGATTGTTGAGTGCAGAAATTTAAATAACAGAAATGTAAATGACTTAAAAGTAAAGGAAAGCAATAAAGTGAAAAAAATAAATGACAAGAATGTAAAGTGCTGAAACATAAATGACTGAATTGTAAATGGGGAATGGGTAATAACAAAATTTAAAGGAAACCTATAAAGAATAGGAAAGATAAGAATAGGGGGAATTCATTGGGATTAGGAGATGTTGCTCTCTTTGGATTAGATCTGGATCATCTCTTCTTTAATCATGCAACTCATTAACCTCCTGGCAATCATGATTGATTGAACCCCAATCCCTTGGTGATTCAATCTCTTAAATCTTGATAATCAGCCAATTCTTTGGTCTAATTGCTCATGAAGAGAGACGAAGCTTGGCTCCTAATTATACCACACATCCTTATAGATCCAAATAATGGGTGGATTTTATGTCACCATATCCAATCCCAAAACCCAGATCTACTCAAGTGTGAGAAGGGATTTCAAGCATGGTTTTATGTTTCCTTTTCTAAGGTTCCCATGAAACCCATTTTGCATTCAACCTCTTTTCCAAGATGATTGAACACTAAGCATGAAGAACGAAATTCCTTCTAGCAAATCAAAGAGAAGATGAAGAGAAGAAGAAATTTACTATCATTAATCCATCAAGAACAATAGAGCTCCCTCTCCCAATGAGAAGGAGTTTAGCTGCTCATAGCTTAGAGAAAAGTACAAGAGATGGAAGAGATGAAGTGAAGTTAAAATTAAAACTTAAATAATCAACCCCAAAATTAACTAGCCAATCCCCCTTTCAGTACTCTCAGGGGGTATATATACTACTCTTATCACTAGAATTAAAAAGTACAAAAGAGAAAAGAAATTTACAACTGAAAAGAAAAGGAAAAACTAGTATAAATGAACCATGTGCTTGGTGTCTGACTGGCGTTTGAGTGGCATGCCATGCCTAGCTCTTCAGCTTGGCTTGGCACGCCACGCCTGGCTTCATGTGGCACGCTTCCTTTGTTCAGCTAACCTGGTGTGCCACGCCTTCGAGTTCAAGTGGCACGCCCAGGGTCTTTCCTTCCCTCTTCCTCTCTAGAATCTTGAACTGGCGTGGCGTGCCCATATCTGGCGTGACACGCCCATAGTAAACACTTCATCCTTCTTCTCTAGAAAGTAATACTGGCCTGCCACGCCTAGTAGCTGGCGTGCCACGCCCTTGATGATGTATGAATAAGTCCCTTTTGGTCAGTAACTGGCGTGCCACTTCTTGGCGTGCCATGCCTAAAGTCCCAAGTGCCACGCCCAGTCTTCTTTTTCCTTGTGAGCTTGTGCTGGCGTGCCACGCCTTTGAACTCAAGTGGCATGCCCAGTGTTGGTATTTGAACTCTTCAAGCTTGGCGTGCCACGCCTAGAACTCAAGTGGCACGCCCCAGACTCGAGCAAGGTTGGTGTGTCACGCCTTCGAACCCAAGTGGCATGCCCAGTTTGCTTAACCTTCTATTCCTCTCTGCTTAATTGAACTGGCATGCCATGCCTTCAAGCTCAAGTAGCACGCCCATTTTGGTGCTAAGCTTCTTCAAGCTTGGCGTGCCACGCCTAAAACCCAAGTGGCACACCCAAGACATGAATAAGGTTGGCGTGCCACGCCTTCGAGCCTAAGTGGCACGCCCAGTGTTGAACCTTCAACTCCCTTCTCTGGAACAATGAACTGGTGTCCCACGCCTTCGAGTCCAAGTGGCACGCCTAGTATTTATAACGGAGTTGGTGTGCCATGCCCTCCCTTTGTGGTCTTCAAAAGTGCTCTCTGGAAAGTATAGTTAGCGTGCCACGCCTGGCCCTGGCGTGCCACGCCCATAGTAAAACTCCAATGATGCTTCTCTGGAAAATATAGTTGGCGTGCCACGCCTGACCCTGGCGTGCCATGCCCATAGTAAATCTCCAAGGGTTCTCTTCTGGAATTGTCAACTGGTGTGCCACGCCTATTAGCTGGCGTGCCACGCCTGTTGAATTTGTTAGCATTTGCACCAAGTGGCATGCCCAGCACACACGCCTAGCACACTTTTCTTTTTCTTTCTTCTTTTGTTGCTCTTTTCATCTGGAATTCAAACAAAACTCATTTCAAACCAATGTGCCATAATATTCACCATTTTACTCATGAAATTGCATTGATTGAATGAGATTACACTCTTTTTATGGTCCTTTTAGATAGGAAAAAGAGGTAGATGATGCAAGTCATCACCTACCCCACTCCTATAAATACCCCTCTTCATAACTCTTCATACACACACCTCTCATACACTCATAACACCACTTGGCCGAAAGCTCTCTCTCCCTCTATCTTCTTCTATTTTCTCCTTCTTCTACTCTATTATTCTCTTTTCTTTATTTTTTCTCGAGAACGAGCAAAGTTTCAAGTTTGGTGTTGGATAAGCCTTGCTTTTTTCTTTCCATTACCATTCATGGAACCCAAGGTTGGAGAACCCTCTAGAAAGAGGAAAGGAAAGGCAGTAGCCGCCACTTCTGAATCTTGAGAGATGGAGAGATTCATCACCAACGCTCATCAAGACCACTTCTATGATGTAGTGGTAGAGAAGAAAGTGATCCCTGAGGTCTCTTTCAGGCTCAAGAAGAATGAGTATTCGAAAATCCGAAGAGAGATCCGGAGAAGAGTTTGGGAAGTCCTAACCAATCCCATTCAGGATGTTGGGATTCTAATGGTGCAACAGTTCTATGCTAATACATGGGTTACCAAAAAACCATGACACTAGTGTGAACCCAAATCCAAGGAATTGGAGCATCATGGTCAGAGGGAGAATCTTAGATTTCAGCCCGAAAAGTGTGAGGTTGGCATTCAACTTGCCTCTGATGCAAGGAGATCCTCATCCTTATACTAGAAGAGTCAACTTTGATTAGAGATTGGATCAAGTACTCTCAGATATCTGTGTGGAAGGAACACAGTGGAAAAGGGATTCCTAAGGCAAGCCTATTCAACTAAGAAGGCTTGACCTCAAGCCCACAGCTAGAGGATGGTTGGAATTCATCCAACGTTCTATCATTCCTACTAGTAACCGGTCAGAAGTGACTGTTGACAGAGCCATCATGATCCATTGCATCATGATTAGAAGTGAGGTGGAAGTACATGAGGTGATTCCTCAAGAGATGTACAAGATAGTTGAAAAGCCTTCCACCAATACAAGGTTGACATTCCCACATCTCATCTGTCATATGTGCAATTCAGCTGGAATTGTCATAGAAGGAGATATCTCCATTGGGGAGGACAAGCCCATCACAAAGAAAAGGATGGAGCAAACCAGAGAGCATGCACAAGAGCCTATGCAGCTGTGATAAACCACTATTTTATGGTTTATATTGTGTTTAATTGTGTGGTTTTATCATGATCCTTACCCACTTATTCATTAAATTAGCATGAAATTATAATTCCTTCTTGAGTTTATAACATGTTAGAAAACTGCTTCCTAGAGACTTTAATTATGTATTTTTAATTCTCCTTTATTCCATTCGATGCCGTGATCTGTGTGTTGAATGTTTCAGACTTTATAAGGCATGAATGAGTTGGAGATTGGAAAGGAAGCTAGCAAAAATGGAAGGAACACAAGAATTTGAGGAGGTAACCAGCGAGAAGTGACGCGGTCGCATGGCTCACGCGACCGCGCGAAGGAGAGCAAATCGCAGTGACGCGGCCGCGCGGATTGGAAAAGCTCAAGCGACGCGGTAGTGTGGACGACGTGAACGCGTGGCAAGGAAAAGCGCGAATGACGCGTCCGCATGGATGTCGCGATCGCATGACATGTGCGATCTGCATAATCTACAGAATTCGCTGGGGTTGATTTTGGACCTTATTTCGACCCAGTTTTTGGCCCGGAACAGCAGACTAGAGCCAGAGAATATGCAGAAACAAAACACAACATTCATTCTACACAGTTTTGAGTTTTATATCCAGTTTTACTCCTCCTCTAGGTTTTGCTCTCTAGGTTTTAGAATTTTAATTTTCAATTGGTCTTAGCATTGGAATATTGAGAAGAGTTATTTCCTCATCAAGACTTCGTCATTCTAGTTCGTTCTCTTAACTTGGTTTTATTCTTCCATGTTCTTTGCTTTGTTCAATTTTGTCATTTGAATACTTTCATGATTATTTAACACAAGGATTATTTCTTCCATTTTAATTTATTTTCCATTCCAATAATCATGTCTTCTTTTAATTCCCTTTCATGTGTTATGGATTTATTATTTCCAATGAGTGAGTAGTTCCCTCACTTGATGGGGAGTTGATTGAAAGGAACTCTTGAGTTGGAAGGATTAAAAGAAAATTTGTAATTGGGTTAATTGTTGGATTGTTATTTAATCACTAACACCAATCCCTTTGAACTAAGTGGGTTGCAACTCGTGAACAGATCTAGCATTCCAACTTGTTTGACTTTTCTTTACCTAGTAAAGGATAACTAAACAGAACAACCATTAATTATAAATTAATCTTGAAATCATCCCATCAATAATAGAGATTCCAACTAATCAACTCCCAGTCAAGGCTTTTATTCATATTATTTGAATTTTCTCAATTTAATTTTCCACCTACTTAACTCAACTTTTTGGAACATCTGATTAATAAAATAGCACACTTTTCTGCAACTCGTTGGAAGACGACCTGGGACTTAAATTCCCAGTAATTTTTAATTTAAACTCCCTGTGACATATTTCTAAATTGATAGGCAGATTTTCGGTGAGTTAAGAACTATACTTGCAACATAACTATTTTAATAATTTTTAATTCACCAACTTCTGTGCCTCATCAATTTTTGGCGCCGTTGCCAGGGAGTTGCAATAGAGTGCTAAAGTTATTAATTAGAATTTATTTATTTGCATTTTATTTTATTTTGCTACTATGAGCTGTATGTTTCTTTCGTCAAATGACGCGTTCACTTCCTGATCCGCGCTTGCTAATATTCGATCCTGAAATTGAAAGGACTATTTTACGAATAAGGCGAGAACAGCGTCGGTTAGTCCGCTCTGAGGGCGGATCTGAAAGTGAACTTGAGGAAGAAACCAGCCCCCGTTCTACTGATTCGGTTGTTTTACATGCAGAAGATATGGCAGCTAGGAGAGTTACCATCCAGGAGGAAGGAGCCCCTGATTTTACAATGCAACCGTTTCAAGCACATCATCCAGCGGTAGCTACAGATTTTGAAATAAAGACCACACTGCTAAATTTGATGCCCAAGTTTCATGGCCTACCTGCTCAAGAGGCTATCAAGCACTTGAGAGATTTCCAGGCAGCCTGTTCTACTGTCAGGCATGATGGTACTGATGAAACTTCAATTTTGCTGAAAGCTTTTCCGTTTTCTCTTGAGGGAAAAGCAAGAGAGTGGTACTACACTCAACCTCTAGCAAATGTATCCAACTGGGATACACTCAGAAAGGAGTTTTTGGAGAAATTCTTTCCATCTGAAGTTACTGATAAACTGAGGAAGGATATTTCCACAATTGTTCAGGATGACAATGAGACTCTCTTTGAATACTGGGAGCGCTTCAATAATCTTCTGGAAGCATGCCCCCACCACATGATTGACAAGATAGTGTTACTTAGCTCTATCACACAGGGCATGAGGCCCCAAGATAAGACCACATTGGAAAGTGCTAGCAATGGGTCTATGAAGAAGTACAAGACCACTGATGAGGCTTGGCAATTGATCAGTGATTTAGATGAATCTACTAGGAACCACAGACAAAAGCAAGGCCGTTCAAAAGCCGTTGCAGAAGTATCCTCTAGCAGAGAGACTGCTGCTCTAGCTCAGAGTATATGTGAGATGACCAACTTGCTGAAGCAGATGCAATTGAATCAACAACAAGCTCAGCAAGCTCAACCTCCCTCACCACAGCAAAACCAACAATTAGTCCCACAAAGAATTTGTGGAATCTGTGCTGATTATAGCCATTACACTGATGAATGCCCGCAGCTCCAAAAAGAAGACAACATGGTGGCATCCACTCATAACTTCTATGACTGCCCCAACAAAGGGTACAATCAAAGTGGAAATAATAACCATGGATGGCAGGACAATTCTAACCAGAGTTGGAGGGACAACAATAACAGAGGAGGCCGAGATAATCAGGGAAATCAGAGGTGGAATAATAACAACAACAGGCAGCAGAATCAACCTTACAGAGCACCTCACCTGAGGCAAAACCAAGGACCACAGAACAATCAACAGCAGACCTCTCAATTTACTCATTCTTCTTTATCTCCTAATGAAGAGCTACTACAATCTTTTAAGCGAAGACAACAGACCATAGAAAATAACATCATGAATAGTATTAATGCTAGTCTGAATGGTCTCACCTCTACTTTGCAAGCTCTTATGTCACAGATTGGATCAGCAAAAAATTCCAGTAACCAACCCTCAAGCTCCACTGGAATCCCCTCTCAACCATTACCCAATCCAAAGGGAGGCATTAATGCCATCACCCTAAGGTCTGGAACTACACTGCAGGAGAGGAATCAGGAGGAACCAAGCCCACCATAACACACCTCAGCTGAAGAGGTAGTAGAAATAGAAGATGTTGAAGAGGAAGAGGACATACAGGACATAGCTGAAGAAGAAATAGCTCAACCACAGGAGGAAGCACCAAAAGGCGCAGACACCACAGAAAACACTACTCCTATTCCATTTCCACAACTTGCAAGGAAGCCCAGGAAGCAGCTGGAACCCGACCCCAAAATGGTAGAAATATTCAAAAAGGTTGAGGTAACTGTTCCTCTTTTTGATGTTATTCAGCAGGTACCTAAATATGCAAAGTTTCTAAAAGACTTATGTATCCATAAAGATAAAATTAATGAATTAAAAACTATTCCTTTAGGTAGTTCTATATCTGCTTTAATGGGAGGATTACCTGAAAAATGTAGTGATCCAGGTCCTTGTATAGTTCGCTGTACTATTGGTGGTGTAGTAATTTATGATTGCATGTGTGATTTAGGAGCATGTGTCAGTATAATGCCTTTGTCTATATATGATATTTTGAGGCTCCCTCCCTTAAAAAGGTCGGCAACTCATTTTGTGTTTTAGCAGATAAAAGCATTATTACAATGGCTGGAGTTGCTGAAGATGTTTTGGTGAACATTAAAGGGCTTACATTTCTCACTGATTTTTATATCTTAGAGATGCCCCATAATAATTCAGATAAGCCATCATCAATCCTACTTGGAAGACCATTCCTGAAGACATCAAAATTCAAATTGGATGCTTTTTCAGGAACATACTCCTTTGAAATAGATGGCTGCATAGTAATCTTCAATCTGAATGGAGTCATTGACAACCCTCCAGAAGATCGTTCTATCTTTCAGTGTGATGTCATAGATGAAAGTGTAGCTGAAGTTCACAAGGAAGAGTTAGAAGAGAGGCACACTGGACAAGGTCCAAGTGTGGGGACCTTCTTAACTAACAATGAGGGCACTTCGTCATTTTCACAAGCTCCAGATAATCCAGAGCCTGCCCATGATCAAAAGTTAGAATTGAAACCCTTCCCTCCATATCTCAAATATGCTTATCTCGAATATGAGCAGAGGTTTCCAGTTATCATTGCAAGGGAACTTACTTCTTGATGAGCGGATAATTTATACGCTTTTTGACATTGTTTTTAGTATGTTTTTAGTAGGATCTAGTTACTTTTAGGGATGTTTTCATTAGTTTTTATGTTAAATTCATATTTCTGGACTTTACTATGAGTTTGTGTGTTTTTCTGTGATTTCAGGTATATTCTGGCTGAAATTTAGGGACTTGAGCAGAAATCTGATTCAGAGATTGAAGAAGGACTGCTGATGTTTAGTGACAGACGCAAAAGGATAGTAAATCCTATTCCAGCATGATCGAGAACCGACAGATGAATAGCCGTGCCGTGACAGGGTGCGTGAGCATATTATTCACTGAGAGGATAAGATGAAGCCATTGACAAGGGTGATGCCTCCAGACGATTAGCCGTGCCGTGACAGGGCATTGGATCATCTTCCCGTGAGATGACCGAAAGTAGCCATTGACAGTGGTGATGTATCACATAAAGCCAGCCATGGAAAAGAGTAAGACTGATTGGATGAAGATAGCAGGAAAGCAGAGGTTCAGAGGAACGAAAAGCATCTCCATTCGCTTATCTGAAATTCCTGCCAATGAATCTACATAAGTATCTCTATCCCTTTTTATTGTTTATTTTAATCTAATAAAGTATCATGTTTAAATCCGCCTGACTGAGATTTACAAGGTGACCATAGCTTGCTTCAAGCCAACAATCTCTGTGGGATCGACCCTTACTCACGTAAGGTTATACTTGGACGACCCAGTACACTTGCTGGTTAGTTGAACGGAGTTGTGTCCACACATAGTAAAGAGCCATAATAATGATTCCATACAATAACAAAGAGTACTACATTAATGTGATCACAATTTCGTACACCAAGTTTTTGGCGCCGTTGCCGGGGATTGTTTGAGTTTTCGGCAAGCTTTTGGTCCGGTAACATCAGTGCCAGATTCCCTTTTGATCCGGCAACTGCACCAAGTTTTTGGCGCCGTTGCCGGGGATTGTTTGAGTTTGGACAACTAACGGTTCATCTTGTTGCTCAGATTAGGTAATTTTCTTTTTATTTTCTTTTCAAAAATTTTTCAAAAATATTTCTAAAATTTTCTCAATTGTTTTCGAAAAAAAAAATAAAAATAAAAATGTTTTCAAAAATAAATTATTCTATGGCTTCAAAATTTTAAGAATGAATTCTAGTGTTTCATGAAATATGTTGAATCATATCTGGCTGTAAAGCCATACCCAAACTACTTTGGGATTGGTATTCAACTAATCACTCCAGCCCATGTAATTATATGTTGCAGCCTGGCTGGCTGTAAAGCCATGTCTAAATTCTTTTGGACTGAGGCTTGCTATTTGTTATCAAGAGCAAGCTAGTTGGAGCTAATCCACCTGCTACTGTTCCTGATCTACCTGCTGAAGCTTGGCTGGCCATTGGCCATGTCTAGTGTTTTGGACTGGAGCTTTCTTTGAAAGCTTGGCTGGCTAGTGAGCCATGTCTAATTCCTGGACTGAAGCTTTAGACTAACATGGCAAGATTCCTGGAATTCATATTAAAAATTTTGGAATCCTTATTTTTCCTTTTAATTTTCAAAAAATATAAAATAAAAATCCAAAAAAATTAGAAAATCATAAAAATAAAAAATATTTTCTGTTTCTTGTTTGAGTCTTGTGTCATGTTATAAGTTTGGTGTCACTTGCATATGCATCTTGCATTTTTTCGAAAATATAATGCATTTATAGTGTTCTTCATGATCTTCAAGTTGTTCTTGGTAAGTCTTCTTGTTTGATCTTGATGATTTTTTGTTTTGTGTCTTTTCATGTTTATCATATGCATTCTTGAATTCTTAGTGTCTAAGCATTAAAGAATTCTAAGTTTGGTGTCTTGCATGTTTTCTTTGCATTAAAAATTTTTCAAAAATATGTTCTTGATGTTCATCATGACATTCATAGTGTTCTTGGTGTTCATCTTAACATTCATAAGCATTCTTGCATGCATTCATTGTTTTGATCTAAAAATTTCATGCATTGCATATTTTTCATGTTTTTCATAA
>NC_029789.2:75917614-75919690 GCF_000816755.2 Arachis ipaensis | reverse complement strand
AAATAGTCCTTCAATGGAATGAGAACTCCCTTGTATTCAAAACTCAAGGATCTCCCTCTGCAACCATGGAGAGGAAGCTTGAGAAGCTTCTGTCAAAGCAGAGTCAACCAGAGCCCCCACAGTCAAACTCTAAGTTTGGTGTTGGAGGCCACAACCAAACTCTAAGTTTGGTGTTGAACTCCCATATCCAAACTCTAAGTTTGGTGTTGGAGAGTCTCAACAAAGCTCTGCACATCTGTGAGGCTCCATGAGAGCCCACTGTCAAGCTATTGACATTAAAGAAGCGCTTGTTGGGAGGCAACCCAATGTTTATCTAATTCTTATTTTTATTGTTTTTCATGTTTTCTTAGGTTCATGATCATGTGGAGTCACAAAATAAACAAAAAAAAAATCAAAAACGGAATCAAAAACAGCAGAAGAAAAATCACACCCTGGAGGAGCATCTGTCTGGCATTCAAACGCCAGAACAGAGCATAGTTCTGGCGTTGAACGCCCAGAATGGGAGCATCCTGGCGCTGAACGCCCAGAACAAGCATGGTTCTGGCGTTCAACGCCAGAAATGGCAGCAAAGGGGCGTTGAACGCCCAAAATGGGCACCAACCTGGCGCTGAACGCCCAGAGTTGTGTGCAAGGGCATTTTGCATGCCTAAATTGGTGCAGGGATGTAAATGCCTTGACACCTCAAGATCTGTGGACCTCACAGGATCACCTCAGGATCTGTGGACCCCACAGGATCCCCACCCACCTCCACTCACTCTCTTCTCTCTTCTCAATCATCTTCTATTCCCAATAAACACTCTTCCCTAATTAACCCTTTACCACTCACATCCAAACACCCACTTTCCTTCAAAATTCAACATCTCTTTCCCACCCAATCCCACCCATATGGCCAAATATACACAGCCATCCATCTCCTCCATATCCTCTTCTTCTTCTATTCTTTCTTCTTTTGCTCGAGGACGAGCAACATTCTAAGTTTGGTGTGGTAAAAGCATAGCTTTTTTGTTTTTTTTCCATAACCATTGATGGCACCTAAGGCCAGAGAAACCTCTAGAAAGAGGAAAGGGAAGACAAAAGCTTCCATCAAGGGTCTATAGCTCAGTGGTAGAACATTTGACTGCAAATCAAGAAATCCCTGAGATACCTCAGGGGATACATTTTCTTCCACACAATTATTGGAAGCAACTAAGGGTGGAACATCAAGAGCACTCCATCATCCTTCATGAAATCAGAGAAGATCTAAAAGCAATGAAGGAGGAGCAACAAAGACAAGGAAGAGACATAGAAGAGCTCAAGGACATCATTAGTTCCTCAAGAAGGAAACGCCACCATTACTAAGGTGGATTCATTCCTTGTTCTTATTTCTTCTGTTTTTCGTTTTCTATGTTATGTGCTTATCTGTGTTTGTGCCTTCATTACATGATCATTAGTAGTTAGTAACTATGTCTTAAAGTTATAAATGTCCTATGAATCCATCACCTCTCTTAAATGAAAAATGTTTTAATTCAAAAGAACAAGAAGTCCATGAGTTTTGAATTTATCCTTGAACTTAGTTTAATTATATTGATGTGGTGACAATGCTTCTTGTTTTCTGAATGTATGCTTGAACAGTGCATATGTCTTTTGAAGTTGTTGTTTAAGAATGTTAAATATGTTGGCTCTTGAAAGAATGATGACTAGGAGACATGTTATTTGATAATCTGAAAAATCATAAAAATGATTCTTGAAGCAAGAAAAAGCAGCAAAGAACAAAGCTTGCAGAAAAAAAAAAGAAGAAAAAAAAAAGAAAAAAATAGGCAAAAAAAAATAGAAAGAAAAAGAAAAAGCAAACAGAAAAAGCCAATAACCCTTAAAACCAAAAGACAAGGGCAAAGAAAAAGGATCCCAAGGCTTTGAGCATCAGTGGATAGGAGGGCCTAAAGGAATAAAATCCTGGTCTAAGCGGCTAAACCAAGCTGTCCCTAACTATGAGCTTATGGCGTGTAGGTGTCAAGTGAAAACTTAAGACTGAGCGGTTAAAGTCAAGGTCCAAAACAAAAAAAAAAAAGAGAGTGTGCTTAAGAACCCTGGACACCT
>NC_029789.2:75911265-75917472 GCF_000816755.2 Arachis ipaensis | reverse complement strand
TGTGAGCATAGAATATTTTTAGAAGAGGGAGCAAGGCCCGTTCGTCAACCCCAGAGAAGACTGAACCCCACTATCTTAGAGTTTGTCAAAAAGGAAGTGACCAGACTATTGGAAGCGAGTATCATATATCCCATTTTAGACAGTGAATGGGTAAGCCCAGTACAAGTGGTGCCCAAGAAGTCTGGAGTCACTACAGTGAAGAATGAGCATGGAGAGCTCATAGCAACTAGAGTTCAGAATGCTTGGAGAGTCTGCATTGATTACAGGCGTCTCAACCAAGCTACCCGTAAGGATCACTACCCACTTCCATTCATTGATCAAATGCTGGATCGCCTGTCAGGTAAATCACATTATTGCTTTTTAGATGGTTACATAGGTTATTTCCAGATTTATATAGCTCCTGAGGATCAGGAAAAGACTACTTTTACATGTCCTTTTGGGACTTATGCTTACAAGAGAATGCCCTTTGGCTTGTGCAATGCACCAGCTACTATCCAAAGGTGCATGATAAGTCTTTTCTCTGATCTTATTGAGGACTGTATGGAACTTTTTATGGACGATTTTAGCATTTATGGTGATTCTTTTAGCCTTTGCTTAGATGGATTATCTAGAGTATTAGATAGATGTGTTAATACAAACCTTGTATTAAATTTCGAAAAATGTCACTTTATGGTAAAACAAGGGATTGTATTAGGACATGTGGTATCTAATAATGGCATTTCTGTAGACCCAGCAAAGGTGAATGTTATTTCTAGTTTACCTTACCCCTCTTCTGTGAGGGAAGTCCGTTCGTTCCTTGGCCATGAAGGTTTTTACAGGAGATTTATTAAGGACTTTAGTAAGGTCGCACTTCCCTTATCCAGATTACTGCAGAAGGATATTGAGTTCGAGTTCAGTGAGGATTGCAAACAAGCGTTTGATAAGCTGAAGACTGCTCTGACTCAAGCTCCAATTGTGAGAGGACCAGACTGAAGCCAGCCGTTTGAAATCATGTGCGATGCTTCCAACCATGCAGTAGGAGCAGCGCTGACTCAGCATGAAGGTAAGGATCCTTTCGTTATTGCTTATGCGTCTAAGACTTTAGACACTGCCCAGTCCAACTATACTACTACTGAGAAAGAGCTTCTTGCTATTGTTTTTGCTCTGGATAAATTCCGAGCTTATTTACTTGGTACTAGAGTAGTAGTGTATTCGGACCATGCAACTTTAAAGTATCTATTAGCTAAAAAGGAATCCAAACCAAGACTCATACGTTGGATACTGCTGTTACAAGAATTTGATTTAGAAATAAAGGATAGGAGTGGTACTCAGAATTTAGTGGCAGACCACTTGAGTCGCCTTGAGCATATTAAGGATGATTCTACTCCTATAGATGATAATTTTCCTTTTGATAACCTGCAAGCAGTATCTGAGGTAGTCCCTTGGTATGCACCTGTTACTAATTATTTAGTTAGCCGCACATTTCCTCCAAATTTTTCTAAGCATCAAAGAGACAAGCTGAAAAGCGAGTCTAAATATTATATATGGGATGACCCATATTTATGGAGATGTGGCGCTGATCAAGTAATTAGACGTTGTGTGCCTCAATCAGAATTCCAGTCCATTTTAGAGGCCTGTCACTCATCTGAGAGTGGAGGACATTTTGGTCCTCAAAGAACAGCTAGAAAGATCTTAGACTGTGGATTCTGGTGGCCTACTCTTTTTAGAGACGCTGCTGAATTTTGTAAATCTTGTCCCCCATGCCAGAAATTTGGTAATATATCCAGGAGGGATGAGATGCCTCAACAAATTATGCTTTTCTGTGAAATTTTTTATGTTTGGGGCATTGACTTCATGGGCCGATTTCCAAATTCTAATGGATATTTTTATATATTGTTAGCTGTGGATTATGTTTCCAAATGGGTGGAAGCAATTCCTACCCGCACTGATGATGCTAACACTGTTGTTTCCTTTGTGAGAAACCATATTATATGTCGCTTCGGATCACCACGAGCAATCGTGAGCGATCAAGGCACCCATTTTTGTAACAGGAGACTAACAGGATTAATGAAGAAGTATGGGATAATTCATAAAATTGCAATAGCTTACCATCCCCAAACTAATGAGCAAGCCGAGGTGTCAAACAGAGAAATTAAGCGTATCTTGCAAAAGATAGTAAAGCCTCATAGAAAAGACTGGAGCACCAGGCTACAAGATGCACTCTGGGCATATAGAACAGCATACAAGACACCCATTGGGATGAGTCATTTCCGCTTGGTTTATGGAAAAGCTTTTCATCTCCCAGTTGAAGTAGAACACAGAGCTTTTTGGGTAGTTAAGGAGTGCAACATGGGAATTGAGAAAGCCGGAGCTGAAAGGAAGTTGCAACTGCAGGAACTGGAGAGCCTTCGCCTAGAAGCTTATGAAAACTCCAAAATATACAAGGAAAAGATGAAGGCTGTACATGACCAAAACATCAAGAAGAAAGAGTTCCAACCTGGGGATTTAGTCCTCCTTTACAAATCTCGACTAAGGCTCATGCCAGGTAAGTTGAGATCAAGATGGGAAGGTCCATATAGAGTAGAGAAGGCCGAACTGTACGGAGTTTATCACCTAAGCCATCCCTCAAGCTCTGAACTCATTAAGGTTAATGGACAACGCCTGAAGCTATACCATGGCGAGAAGATGTAGAGAAACAAGGAGCCTCTTGGAAGATCCCCACATAGCAGAAGATTGAGCTAGTGGAGCGTCCAACTTACGGACGTTAAAGCAAAGTGCTAGGTGGGAGACAACCCACCATGGTATGATCGCTCTTTTCTTTATTTTTAGTTTTTCCTATTCAATAACTCTTCTCTTTCTTAGTACTTTCATGCATCTGCATTTACATGTTTTTATTTTCAAAAAAAAAAATTTTTTGCTACGCGACGCGATCGCATCAGCGACGCGTCCGCGTCACAGGGAGAGTAAAGAAAAATAAAGATGAGCAGAGAGTCACGCTGGAGCGTGGCTGGAGGCGTGCCAATGGCACAAATCAACCCATGCGACCGCGTCGCTGACGCATTCGCGTCGCATGGGAATCATGGCCTCCCACGCGGCCGTGTGTCCCACGCGGCCGCGTGCCCTGAGTTTTCGCCGTAAAATGGTGCACAATGAAATATTGTGCGAGAGTGATGCTGGATTGGTGCTGGAAGCACAATCCTTATCACGCGACCGCGTCGCCGACGCGGCCGCGTCATCCATTTTCTGGCGCACACTCACGCGATCGCGTGACCCACGCGATCGCGCCGTCCCAATTTTGGCAAATAAATTAATTTGAACAAAGAGTTGTGATGGTGCGAGGCTGCACTCGCGCCAGAAGCATAACATGGGTCACGCGACCACGTGACCGACGCGATCACGTCACCATACTTGAAGCGCATCCACGCGAACGCGTGCCCCACGCAGCCGCGTCGCATGCGCCGCATAGCTCAACCTAAAATTGCCACATATCTTATCTTTCTCTCCTCCAAATCCTAATTTTCCTTTTCCCTCCTTATTTCTTCCTTCTCCCTTCCCCCTTCTATCTCACCTTTCACTCTCTATCTCTCTCACCTCCATTAACAAGGTTTTACTTTCTTCCTCCCTCTTTCTTTTTCCATAATTCTTATTATTTTATATGTATTTTCTTTTCTTTTCTTTTTCTTTTCATTATTCATATTTTCTTTCTTTTTCTTTTCCTTTTTACATGGTGTTAGAAATTTTTTTTTGAGTCACTATCCCTCATTATATGCTTGTGGATTGTTGCAAATTGTTTGATAATTATTTTTTATTCTATTTAAGGGATTGCTTGCATGTTCACCTTCATATTTTCTATACCTTATTCACCATGCATGCTATGTGTTTGTGAAAAAGCTCAAATGGCATTATGCACTTCTCTATGTTGTTATACTATTCAATGATTGCTTTTCACAACTTTCCTTTACTATTGTATTAATTGAATTTAATTGTCAATATAAACGTGATGGTTTATTACAAAGTATTGCTTGGTCCATGCTACTCATGCCCTTTGCCGGCATGCCAATAAACACCTTGCAGTCACTTGTCTTTATATGCACTAGCTATTTTCCATTATTGGCCTTTCTCATGTACTCGCGAGCATGTGATAATGTCAAGTATATCTTAATGTGCATTCATCACCCTCTTTTCCATTTCCTTCCTTGCTGTATATCTCTTTGAATTTAATTTACTTTCTCTTCCCTTCTTTCAAGATGACCACCAAGAAAAGAAAAGAGAAAGCTACTTCCAAACCACCAGCAAGAAGAGGAACTAAAAGAGCATTAGTGGCAGAGCCTTCTTCAACCGCAGTCAAGCCCTCAACAAAAAGAGTTAAGAGGATAATAAAGGTTGATGAGAAGGAGAAAGCCTTTCCAGCAAAGGACACTGCGCAATTTCCCAATCGCTACTGTGAGCAGATGTTCCCTATCCTGTCAGAAAGAAACTATAACAATGAATACCTTCTTATCCTCCCGTCCAATATTGCTACCTTTGTTGAGCCGCAAATTGAACGAAGACAATGGGGTTTCCTACGGAGACAGCCAAGGCAGGTCAATCTTTCTTGGGTAGTTGAGTTCTACTCTAACTTCTACATGCCAACCCTACAGTCTGTTTATGTCCAGCAGAAACAAGTCCCAATCACAGAAGAGGCCATTCAGCAAGCTCTAAGTCTCCCCCCTATTCCAGAAGGAATGGACGCCTTCCAAGAAGCCGCACTTAAGCGCCAGAAGTACTAATTTGACTAGGACTCCGTTCTCAGAGTTATCGCATTACCTGGCAGCTGTTGGATCTACGGATACCACCGTACCCGCCCTAAGGGAATCTTGGCTTCAGTACTTACCTTGGAGGCTCGCGTCTGGGCACAGATCATGTCCCATTATGTCTTTCCGAGCACTCATGAGTCCTCCTTCACTGCGGACATGGCTGTTTTACTATGGTGCATCCTTACAGACCAACCTCTGCATCTCTCAAGACATATCCGGAATGCTATGGGACACGTACAAATTGCGGGCAACTTATCTTTCCCTGCCTTGGTCTTAGATCTTGTCTCAGCAGCTGGAGTCTCCTACAAAGCTGGGGACACCAAAGCCGTGCTTCCACGGAATGATTAGTATGTCCCTAACGGGAAATACCTCAAACTCCCAGCAGCCACTACAAGCCTTCCTACTACTCCAGTTGAAGATAATCCTTCTTCAACACCACAAGCACCTACAACTGATGAATTGCTCCAGCAGATAATTGACAGGCTAGATCGGCAAGAACAGAAAGCAAAGATGAGAGAGCACCGTAACGAGCGCCGATTCAAACACCTCAAGGAGCTACTCAAGGGACACCTTAGGGACTCGGATACCCCGGACTCCACTTCTTTTACCAGCACAGGGAGCCATAATGGTCCCGACTATGGAGATACTACCACCAGCCCATCCCTGTTCCTGACAGACGGCACCGAGGACGGTGCAAAGCCTTAAGTGTGGGGAGGTCGGTCAGTACCTGACTTCCGGAGGTAATTTCTTTTCCTTAGCACCAATAATTAGGATATTTTAGTTAGATTTTCTTTCTTTTATAGAATAGAATAAATTGCATAGGTTAGGATAGTTGCATGCATGTTCTACTTGATTGAAAAGACAATAAGTTTCTTTTAAGACTCTATCTTTGGAACAAAATTTCACTAATTTTTCAAAATTTTATGATAAATTTGCTTCAATTGAATTAAATATCCCAATTGAATCTTTGGTTAGTTTAAGATAGAAATTGTGTGTTAATTGAGTATGGGAGGATTGTGGGAACATGGCTTAATAAGGGAATGTGTCATGATAAAATAATGGGAATTTGGGTACCTACTCATGTAAAAACTAGAAAAATTAAAAATCCATGTGCATTGATAAGCTATGTTTATTTCCTTAGTTCCAAAAAAAATAAATTATATATATTTAAATAAATAAGGGGACAAAATTACCCCAATGTTAAATTTAGAATTCAAAGATCAATGCACATATGATAGAATCAAATATAAAGTTGATACATGAGTATGGATAGAAAAAGGGAATTCTGGGTAGCTAGGTATGAACTTTAAGATTACAATAAAAATATATAGGTTGGGTTGAAGCTTGGGTTAATTAAAGATTCAATTTATTAGCTCACTCGACCAAATGTATACCCCTACCTGTACCTTAGCCCCATTACAACCTTGAAAAT
>NC_029789.2:75903157-75911063 GCF_000816755.2 Arachis ipaensis | reverse complement strand
TATAGGCTTGCATTGCATTTCATGAGTTTCTACATGTTCATGCTTATTTCCTTATCTCCTTCAATTAAGCATGAGGACATGCTAATGTTTAAGTGTGGGGAGATTGATAAACCACTATTTTATGGTTTATATTTTGTTTAATTGTGTGGTTTTATCATGATCCTTACCCATTATTCATTAAATTAGCATGAAATTATAATTCCTTCCTGAGTTTATAACATGTTTGAAAAATGCTTCCTAGAGACTTTAATTATGTATTTTTAATTCTCCTTTATTCCATTCGATGCCGTGATCTGTGTGTTGAATGTTTCAGACTTTATAAGGCATGAATGAGTTGGAGATTGGAAAGGAAGCTAGCAAAAATGGAAGGAACACAAGAATTTGAGGAGGTAACCAGCGAGAAGTGACGCGGTCGCATGGCTCACGCGACCGCGCGAAGGAGAGCAAATCGCAGTGACGCGGCCGCATGGCTCACGCGGCCGTGCGGATTGGAAAAGCTCAAGCGACGCGGTAGCGTGGATGACGTGAACGCGTGGCAAGGAAAAGCGTGAATGACGCATCCGCATGGATGACGCGATCGCGTGACATGTGCGATCTGCATAATCTGCAGAATTCACTGGCGGCGATTTTGGACCTTATTTCGACCCAGTTTTTGGCCCGGAACAGCAGACTAGAGCCATTATAATGAGTGAGTAGTTTCCTCACTTGATAGGGAGTTGATTGAAAGGAACTCTTGAGTTGGAAGGATTAAAAGAAAATTTGTAATTGGGTTAACTGTTGGATTGTTATCTAATCACTAACACCAATCCCTTTGAACCAAGTGGGTTGCAACTCGTTAACAGATCTAGCATTCCAACTTGTTTGACTTTCCTTTACCTAGTAAAGGATAACTAAACAGAACAACCATTAATTATAAATTAATCTTGAAATCATCCCATTAATAATAGAGATTCCAACTAATCAACTCCCAGACAAGGCTTTTATTCATATTATTTGAATTTTCTCAATTTAATTTTCCACCTACTTAACTCAACTTTTTGGAACATCTGATTAATAAAATAGCACACTTTTCTGCAACTTGTTGGGAGACGACCTGGGACTTAAATTCCCAGTAATTTTTAATTTAAACTCTCTGTGACATATTTCTAAATTGATAGGCAGATTTTCAGTGAGTTAAGAACTATACTTGCAATGTAACTATTTTAATAATTTTTAATTCACCAACTTCTGTGCCTCATCAAGCTGCCTCAGCATGAGATCCCTGAGATACCTCAAGGGATGTATTTTCCTCCTCAAAGCTATTGGAATCAATGGCAGACTTCTCTTGGAGAACTAAGCACTAACATGGATCAATTGAGTGTGGAGCATCAAGAGCACTCCATCACCCTTAATGAAATAAGGGAAGACCAAAGAGCCATTAGAGAAGATCAAACGGCTATGAGAAAAGAATAACAAAGGCAAAGGAGTGACATTGAAGAGGTCAAGCATCACATTAGATCCTCAAGGAGGAGCACTAGCCGCCACCATTAAAGGTGGACTCGATCTCTTTTACCTTCTTTCCCTTTTATTATTTTTCTGTTTTCTGTTATGTTTTGTCTATTCTCTTGTTGCACGATCATTTTCATTGATATCTTAAAGTTGTAAAATGTTCCATATATCTCTCACCTTGCTTAAAAAGAAAATTTTATTTGAAAAGAATTGAGAGATACATGAATTTCAAATTTAAAATAAGAATAGTTTAATTATGTTGATGTGGTGGCATTGCTTTTGTTTTCTAAATATATGAATAAATAATGCATATTTGAAGTTAAAATTTTAGAATGTTGGCTCTTGAAAGAATAAAAAAAAAAAGAAAAAATATTATTGATAAACTGAAAAATCCCAAAAAATTGATTCTTGAAGCAAGAAAAAGCAGCAAAAAGAAAAAGAAAAAGCATGTTGCAAAAGAAAAAAAATTATTATGCATGCGAAAAAGAAAGAAAAAAATGGCAAAAAAAATTAAATAAAGAAAAAAATCCATTACTGCCCAAAAATGCAGGAAAAGGAGGGCAGATTGAAAAAGCCAGTAACCCTTTAAACCAAAAGGCAAGGGAAAAAGGATCCAAGGCTTTGAGGATTAATGGATAGGAGGGCCTAATGAAATAAAATCCTGACCTAAGCGGCTCAACCAAGCTGTCCCTAACCATGTGCTTGTGGCGTGAAGGTGTCAAGTAAAAAGCTTGAGACTAAGCGGTTAAAGTCGTGATCCAAAGCAAAAAGAGTGTGCTTGAGAACACTGGACACCTCTATCTGGGGATTCTAGCAAAGCTGAATCACAATCTGAAAAGGTTCACCCAGTTAAAGTGTCTGTGGCATTTATGTATCCGGTGGTAGTACTGGAAAACAAAGTGCTTAAGGTCACGGCCAAGACTCTAAAAGCTGTGTTCAAGAATAAAAAAGAACTGAACTAGGAGAGTCAATAATATCATCTGGATTCTAAGTGCCTAAAGATGCCAACACTTCTGAGTTTCAATGGACAGTGAGATGCCAAAACTATTCAGAAGCAAAAAGCTACTAAGTCCCGCTCATCTAATTGTAATTGAGCTTCATTGGAAACTTAGAAATTTATTGTCTCTTAACTCTCTTTTCTATCCTACTGTATTTTTAGTTGCTTGGGGACAAGCAACAGTTTAAGTTTGGGATTGTGATGAGCGGATATTTTATACACTTTTTACCATCATTTTTATATATTTTTTAGTATATTTTGTTTAGTTTTTATTAAGTTTTCATAGGTTTTAGTGTTAAATTCACATTTTTGGATTCTACTATGAGATTTGTGTGTTTTTGTACAATTTCAGGAAATTTCTGGCTGAAATTGAGGAGCTGGAGCAAAAGTCTGATTCAGAGATAGAGAAAGCACTACAGATGCTGTCCGAATCTGACCTCCTTGCACTAGGAAGAGCTTTTCTGGAGCTACAGAAGTCCAAATGGAGTGTTCTCAACAACTATGAAAAGCTGACTAGAAGGCCCAAAACTGGCATTCAACGCTAGCTTCCTACCTGATGCCAAGGCATCTTGGCCAGTTTCACGGACCTTTTCTTTACTGTTTTTAGGTTAGTTTCATGCATTTCTTTAGGAAATAAGCTAGTTTTGGGTAGATATTCACCTATGCCTTGATTCAAGCATACATTGTGCATTTTACATAATTTCATGAGGATTTTGCATAAGTTTACTGACAAAGATTATGTTGCATTACTCATGTCTTGGACTAGAGCTTTGATGCACTTTATTGCTTGATTTCAGGACCAAAAGGAAGCAAGAAAAAGGGAGGTAACTTGCAAGGTTAATGAGAAAAGTGATTGCCAATAACACTCTCAAAAAGCCATCAATGCCCACGTTAGAGAGTCACGTTAACTAAGTTAACGTGAACTCTAACGTGGAGAAGAGAAGTTGAGCCAACGTTAGTGACAATGTTAACCAAGTTAACGTGGGTTTTTACGTGAGGCAAAGGGGTGCATTGGAACGTTAGTGACAATGTTAAGTGTCACTAACGTTCTCGAAATTATATTCTCACTAAATATTAACACCCCTAACATCCTGAACTAAAGTCTCCGCCCACTTCGCACTTTCTCTCTGCAAGTAAAGCCAAGCCCAAATAAAGAAAGGAACTGCTTCAAACTCAAGATCCAAAGGCCCAAAACTTGAAAAATCACACTAGAAGCTGAGAAGAGTAGTATATATCGGAGTAGCTTTGAATTGAGATGGAGTTCTGTAAGGCTGGGAAAAAGAGAACTACTCTCTGTATTTACTTTCCTTTGCAATTTCTAGTTTTATGATGTATTCTCTATCTTTGTTTTCATTTTCAAGAGCTATGAACAACTAAACCCCTTTCATTGGGTTAGGGAGCTCTGTTGTAATTTGATGGATCAATACTAATTTTCATTATTCTTCTTGAAGAGTAGTATATATAGGAGTAGCTTTGAATTGTTGAGGGGAGTTCCAAAAGAGGGGAAAAAAGAGAACTACTCTCTGTATTTTACTTTCTTTGCAATTTCTAGTTTTATGATGTATTCTCCATCTTTGTTTTCATTTTGAAGAGCTATGAACAACTAAACCCCTTTCATTGGGTTAGGGAGCTCTGCTGTAATTTGATGGATCAATACTAATTTTCATTATTCTTTTTCTATCTTTCCTCTTGATTTTACTTGAAAGCTTTCGATCTTCATCCAATTGAGTAGTTATCTTGGAAGAGAAGCTATTCAAACTTGGATCTCTTTTGAACTTTGAAAGAGGAATGAAGAGATCAAGCTAGAAATGCTTTCTCATACTGGACCAAATTGGGTTTGGATGGGTATGTGACTATAACCCTCTCAACACTTGATTTGGGAAATGCATGTGGTATAATCAGTGACCATACTTCATCTCTTCTCATGAGCAATTGACCAAGGAATTAGCTATTGATCAAGATTTGAGAGATTGAATTGCAAGAAATTGTAATTCAATCACTTGCCCACAACTAACAACAATTCTGACACAAATACTGTATGCACCTATTTTCCTTGCTTGTACTTGTTGGTTGTATGACAGGGAGAAGAAGCGGGGCTTCAACTTCCTTTGATTCTGAACCTGAGAGAACCTTCCTTAGACTAAGGAGGGAGGCAAAAGAAAAACGTGTAGTTGGTGCTGAAGAAGAGGAGGAACACTTTGAGGAATACTTTGAACCAAACATGGAAGAAAACATGGAAAATCATCATGAAGAAGAGACTCACAACCATGGCAGAGGAGGTGGAGCAAATCATGCTGGGGAGGATAGAAGAGTTTTGGGTTCTTACATTAATCCAAACCCAGGCGATTGTGGAAGTAGCATCCAAAAGCCAACAATACATGCCAACAACTTTGAACTTAAACCACAGCTCATCACCCTTGTGATGACAAGTCATCTTAGCCTAGTTTCACTAGCCTTTTTCTTTTGTTTTCAATTGAATTATGCACTTTCTTGAGCCACAAGCAAGCCAATTGGGTAGATTTTCATGCTTCCTTTGATTTAATCAACCATAGATGAATTAATGCAATTTCATGAGGTTTTATGTTATAATTGTCACATATTATGAAAGAATGAATATCTCATGATTTTGAGCATAGCTTTGATGTGTTTGGTTTATTAATGATAGGTGAAGAAAGCTTGGAGAAAGGTTGAAGCAAGAAGGAATGGCTAGGAGGAAGAGAGGACAAAAAGTTTGAGCAAATTCATTCTTTGCAAGTGTTTAATTTTTTGCTTAATTTCTTGGGTGGAGAATTGAAGAAATTCTGTTTCAATCTCACCTTGAGATCTTGTTTAATTTTTTGCTTAATTGAATTTCCTTTTCTGTTAATTGCTTCTTCATCTACTTTCTCTGCAATTTACATTTCCTTTGCAAGTGTTCTTGATTGGATCTAGGAAGGCATTGAGATCTAGACTTGGTTATCTAGTCTCTTGGGTCCTGAGATCTGAATTATCATTTTACTTTCTCTGTTTAACGCTTTTCATGTTCATTTACATTTCCGTTTTAGATCCGGTTCAATCCAAGCCATCTTTTACTCTTCTGTTTGTTGAATTTTACTTTTCCTTGTTTAATTTCTGCAAATCCAACTCCCAATTCCCTTTACAATTTAAGCCATTTACATTTCTTGCACTTTAAGATTCTGTAATTTACATTTCTTGCGGTCTAATTTTCTGCCATTTAATTTCTTGCTCTTTAAGATTCAGCACTTTATTTCCTGTTCTCTTTAATTTCATGCCAATTACCCATTCCCTTAATTTTCCATGCAATTTAAATTCTGCAAATCACAAATCACTCAACCAAATCTTGATTCGCTTGACTAAATCAACCACTAAACTAAAATTGCTCAATCCTTCAATCCCTGTGGGATCGACCTCACTCCCGTGAGTTATTATTACTTGATGCGACCCGATGCACTTGCCGGTGAGTTTTGTGTCGGATCGTTTTCCGCACATCAAGTTTTTGGCGCCGTTGCCGGGGATTGATTAGATTGACAATGATTAAGTGAAGTGGAGATCTAGATCAAGCACTTTTCCTTTTCTGTTCTTTAACTTTCAATTAACCCACTAACTATTTGAATTTCTGCCTGAGATAACTGAAACTTCACTTTAGCAACAAAGTGAAGTTTCCCTGGAAATTTCTGGCTTTATGCAATGCTCTTGCTTACACAAGAGAGGCAATTTCTGCCACTAATTTTCCAAGTCCATCAACTGTTTGATAATTTGTGCCAGCTAACCTTCTGAATCACATTCTGAGCCTGAATATATTCTATCATCACTTGAATTGTTTGTGACTGTGCAGATCATGGAGGGGAATTCAACAAATTCTAGAAATCATGAGAGTAATATCTCCACTTTAGATGATAATGTAACCCATAGCTCGAAGCAACTATCCATCGCCATGAATGATGTTGCTCAATGGTTTGAAGCTTTTCCACAAGGAAGCATTATCGGATGGGAAGAACTGATGAGTGAACTTCTAGTCAAGTTGAACCCATCACAGAGAATTGTTAAACCAGAGGCAGAAGTGCACCCATTCACACAAGAGAAAGAAATTGAAGATGCTCGTGCAGTCATGAGCCAAAACAAGCAGATGCATCATCAGACTCTACAACAACTAGACATGATGGCCAAAAAAATCACTGAGCTGAGACATGCTGTAGTACATACATATAGCCTGACTCAAAACTCATATGGGGGTAATCAAGCTGAACAAAGTTTTGGGGTCATTAACCATGAGCAACAAGGCTATGGACACTTACAATCTCCAAGCAGTCACTCAAGCACGTTCCAACAGAAGGGTCAGAAGGATGTATACAATCCACCATGGAAAACTCAATCCAACTGGAGGGGGCTTGAGAACCAAAACCAAAAACCAAGGGACTTCAACTGCGAGAATCCCAACTTCAGAAACCAGTACAAAACACACTTCCAATCCCGTCCTACCTCAACACTCACCCGAAATGACTTTCATCTACCACCACAATTGACACAGCCACAACCACTTCCAACCTTTCAAAGACTCTATATTCTAGAAATGATGATGGAGAGGTCCATGAAAATTCAAGAAATGATAACAATAGAGCAGGAAGAAATAAAAAAAGATCAAGAGATGATAAGCAAGAACCAAGAGGCCTCACTCAGAAGGCTCGAAAGGCAGATAGAACAAACTGGTTCAAAACCTTGCTGAATTGGGTGAGAAGAAGGGAACTCTGAACCTAAAGAGCCATGAAAAGGATGCTGGGTTGAAAGGGAATGAAGTCATGAAGGAAAGTGAGAAGGCTATGGAAAGAGAAACAGAGGGAAGGAAGCCCATAGTGAGAGGAGGAAGCCTAAGGCAACAGAAGCCTCAACTTCCATGAGCACAGAATGAAGGATGTCAAGCTAGTGACAATAAAAGAGCGCTTGTTGGGAGGCAACCCAACCTGAGGTAGTTTTCTTTTCATAGCTATTTTAATAAAAAGGTTAATTAGTTTTATCTATATTGCAAGAAGCTAAGTTTGGTGTTGCACACCAAAACAATATAAGGGAGAATGAAGGATTCTAAGTTTGGTGTTCCACCAAAATCTCATTTAAAACATATTCTCACCTTCTGCATAATGCTAGCTTCAAGCAGCTAGATAAACTAGTTAACTATTTTGCTATTCTTTAGTTTTCAGTTTTGTCACTTTTGAAAAAGAAAAAGAGTTTTACACATGGTTAATCTGATGCACAAGGACCATTGGTAAGGTACTAAGTTTGGTGTTCCCACACCAAAGTAAGTACAAAGGCCCACAAATAAATCATGCATGCTAACCATTGTTTCTAAGTGCTTGGGGAACAAGCAACTTTCAATATCACTGCAGAGCATCATACAAGCTTTTGGAAAAATTAAGCATCATCAATCAA
>NC_029789.2:75898139-75900975 GCF_000816755.2 Arachis ipaensis | reverse complement strand
CTAACCTTCTGAATCACATTCTAAGCTTAAAAATATTCCATCATCACTTGAATTGTTTGTCACTGTGCAGATCATGGAGGGGAATTCAACAAATTCTAGCAATCATGAGAGTAATATACCCACCTTGGATGATAATGTAACCCGTAGTTCGAAGCAACTATCCATAGCCATGAATGATGTTGCCCAATGGTTTGAAGCTTTTCCACAAGGAAGCATTATCAGATGGGAAGAACTGATGAGTGAACTCCTAGTCAAGTTGAACCCATCACAGAGAGTTGTTAAGCCAGAGGCAGAAGTGCATCCATTCACACAAGAGAAAGAAATTGAAGGTGCTCGTGCAGTCATAAGCCAAAATAAGCAGATGCATCAGCAGACTCTACAACAACTAGACATGATGGCCAGAAAAATCATTGAGTTGAGACATGCTGTAGTACATACATACAACCTGACTCAAAGCTCATATGGGTGTAATCAAGCTGAACACAGTTTTGGGGCCATTAACCATGAGCAACAAAGTTATGAGCAACTACAGTCTCCAAGCAATCACTCTAGCATGCTCCAACACAGGCCTCAGAATGATGTGTACAATCCACCTTGGAGAACTCATTCTAATGGGAGGGGGGTTGAGAACCAAAACCAAAGACCAAGGGACTTCAACTGCAACAATCCCAGCTTCAAAAATCAACAAAAAACACACCCCCACAACAACAATCACACACACTTCTAACCCCGTCCTACCTCACCATTCGCCCAAAATGACCTTCATCGATCACCACAATTGACACAGCCACAACCACTCCCAACCTTTCAAAGAATCTATATTCTAGAAATGCTGATGGAGAGATCCATAAAAATTCAAGAAATGATTGCAATAGAGCAGGAAGAAATAAAGAAACATCAAGAGATGATAAGCAAGAACCAATAGGCCTCACTCAGAAGACTTGAAAGGCAGATGGAACAACTGGTTCAAAACCTTGCTGAATTGGGTAGGGAACTGGGAACTCTGAACCTAAAGAGCCATGAAAAGGATGCTGGGTTGAAAGGGAATGAAGTCATGAAGGAAAGTGAGAAGGCTAAGAAACAGAGAATCAAAGGCAACAGAAGCCTCAGCTTCCATGATCAGAGGATTAAGGATGTCAAGCTAATGACAATAAAAGAGCGCTTGTTGGGAGGCAACCCAACCTGAGGTAGTTTTCTTTTCATAGCTATTTTAATAAAAAGGTTAATTAGTTTTATCTATATTGCAAGAAGCTAAGTTTGGTGTTGCACACCAAAACAATATAAGGAAGAATGAAGGATTCTAAGTTTGGTGTTCCACCAAAATCCCATCATAAAACACATTCTCACTTTTTGCATAATGCTAGCTTCAAGCATTTAGATAAACTAGTCAACTGTGCTGCCGTTTCCTAAGTTTCCAGTTTTGTCAATTTTGAAAAAAAAAAAGAAAAAGAGTTTTACACATGGTTAATCTGATGCACAAGGACCATTGGCAAGGTACTAAGTTTGGTGTTTCCACACCAAAGTAAGTTAAAAAGCCCACAAATAAATCATGCATGCTAACCATTTTTCAAGTGCTTTGGGAACAAGCAACTTTCAATATCATTGTAGAGTGTCATACAAGCTTTTGGAAGGATTAAGCATCATCACCCAAAGAAATGAAAGAGGAATGCTAAAACCAGCAATGAGGATGATGAGGAGGAGGACAGCAAGCAGATTCCAAAAGGTTGTATTGTTCAGTGATTGTTTTAAATCAAATACTGCTACGATTGAAAGTGATATAATACCCCTGCTTGTTTGCATAATATAGTTTTTCTGTAATTCAATAATTAAGATGCTTGATTATTCACAACACTACACTTTTCACACTTGTTTGCACTCAATACTTAAAAAAATGCATCACATGAAAGTTCTTTGAAAAGAAGGATTGAGGAATTAAACAATTTTGAGGCAAGCAAAAGATTAGGAGAAGTGGCGGTTCTAGTTGTATGATAATGTATTGAGGTTGCATGCTTATGAAAACTTGCATGGGAGCTCATAGGCAGGACATGAAGTTCAAAGAAGTATTGTGGAGATTCTCAAAAATTTATTGATCCAAGAAGCAGCAAACAAAACAAAAGAAAATAAAGAAAATACAAAAACAAAAAGAACATGGCCCAAGGCTTTGAGCATCAATTACTAGGCAGAAAAGAAAGAAGAAACAAAAAAAAAAACTCAAAGAGTTGTTATCCTAGTAAATGCTTGTGGTCGAATTGTGTCAAAGAAAGAGGCTTGAGCAAGTAAATCCTTAGGGGTGCTTTAACACCTAATACCTTAAAACCAACTGGTTTAGGAGTATTGATTGAAAGCTTATCTAAAAAGCCGCTTTGAGATATGACACTTAGAGTCAAGGCCAAAGCAAGGAAACTATAAGCTGCTTCAAGGTGATTACATATAAAGAGACCTCCATGATACCATTTGGATGAAAATCCTAAGACCTAAGACTTCCAAGATGTAGGGACTAGTAAGCACTGAGGCCCTTACATGAGCACATGATTTAGAGTTCACCCCACTGTCATTTAATCACTTCACTCACAGGACCTTACAAATTATTCTTCAATCCGTCTTAATTGAAAAAACCTTTGAGCATAATTCATTTCTTGCTTGGGCACAAGCAAGCTTTAAGTTTGGTGTTGTGATGACAAGTCATCTTAGCCTAGTTTCACTAGTCTTTTTCTTTTGTTTTTATTTGGTTTTATGCACTTTCTTAAGCCACAAGTAAGCTAAGTGGATTGAATTTCATTTTTCCTTTGATTCAATCAACCATGGATGAATTGATGCATTTTCATGAGTTTTTGAG
>NC_029789.2:75876708-75882195 GCF_000816755.2 Arachis ipaensis | reverse complement strand
GCAAAAAGCTTGACCAAAAGTTTGCCTCAAATTTTTGTGCAAACTTTTGGGCAAAAAGCTTGAGCAAAATTTTGCCTCAAACTTTTTGGCAAACTTTTGGCATCACAGATCAACACCCTGGAGAGCAAAAGTTTTCGCCAATGTTTGCCTCAAACTTTTTGGCAAACTTTTGGCATCACAGATCAACACCCTGGAGAGCAAAAGTTTTCGCCAATGTTTGCCTCAAACTTTTTGGCAAACGTTGGCGCCATGAGTGTGCAAGGGGGAGCCAACGTTTGAGCAAAAGTTTGACCCCAAACTTTGGCTCAAACGTTGGTAGCAGCAAGGATGGGGTGGCTGATATGAAAAGTTTGAGTAAAAGTTTGCCTCAAACTTTTACTCAAACTTTTACTCAAGCTTACATGATTCCAAACCCGGTTCACTTCGGTTCTTCTCCAAACTCCAAGAGCAATCAACCAAGGCCTCTATCAACCCAATTCCATCAAGAGCAAAGGCCCAATTGAAGGCTTGAAGACCATTTGAAGAAAGTGTATAAATAGCATAGGATTTAAGTTTTGAGGGAACTTTTCCTTTAGTTTTCATAGAGAGTTTTTGAGAACTTTCTTTTCGGTTTGGATTGAGTGCACTTAGTAGAGAGCTCAACTTTACATTTAGCATTGTTGTTTTAGTTCAAGAGAATTTGGGAGGAGAATTGATCTCTCTTCTTCCTTGTTCTTGTCCAGCACTCTTTATTTTTCTTGCTTCGGATCTTGGGTGGAGAATTGAAGAAATTCCGTTTCAATCTCACCTTGAGATCTTGTTTAATTTTCTGCTTAATTGAATTTCCTTTTCTGTTAATTGCTTCTTCATCTACTTTCTCTGCAATTTACATTTCCTTTGCAAGTGTTCTTGATTGGATCTAGGAAGGCATTGAGATCTAGACTTGGTTATCTAGTCTCTTGGGTCCTGAGATCTGAATTATCATTTTACTTTCTCTGTTTAATGCTTTTCATGTTCATTTACATTTCCGTTTTAGATCCGGTTCAATCCAAGCCATCTTTTACTCTTCTGTTTGTTGAATTTTACTTTTCCTTATTTAATTTCTGCAAATCCAACTCCCAATTCCCTTTACAATTTAAGCCATTTACATTTCTTGCACTTTAAGATTCTGCAATTTACATTTCTTGCGTTCTAAGTTTCTGCCATTTAATTTCTTGCTCTTTAAGATTCAGCACTTTATTTCCTGTTCTCTTTAATTTCATGCCAATTACCCATTCCCTTTATTTTCCATGCAATTTAAATTCTGCAAATCACAAATCACTCAACCAAATCTTGATTCGCTTGACTAAATCAACCACTAAACTAAAATTGCTCAATCCTTCAATCCCTGTGGGATCGACCTCACTCCCGTGAGTTATTATTACTTGATGCGACCCGGTGCACTTGCCGGTGAGTTTTGTGTCGGATCGTTTTCCGCACATCACCTTGTTCAGAACAACTGTTCATTTGGAGGAGGTGTTCAAGAAGACCCCAATCAACATTTGACCATCTTCCTGAGAATATGTGACACAGTGAAATCTAATGGTGTCCATCCTGACGCCTATAGACTGCTCCTATTTCCTTTCTCACCCAGGGACAAAGCAGCCAAGTGGCTGGAATCTTTCCCAAGGGAGAGCTTGACAACTTGGGAGGATGTGGTGAACAAATTCTTAGCAAGATTCTACCCTCCTCAACGAATCAATAGGCTGAGAGCTGAGGTTCAAACTTTTAGGCAACAAGATGGTGAGACTCTGTATGAAGCATGGGAGAGGTTCAAGGACTTGACAAGGAGGTGTCCACCTGACATGTTCAATGAATGGGTCCAGCTGCACATTTTCTATGAAGGTCTCTCTTATGAGTCAAAGAAGGCCGTTGACCATTCATCTGGAGGATCCTGGAACAAGAAGAAAACCATTGAGGAAGCCATAGATGTTATTGAAACAGTAGCAGAAAATGACTACTTCTATGCTTCCGAAAGAGGGAACACAAGCGGAATGATGGAGCTAAACAATGTAGATGCTCTGTTGGCCCAAAACAAACTCATTATCCAGCAGCTGGCTGACCTCACCAAGAAGATGGAGAGGAACCAAGTAGCAGCAATCTCATCTTCATCAACAATCCAAGAAGGAGTGAATGAAAAATCAGAGGGGAGTCAGGAACAAGCTAACTACATTGGGAATTCACCAAGGAAAAACTATGATCCATACTCCAAGACTTACAACCCTGGATGGAGAAACCACCCAAACTTTGGGTGGAGAAGTGAGCAAGATCAAAACCAAGACCAGAGATGTTACAACTCCAACAACAATGCAGCTCACCAACAATTCACCCAGAGGACATCTCAACACCCCCACAACAACACTTCTTCACACACTTATCAAAACCAAAACAGCACATCTGCTCCGAATCACTCATCAATTGATGACAAGCTCTCTAAGATTGAAGCCTTACTTGAAGGAATATGCCAAGAGATTCAAGAAAATAAGGTGTTCAAAGAGGAGGTGCGAGCCAATATTAAGAACCAGGGAGAGACCATTAGGAAGCTGGAATTCCAGGTGGGGTATTTAGCTGAGAAGATTCCCAAACCTACTGATAGCTTCCCAAGTGACACGGAGAAAAACCCCAAGGGAGAAGCAAAGAAAGTAAGATGGGAAGATTGTAAAATGGTCACTACAAGTGATCAAGAGATTGAAGACAAGCAAGGTAAAATATGCAAACAACCTGAAGACAACTCAACAAAGGAGGAGGATAGAGAGCACAAAGAACCAGAAATCTCACAACAAGAGTTGCTGAAGCTCTATGCTCCCTTCCCTCAACTGCTCAATGGTGCTGTGGAAAAGAGAATATACTCAAGGTTCCTAGACTTGTTTGCATCTCTGCATGTAAACATACCATTCATCAAGGCAATTCAACAAATGCCTGCATTCATCAAGTATATGAAGGAACTTCTTCCCAGGAAAAGCTCACTCAAAGGAGGCCAGACTATAGTGATGAACAAGGAATGTAGTGCCCTTATTCAACCTGAGCTGCCTACGAAAAGAAGAGACCCAGGGAGTTTTCACATCCCTTGTGCCATAGGTGAAACTATGTTCGATAGAGCACTATGTGATTTGGGGGCCAGCATCAACTTACTGCCTTTATCCCTGGTGAAGAGGCTGCAGATTAATGAGATAATGCCCACAGATGTAATCATCAGACTGGCTGACAAAACTCAAAAGCAAGCAATAGGAGTGGTGGAAAATGTGTTGCTAAAGGTTGGGAAGTACTTTCTCCCAACAGACTTTGTCATTCTGGACTTGGAAGAGAGTCACACTCACCCAATCATATTGGGAAGACCATTCCTAGCTATGGCCAGAGCACTTATCGATGTAGAGAAAGGGGAGCTAATATTGAGAATCCATGATGAACGACTCAGCTTCAATGTCTTCAAACTCTCACAAGAAACAGATCAAGAGGACAAGGAACTAAGCTCAAACGATAAGGAAACACTGAAGGAGGAGACAAGCACTGAAGCACAGCCAGTTCATTCTGAAACCCCCTCAATTGATAAACAAGGAAAACAGCAATTGCCACAGCTCAAAGAAAAGTTGGAGGAACCCAAACCTCTAGAGGCAGGCAAATGTTTATGAATTTCAACCCAAACTTGACAAACATTTGGTGAAATCTTTATCATGCAGTATATAGTGAAGAACAAGTTTGGTGTTCAAAGCAAGCCAAGATGCATGCTAGTCTTGGGAGCTTTGAACAAAACATTTCATCACATTGCTTCAAACTAAGTTTGGTGTCACCCCATAGTGCCACCAAAATGCATATAAGGACCCACCAATAGTTAGTTAGTTAGTTGGAATTCATAAATGAACAATCAAATCCTTTCTTTCATTTTATTCTAGCCGTAGAGTTTCAATTTTTTTATGATATTAATTGCTTTATTTTAAATCTTTATAGGAGAGGAAAAGAAGCATGAAAAGGGATAGATTGGACAACCAAACAAAAAAGGTGGTGGAGTTCCTTCTTTGTTCCATCTTTCTCTATGTCTTAAAATAAGGAAGATCTTGTATGAAATAGAACCTGCTTCCATGTTATGTTTAAACTTTTTAAAATTCTGTCTTTTAAGTTTTCCTTCTGAATAGGTCCATGATTTCTGGTTTAAATGTCAATGCAGCATTCCCTTATTTACTTGTAAGCTTGTCCATTTTAAATCAAATTGAAGAAGAGAATGATTATGTTTTTTTTAAAAGACCAGAGCAGAGTTCATATTGTGGAAGTGCATTCATGAATCTTTGGGGTAGTCATAAGTTAGCTAAGTTGGTTCAACCACAAGGCTGGGATGACAATTATATGGCCTGAATACTTTGTTTTGGATACACTCATGAGACTAAGTTAATAACAAGATCCTAAGAAGAAAAAAGGGAAAGAACAATGGAAGTGAAAAACAAAAGAAAAAGAGTAAGCAATAAGGCTAAGCATCAATGGTTTTAATCTTGAGGCAAGTGTCTGTGGTGCTCCTGTGTGAGGGATCTACTTGGATGAATAAGCTCTTAGGGGTGCCTTATCACCTGGTAACTTGGGTTAACTAACTCGGGATTATCAGCTGAAAGTCCATTATCAAGAGTAACCTTCACTACAGAGCATTTAGTAACCCAAAGAGGTGCTGGACACCAAGGTCTCAAGAAAAGAAAATAAACAAACTATATGCCTGTGGTGTGTATGTATGGGGGATAGGCTTGAGGGAGTAAGTCCTTAGGGGTGTCTCAACACCTAGCACCTTGAACCAACTGGTTCGGGAGTGTTGGCTGAAAGCTTATCTTAAAGAGTTGCCCCCTTACAGAGCACTTAGCCTAAATAACACAAACAACCCTTGAAATAACAATAAAAGGATCAATGAATAAAAGTCTCATGGGATATAAACAAAGTGGGTGTTTTAGGACATGATAAAGGTCTGAAAGCTAGTAATGGAATGAACCTAAGTTGCTATGCATGAAACCACCATAAAATCAGTAACATGACTTCCACAAGAATGACTCATTCCTCTAGACATTCCATTCATCATTCTCTTGTTCCAGTACTTGCTTAGGGACAAGCAAGCCATAAGTTTGGTGTTGTGATGCCAAGGCATCTTGGCCAGTTTCACTGACCTTTTCTTTACTGTTTTTAGGTTAGTTTCATGCATTTCTTTAGGAAATAAGCTAGTTTTGGGTAGATATTCACCTATGCCTTGATTCAAGCATACATTGTGCATTTTACATAATTTCATGAGGATTTTGCATAAGTTTAGTGACAAATATTATGTTGCATTACTCATGACTTGGACTAGAGCTTTGATGCACTTTATTGCTTGATTTCAGGACCAAAAGGAAGCAAGAAAAAGGGAGGTAACTTGCAAGGTTAATGAGAAAAGTAATTGCCAATAACACTCTCAAAAAGCCATCAATGCCCACGTTAGAGAGTCACGTTAACTAAGTTAACGTG
>NC_029789.2:75866983-75867227 GCF_000816755.2 Arachis ipaensis | reverse complement strand
TGTTAACTTGGTTAACGTGGAAGCTAACGATGAGGAATGAAGGATGAGCCAACGTTAGTGACACTCAACATTGTCACTAACGTTGGGATGGCTAAGGATGGCCACGTTAGAAGCCACGTTAACCTAGTTAACATGGACTCTAACGTAAGACCTAGGGGTACATTGGAACGTTAGTGACAAAGGTAAGTGTCACTAACGTTCTCGAAGGATTGGCAAGCTTACGTTAAGAGCCACGTTAACTAAG
>NC_029789.2:75766375-75866958 GCF_000816755.2 Arachis ipaensis | reverse complement strand
CTCCCCATCTCTGATCTTACCCATTCTCTTTAATTTCTGCCATTTACTTTTATGAGCAAATCCCCCATTCCCATTTACAATTCTACAATTTATTCTCAGTCATTTACTTCCAGTCCTTTAATTCTAGCATTTACTTTTCTGTTATTTACATTCCCGCTATTTTATTTTCTGCAACTCTCAACCCAAATTCTGGATTCGCTCAACTAGAACATTCTTCTAATTAAAGTTGCTTGATCAATCAATCCCTGTGGGATTCGACCTCACTCTATTGCGAGTTTTTACTTGACGACAACTTCGGTACACTTGCCGAAGGGAGATTTGTTGAGAGACAAGTTTTCCGTGCATCACTACCCGCTCCCAGGTGTCCAGCGCCCAAGGAGTAGAGACCAGCGTCCAAACGCCCAAAGAGGACCCCCTAGCTAGTGTTCAATGCCTTAGAGATCTCCTAGCACGTTGATCTCACCAAAGCTCAGCCCAAATACTCACCAAGTGGGCCCCAGAAGTGGATTTTAGCACTAAAAAGATTGTTTTACCCTTACTAGTCATTTGTTTAGTATTTAAGGGATTAGACTTATGTTATCAAAACCTGGGAACTAGACTTTACTGATTATTCGAGTTTTACATTGTATTTTCCTTTTAGTATGAGTTTCTAAACCTCCTAAGTTAAGGGGAGGAGCCCTGCTGAGTCCAATGAATTAATAAAAGTATTACTGTTTCTTCTTTGATCCGTGTTTGATTTATTTGTAAGATGTATACTCGTTCTTCAACATGGAGAATAGGATGATCAGTGACAATCATCTCTGTTCATCATACTAGGACTGCGTTCCTGACAACCACCCGTGTTTACTTGGGTTCGTATGAATACGTTCTGGAAAGCCCGAACCGCTAGCTTGATTATACATCTCTCAGACGGCCAATCCACGACTTCATTAGGGATTCCTCGAGACACCAGTTCAGCCGATTTTCAGGGAGATTAGGGTCTCTGTGGTATAGGCTAGAACCCAAAGAAGAAGCATTCTCTAATCCGGAAGATTCGACCTTGTCTGTGGCATTTTGAGTAGGATCGCCAAGAGAATGAACTGCTAGAGCTTCACCCTTCGTCAGATTGGATGACAATGCCCAATGGCGTTTGATCTGTAGTAGAGGAGATTGATGGCCACGGCCCATGGCGTTGATCACATACAACCTACCATAGAAGAAATCACTCACAAGCAAAGAAGATAGAAACACCAGAGTTAATTCAGAAAGACAAAGCAACTCCAATCCTTTATCATATTCCTAGTACTGATTGCCCTTGCATCAATCCAACAACTCCTGAATTTGCCTGACTAAGATCTGCAAGATAACCATAGCTTACTTCAAACTGCAATCCTCGTGGGATCGACCCTGACTCACTCAGGTATTACTTGGACGACCCAGTGCACTTGCTGGTACAACTGTACAAAAGTGTGGGGATTTGTGCTGTAAGAACCAGAGTTTTCATGAAAAATCGCTTAACTAGAATAGAATAATCGATATTGCCCAAAATAGGATCCGAAAATCTAGATTGAGAATCAGAGGATTTAAGTATGATTTTTGGACTCGGTGTCTTTTTATAAGTCAGAAAATGTATTTTCTGTGAAAAACTAAGAAAAATCGCAAACCGGTTTAAGTCTGCCCGGTATTGCGCAAGAAAAAGTGAAAACAGTCAAAAACCTTAGAAAAATATTAAAAATAAAAAACCGGGCATTAATTTTAAAGGTTTTGCCCAAAGTTGGGCAAAACGTGCTAAAAACGCTAACGGATTAAACCGGGCCCAAGTTGGGTCCAAGCCCAACATATATATAGGTTCATTTAATGAACCCTTTAGCCCTAAACACATACACACACAAGGTGAGTGGCTGAGGAGAAAAGGGAAAGGAAGAGAGAAGAAGCACTATTCACCTACAACTTCAATCCGCGATATCTTGAGCTACAGTGCTCCGATTCGCGTGCCGTCAGGGGCTACGCAAAGCTCTTGCCGAGTCCGTCACTTCTATTTAAAATTTGTGGTAAGTTTCTCGAAATTTCCCTTCCTTCTTGCTTCCCTAAGAAATTCATGTTTGATGAGTGATGATTTTGAGAAAACCTTGTGTTTTGGTTGTTTAGGTGCTACTCCTTAGTGAGAAAATGTTGGGTCCTATCCTAAATTTCAGTGGATGAGGTAAGATTCTTAAGAACCCTAGTAAAATTATTAATTGTGAGTATTAGGTTTTGATTTATGTTAAATATGTAGTACTAGCTTGAATATTGGAGCTTGTTGGTGAGTCTTGATGCTTGTTGGAGATTCTTGGTGACTTGGATTGTGATTGGAAGCTCGTTTTGCACTCAATTTGAGTTTTAGAACATATTGGAAATCGGCCAAGGTATGATTTTAATTTTTTCTATGTAATATATAATATTTTTGGACACTTAGGCTAGTAACCCATAGGATAGGAATGAATTAAGTTGGTTGTTGGAATTATTATGTGATGATGTATGATGGTTTGATAATTTGGGTTGTTGATGAATTGTAATATTAATGTTGATAAAATTATGTTGAAAAGTGAAATTGGTGTTGAATGAACTTAATCATGATGATTGTTAGTGATATGATAATGATGAATGATTGTGTGGATTGAGAAATGGTTCTAGTGTGATAAATTTAAATGTTGAGGTTGATGATGTTGTAATGTGGATGGAAATATTGGTATGAGGGGTGAGTTTTGATACAAAAAGGGTAGATCTGATGTAAATTGGAGGTTGGAATGATTTGGATTGGATTTGGCTATATGTTTCAAGGAAAATTGAGAACTTGTGATTTTCGGTAAAACTGAAATTTTGGTGAACTTCCATGAATCATATGTTGAGCTACCGTGCTTGGAATTTAATGCATTTTGTATCAATGAAAGATAATTGAACAAGCTTTAAAATGGTTTAAATTTTGTGGAAATCCGAATTCGGTAGAAAATGATATGATTGTGGAAAGTTTGGTGTCAAAATCTGAACTGCAAGGTTACAGAATTTTGTGATTTCTGGAATGTGGGCATGCACAGCCTTGTGCGCACGCACACCCTTGTGATTTTTCGAACATGTGCGAACGCACAGCCTTGTGCGTACGCACACACGGGGGAAGGCTTGCTGTTGGTAGCTAGCACGACCTGTGTGCGCACATAACCAATGATGTTTTACAACCTGTGCGCATGCACAGACCTGTGCGCACGCACACGTTGGGAAGGGCAGTCTGTTGAGAGCTCTAGCACACCTTGTGTGAGCAAACAAAATTGAAAAATTTAGTACTTGTGCTTACGCACACCTCTATGCATACGCACACTTTTTGAAAATTTCCCTGGGCATGCGGACGCACATCCCTGTGTGTACGCACACACCCTGTTTCTCAACTTAAACTTGTTTTTTTTTTTTAATTATTTCACCTTTCTAACAAGCTTGTAAACTTCTATGACACTTATTTAAGACTTTTAAGCTTATTTTCGGGTATCAAAACATGGGAAATGGTCCTACGAGATTTAATTTGGTATTATTTTAAAATATTAGAGAACGGAGGCTTAGGTTTCTGGGGTACTGAGGATGGATTTGGTGGAGTGAGAAGGGAGAAAGATATACGAAATGAGAAACTGATGTACTAATGAGTTTGGAATGGAATTAAGAACTGATGATGTTTATTATGATCTTGATGGATATTGAAGAAAAGTGTGCCATGCACTATATCATTGGAATGTTAAGAATTGATAATTGAAAGTGATTTAAGATGAGAAATGGTGATGAATTGAGGTCAATGGATAGTGGTTGAGATGAGCCGAGGACTCGGAGTTGTAATGATGAAATTATTGGATTATATGAGAGTATGCAGGGCCTATATCCCTGGCGTAGAAGACTTTTCTGCTGCATGAGTATTTGTTGTTGAGAGTGTGCAGGGCCTATATTCCTAGTGTAGCAGATTTCTCTACTGCATGAGTAGTTGTTGTTGTTTCCTTCTCTGCTACATGAAGTGTGCGGGGCCTATATTCCTGGCGTAGTAGACTCCCTACTACATGAGTGTGCAGGGTACTATATCTCTAGTGTAGCAGGTTCGCTACTGCATGAGTGTGCAGGGCACTGTATCCCTGGCGTGGCAGAAAAGGCTACATCTGGAAGGATGTGTCGGGTTGGCATTTATGGACCGACAAGTGATATCATGAGCCAATAGGACAAACATTCATCATATGCATCTCTTATGTGCTTGCTTGCTTTGATTAATTGAGTTTGCCTAAATGTATAACATGTCTAATTGCCTGCTTGAATTACTTGTCATATATGTCTATACTTGTGTTTTACTTGCATTTTAATAATTGTGTATTCTATTGGGATTGAGGAGGTTCGGAAGGCGATGGCGATGGGATCGCATGGAGGATAGGTTGGTGAAGGCTGTGGGACAACAGAGAGTTGTTAGTTAGAGAATCCATTAAGTTAGATTACCCTTTTAATATATTATGGATTAAGTTATGCTTTATTGTTTTAGTTATGCTTTAAGATGAATCTTGTGATGGATATGATGTTCTAGGATTGCTTCTGGCGTCCCGAAGTCTTATATCTTACATCACTGGCCACTGTTACCATACTGAGAACCTCTGGTTCTCATACCATATTTCTGTTGTTGTTTTTCATATGCAGGTTGCAATCCACCTCGGTGAGTTGCTTTGGTGGTGACAGAGTAGAGGATCTCTATCTGTTTTAGAGTCTTTTTGCTTATTTTGTATTTATCTCTCATCTTTTGTATTTTACTTTTGCCTAGAGGCTTATTTTGAGAGAAAAACTTGTATAAGCTATGTTATAAACTTCCAAATTTCTGTATGGTCTGTATATAACTAGCCGGCTTAAAATCCGCGAGCCGTGGCTAGATTCTTATACTATTATACTCCTATCTTTTGTTATATTATATCTACATATTGTGCGTTAAGTTAGAAGCTTCGTGAGTACGCTTTTCAAATCCTGATTTTCAATTGTATCCTTCATTGGACATCTAGAAGATATTATTTCTTCTATATAAATATGTATAAGCCTTAGAATTGTCGTAACCCTTGATTAACCTTTGCTTTACGACGTGAGGTAAGGCTTAGGGTAATTAGGGTGTTACACGTGCACCACCCACCCTCTTGATATCCACTACATCCTTCTATTTTAGCAAAATTATAATTTTTTATAGCGAAACTATTTACTCTTAAAGAAATATATTCGATTCACCCCATTATTTTGTGTTTTATTATTTTGCCTCCCTTATTTTGGAAAATAAAAAATTATCTCTATTTTTTAAAAAAACACTAAAACCCAAAATTTTCTGGTCCAATTCTCTCATATAATTTTTTTAGATAAATGTTCAAGAATCAGTTAAATTTATTATTTTTTATCATTATTTTTAGTTATCAACTCAATTTTTGTAATATAGTAATTTAATAATATATTTTTAGCTTATACTTTTAAACATTAATAACTAAATACCGGCAAAAAATAATTAGTAAAACTCCATCCCCAACCCTTAACCATTTTGCTAACTCTCATTCCGCTCTCTTCGATTGAAAAATGTCATTGCAGCCCCTAACAATTAACTCTGTTAGACAGTTCACTCCCTCCGTTAATGTCTCCGTCCAAAGTTAACAGATTTTGTCTACGTGTCATGTTACCTGATGACGTGTCAGCAATACGTTACATTAAAATAAGACAATTAAATTCCTAATAAAATTTTGGGAGACACTTAAACTCCTAACTAATTTAAAGATAGACACATAAACCCATAATGAACCATAAAGTAAGACAAGTATCCCTAAATTTCAACAAATCATTGTATTTGCTACACTAGTTGCTGGCCTTGGTTGGTGGCAGTCTCAGTTCCTTTCTCCTCCTTCTCTTTCTTTTTCTTTATAAGGTCTTGATATGAGTGTAGTAAAAGCTACCTCATCAATTTCAATCCCTTTTTATCATTTTTTTTCTTCATTCTCAATACAAATTTTATGTCTCTATCTTTACAATATTCATCCATTAGTGTTGTGAACGTGATCTTGTTAGATTTTAAACCTCTCTTACTCATCTCATTCACAAGTTTTCTAGCTTCATTCAAATCGCAAATCTTGCAAAGGCCATTGATTAGCGCATTGTACGTGATTAAGTCTGGTCTAATGCCTTGATTGTTACTTGAAAATTCTTTTAGGCCATCAATTTTTTATATTTGCATTACCCATCAATCAAAGTGGTGAAAGTAACACCATTTGAGACCAACCTTTTCTTGCACATATCATCAAATAAAATCTCTGCAATATAAAAGGAAGAAATAAAGAATTAAGGTTTCTATTAACTAAGGCCAACAACCAGTGCAGTAGCAAGTATAATAACTTGTTAAAATTTAGAGATACTTATCCTATTTTATGGTTTATTATAGGTATGTTTAAATTAGTTAGGGGTTTAAGTATCTCTTAAAAAAAATTTCAGAGATTTAATTGTCTTATTTTATTGTAGTATATTGCTGATATGACAAAAAAAAAATTGCCTTTTAAAATGACTTTTTGACGAATCCCGCTAGGGAGACAATGAGGTATGAAATTATCCATGTTACTCTAATTTCAAAAGTGCTACTTATTTTTGGGTTAACCACTAGAGTGCTAGGGAGCCAATGAAATATTTGTACAATGTGTATAATGAGCTATTAAGTTAAAAAATGAACATCAACCATACTATCTATGGTAATCAAGGATCGAACTCTTGACCTTTCAGATCTAGAGCTCTGATACCATGTCATGATATTATTCATCCCAAAAATTTCAGCTGATGAAAAAGATAACACTAATGGTTATATCTCTAATACTGAATCGGACATCCCTAAACTTTCATTATACACATTATACAAATATTTCATTGACTCCCTATACTTTCTTTAACCATTATTAAACACTTTGTACATCAATTATATGGACTCTCTATACTTTTCATTTTTTGACATATTATTCGCAAACGTGTGATACATAGAAAAAATCTGTTAGCTTTGAATAAAAACATTAATAAATGTCTAACAAAATTAATCGGTTTGGGATGGCAATGCTACTTTTTAACCCATAAAAGACGATATCAGAAACAACGAAATAATTAGGAGTCGGGTTTTACTCGGAAATAATAAATTGTGAGGTCTTCTAACTGTTGTGATAAGATCACATTAGATGCCCATTAATATGGGCGGTTGAATTCCTTTTCCAATAAGAATTAAGTTGAAAAAGCAAACGTCGTTGGCTTATAAATAGAGAAGCCATCTGAGGGATATAAGACACAAGCAAGTAATAATAAAATCAATTCTCTCTTTATGTTGCAATCAAATACTCTTCTCTTTATATTTCTACTACAATTCTTTCTCTTCTTTTATTTTATTAGTATTCTAAATTCTCTTTTCTATTACTCTTTACATATAATATTAATAGCAATATTAATCATCTTTATTATATTGAGATAGTAACAATAAACATATGCAATTCTTTCTCTTTTTATTTTTAATACTTCTTTCTATCTTTGTATATATATACACATTACAACATATAATATTATTATTATATATATAAATTATTATTGAGCTAATTATTTTAATACTAGAGTCTTCTATTTATACATCTTTATATATACATATCTTTTATTTCACAACACTAACATTTGTTTTTTTTTTTTTTCTCTTAACCCGAAATTGAAAATTAGACAAGCAGAAGCAACGAAAGAAAGAAAGAGGAATACGATAGCAGAAGAGAATGAAGCAGTCGAATATTGAGCACGAGGAAGACGAAGGAGAAGAACCGCCGGTTGCTGTTCTGATTCACCCAGAAGAACACGAACCCGTTTTTGAGAAACGCTCCGTTGGGGTCACTCTCATCACCGGCTATCTCGGTGCTGGCAAGTCCACCGTAAGTTATGTGCTTTTTTCACTTCTGTTTTGTTTTCTTATATCTTTTTGCTGTCGTTGTTGTTGCTTGTTACTGAATTCTGGAATGAGGATTTTGGTTGTGTAAATATGTGTACTTTTTGACTTGTTCTTTTTCCCGTTTTCTATGGGTTTTGCTCATGATTGCCTTGGAATTACTCTATCAGTTGTTAAAATTTAAAAATTTGTTATTACATGTCAATGAATAGGCACTTGGTAGCCTTTTGTTTTCCGTTATTATTATTATTATTGTTTGACATTTTGTTGTTGCTACCTTTTGTTTTTGGAATTGGAAGTGTGACTGGATTAAAACCTCTATAACAGAAAAAAGCTTACTTCATTATACAGAAAATTCAAGATACTCAACTAATATAAAGTAAAGCTGTACAATCAATTAGCACATGTTGGAATCTTTGGTTAACCTATTTGTAATTCAGCTGGTGAATCACATTTTGAATTCCCAGCATGGGAAGAGGATTGCTGTCATATTGAATGAATTTGGTGAGGAAATCGGAGTGGAGAGAGCCATGATTAATGAAGGGGAGGGTGGCGCGCTTGTTGAAGAATGGGTCGAGCTTGCCAATGGGTGTATATGTTGCACGGTCAAGCACAGTTTGGTTCAAGCCTTAGAGCAGCTCGTGCAGAGAAAGGAAAGGTAAGAAACAAGGACAATTAGAGAACACATTAATTTTTTTTGGTCGGTTCGATCCATGGAAAATTTGGAGCAAATGATTGTAAAATAGTAGCACTTAACCTGATGTTACTATCATGAATTGGATATTGAATATACTTTAAGTTGGGTAGAGTCTGATGGAATGTTTGGGATAAATTAAAGCTTCTCTTTTTGGTGTGTTTTTCCTTGTTATTTTGTCTCTAGGCTTGACCATATATTACTAGAAACGACTGGATTGGCAAACCCAGCACCATTGGCATCTGTTCTTTGGTTGGATGAACAATTAGAAGCAGCAGTGAAGCTTGATTCCATTGTCACTGTAAGTTTTTTTCTTTTCAACAACATTCATTGACTTATCTTTTTGTTTTAGTGTGAATATCACAGGAACTTTTTAACAGATCTAGGGTTTTCCTTAGCTTTTTAACAAGAAACTGGCACAGTTGAATGTCCTTTCACTCTCTGTTTGTCTCAGGTTTCTGGTTTTAAGTTTAACTTTTATGTGATATGTTTTCTACCATACACATAGTTGTATGGGAATGATAATACTTTACTGATTTTATGGGGTTGGAGTTTGGCTCTTTGGCTTCTAATATTCTATAAACCAGTGCCTTGGATATGAATGCAGCACCTTATAGGAAACCCCAATCAGCCTTTTTTTATCCCATCATGGTACCTGTGAAATATATTCAATTGATCTAGTGTATCTCCTTTGGTTCAAAATTTGATGCATTCTTTAATTTGAGAAATTTTTAAAATTGGAAGTATTTAATTATCGAGTGGTAATTCAGGCAGCCTCCTTGATACGATTAAATGACAAGAGAGGTGTTAAACTGCTCGTAAGTTAAATCCTTTTGCTCCTCAATTCAGACCTGCCGAGACTTTCTCTAAAGCTGTACTAGTAAGCTTAAGAACTTTATTTTCGCATAAATCTATCAAAAAAGAAAGAAAACACGGTAGTTTTTTATTATTATGTTTAAATATTTTTTTCTTTGGAATTTCCTAAATAACAAAATCTTGTGGTTACAGTTGTTCCATTCCATTCCAAGCTGATGAAACTCTATTAGATATTTATAGTTGTTGAACTACTATACTTTTATGATGTTAAACTTCGTGGCTCGGTTTCCGCTTATCTATTATTTGATGATTGAGGCTATTTTCTCTCTGATATACAGGAGAATTGGTTGCATATCATGGAATCTTTACTAACTTAGTCTATGTTCTAATAGGTTGTGGATGCCAAAAATCTTCGATTTCAACTTACTGAGCATCGCAGTTCATCTTCGTTCCCCGAAGCTTATTTTCAGATAGCATTTGCGGTAACTTTATACTACATTAACTGACCTTTTTCTCATCTTTTGTTGTTAATAACCAAAATTTTAGAATTTGATGGAAATGTTCAAAAAAGAGATAGAGAAGGAGCATAAATAACTTTTTTTCCCGTACGAGCTTCACGCATAAAATGACAATACACTAACCTTATACCTGTATTTATTCTAACAATTTTGTTCAAGTAGAATGGTTATACACAAGTAGTACATCTATAGCCGAAGAATATCCATAACATACTAACACAACAAGACCATTCAACATAGGGTGACTCTTAAGAATAACATATGGTGCTGTAAAGTTCTAACAATAATATTTCTTTTGTACTAAAAATTTTGAACATGGTAGAATTGAACACTGAGCCAGTATTTTTGCTGCTTGTTTCAGGATGCTATAATTCTTAACAAAGTTGATTTGGTATCTGCAGAGGGCTCTGGAGCTCTGCAGGAACTCGAGGAGGAATTACATAATATTAACTCCCTTGCAGAGATTATTCATTCCGTCCGATGTCAAGTTGACTTGTCTAAGATATTGAACCGTGAAGCTTATGATAGTGCAGTAAATCATGCTTGTTTTTGGTTTTATCATTTGTTTTTCAATCTCGTTTTGTCTCCCAATCTGCATAAACCTAATGTTTGTCTCTAATCCCTCTCACAGCGTGCCATTCATTTAGAGACATTGTTAGAAGGAAATCGTTCTTTGTCTACTAAAAAGCTTCATGATAGTGGCATTAGAACCATTTGTATTTATGAGAGGCAGGCAATTCATCTTGATAAGGTATACTTTCAGTTTCCATTTATGTTATTTTTATATGTAAATTAGATTTTTTTTATGATAAAAGAAAAGTTTTAATACATTAGATATAACTGAGCAAGGATCTTTTTATAAGAATATAGTAGGTGTAAATGGAGAAACCATCATAAAGAAGAAAAGTTTTAATCTCGGTGTATTGGAAAGAGAAATCAAAAGAGCTTTACACCAAATGGAGGCCAAATGTCTATCTTATTCCACAGACTTGCTTTTTAGATTCTTCATTAAAAATATGAGAATTACGCTTTAGTCACACACACCAAATAGTAGATTGCTCATTGCAACAAGCATTTGGCTTCCTTTCTTTTCCCAAAGCCAGCAAAACTAGTTTGCACTTGCTAATCCAAAGATCTGGGAAAAACCTTGACACTCACTAATCCAAAACTAGTTAACACTCATGAAACCACTTGAAAACCACCTTTTGAATGTGGCTTCTGTCTAGCAGGCTTCAATTCATAAGTTATGCTGCTGGGATTCTCCTCTTCCTTTTGTTAAATATCAAATTATTGTTTGTTTCTTCAATGCATATTGCATGACAGTGAAAATTATGATCTTTCTTGAAGATAGTTTTTTGGGAAAAAAAAAAAAGAAAAAAAAATTCAGTATTTTGAATAAACTCTCTCATTGTTTTATATATTGCTCTAAAAAACAGACCCGTATATGGCTTGAGGAGATACTCTGGGAGAAGAAATATGACATGGATGTCTATCGATGCAAAGGAGTGTTAAGTGTCCGAAACTCTGATCAGCTGCATACTTTGCAGGTAAACAATCATACTTGATGGTGTTCAGAAATATTATGATACTACAATGTGTGTGACTTGTATGGCTCTGTTGGTATTCTTATGTATCTAGGTAGGTTTATTTTTATCATGATTGTTGGTGGCCATTTAAGTGTTTATATATTTTTAATTAAGTGTTCCTTGTCATTTGCCTCACTACTGATGTTTGACAAAAGTTTAGTTGGTTATAAGATGCCTCATCTGTGCTCTAAATGATCTTTGATAATTAATCTATGTTAAATTTCGAGCTACTATGTACCATAAAAATATAAATAAATAAATAGAAAATCTTGGAGTACTGACCTCTGGTGATATCTACTTTAAGTCCCTCGACTGTAGATTCTGGCTTAGCTCATTTCTTGATCAGGTACTGATGTGGGCTAATTTTAATTTTCAATTGAATAAAGAAAAGATATCTGTTAGGTATCTAAGGAAAGTGGGAAACCACACCTTAAAAGCTAGCTGTTAAGGGGGAAGAACCACTCTCCTTATATACAACATCAAGCATCCCATACTACTCGATATGGGACTTTGAGCACCCATAATACCCAACCCATAATACCCAAGTCCCTAACAATATCACATCCACAGTAAATTGATAACTCCTAGAATATTAAAATATATTGAATTATTGATTATGATTATAGTATAGTGTGACTAATCAAAATGGCTTTATGTTTTTGTTAAGTATCCAAGGAAAGTGGGAAACCACACCTTAAAAGCTAGCTGTTAAGGGGAAAGAACCACTCTCCTTATATACAACATCAAGCATCCCATACTACTCGATGTGGGACTTTGAGCACCCATAATACCCAAGTCCCTAACAATACACCGGCCCTGAGAGCCGACGTCCACGGCGGCTTCACTCTATCGACACTGACCCAACGGTAGCCACTTTGCTACGGTCTATCAGTATTCGGTATTCACCTTAATCCAGCCTATAGGTAGCCCTTTCCATGGCGCCGACAACCACGCTCTGATACCATTGTTAAGTATCCAAGGAAAGTGGAAAACCACACCTTAAAAGCTAGCTGTTAAGGGGAAAGAACCACTCTCCTTATATACAACATCAAGCATCCCATACTACTCGATGTGGGACTTTGAGCACCCATAATACCCAAGTCCCTAACAGTTTTACTTCTATTTTCAAAAAAGTTGCTTGTCTCCAATAAAATATGTAATAATAGTATAAAAAAGCTCAACTCCCTTCATATTCCACATTGTTTAGACTCACCTGGAAAGCCTAGATTCTGAAATTCTATTTAAACTTGACCGAAGGCCAGTTTGTGTGTCATCACATTTGATCTCAAAGCCCTGATAAATTAATGCAAGTATACTTTTTGTATCTAATATTTTCGAAAAGTTTCAAAACTACCCATAACATTTAATTTGACTCAATTTTGTCGCTAATGTTTAAAACAAGTTTCGATTTTATCCATACTGTTAATATTTTTTACAGTCAACTGTTAGCCATTTCTTTTTGTCTAATTTTGCTCTCAAACCCTTCCCTTCCTATGACCTCCCTTCTCCCTCTCTTCCTCCTCCTCTCACCACCATCACTGTAGCATGCTCTGTCACCCTCCTCCCTCCGCATCTGCCTCTCCCTCCACCCTCCACCTTCGAGCTTGACGGCGGCTGCTGGATTTGGCTCCTTTTTCTGCCTGTGACATGTCTCCTTTCTCCGCCTCTGCCTTCACTTTCGCATCCACTTCCTCCTTTTTCCCGCATTCACCCGAGGCGAGGCGAGGCTAGGCTAGGAGAGTGAGGCTGGCTCTTACCACCACAGCCATTATCTTTTCTTTGTTGTGTTTCATTTCATCTATATCAGTAAATTGAGTGATATCATTTTGATTCACTCTTCTTTTTGTTTTGCTGTTCTGTTGTGTTAATTTCCCTACCTCACCAGCTGCTACACTATTACTTAGATTGATTGAGATTTTCGTAATGTTGACATGGTAGTGGAATTACTTTGTATCTTAATTTTATTTATGCCTATTTCTTTATTACCGAGGCCATTTGTTCCTTTGATCTGGCAGGCTGTGAGGGAGCTGTATGATATCGTTCCTGCACGCAAGTGGGAGAAGGAAGAAATCCCGATGAACAAGATTGTCTTTATAGGTAACTAGATGACCCAAGCAGAAATTTGACTAGTAAAAATACGCTTCTTGCACTTTTTTTCTCTACCAGTATGTTAACATTGTTTGTTTTGTTTGCTGATTTTAGGTCATAATCTGAAAGAAGATGTTCTAATTAATTCCTTGAAGGCTTGTGCAGCCTCCTAAGCTAGTAAGCTGTAACAATTCTCTTTATGTTAGTAATCGCTCGATAATCAAATGATTTGCCAGTGACTGAGATTCAAAAAGATTGTTTAATCGCTCGATAATCAAATGATTTGCCAGTGACTGAGGTTCAAAAAAATGTTTTTCAAATCTAAGGATATGCTCTGAGTGGCATTTGCTCAGCTTATAGAGAATTTTAGTTTTCTAATATAATTATTTCCTTTTTTGTAGCTTACATGCATTTCTTCCCATTCCCCATTTTCTTCTTTCGCTGCCACTTGGATCTTTGTTACTGTGCAAACTCCACTAAGGGTGTGTTTATTTGAAGATAAAATCGAAGGAAGGAAAAGGAAAGGAAAGAAATTGGAAGGAAAATAACTACTTTCCATTGTTTGGTTGAAGTGGAAAATCAAAAGGGAAGAAATGTACAGGGTAAAAAGGTGGGGGTGAGACCCGCTAGATATTTTTCCCTCCAATGTTGGATGGAAAATGGAAGGAAAATGTATCACGGGATTATATTTCAATATAACCCTCTTCTTTTTTAATATACTTTATAATATATAAACCTTCCATAACATTATCTATTATTTTCTTCTCTTTCGTTTTTCTTCCATTCAAAACATATCTAATAAAAATAAAAATCTACTCTAACTTTTTTTCCTTCTCTTCATGAGATTTGATGACTTAGAGACAATAGTAATATGGAATCTAGATTTTATTTGGGTTATTAACATTGTTTGTCAGTTTGCTACATGAAAGTGTGTTAAATACGCCATTATGGAAGATTACCAAACCTTATGTAGTAAAATGATAAATCTCTCATATAGTAGGGATTCTCCTTGTTTATTCTTTTTGAATTTCATGTGCGCATATTGATTTAAAGGGGAAGCTTGGAAACCATCACCCTACTTAGAGTACTAAAGCAAGGAGGTCTTATATCTCCTTATCTATTTGTCTAGCGTATAGAAATGTCACTTCTTTCCGTTACTTGGAATGTTAGTGCTGGTGGTTAGGATCCAATTCATATTTCGAGATGTGGATGAGGTATTGATGAATGGAAAATCACATCCGCATAACTACCGGCAAGTATACCGGGTCGCATCAAGTAGTAAAATTCACAAGAGTGAGGTCGATTCCACAGGGATTGATGGATTGAGCAACTTTAGTGAGGTGATATATTTAGTCAAGCGAATATTGAAAGGTTTTGGTGAAATTTGATGACAAAATATAAATTGCAGAAATTTAAAGTGCTGGAAGTAAATTGCAAAATGTAAATTGCGGAAATGTAAATGACAAGAAACTAAAGAACATAAATTTAAATGGCAAGAAACTAAAGGCAAGAATGTAAATAGCAGTGAAAAGTAAATTACATGAAATGTAAAGGGCTTTGGGTGCTGGGAATTAAAAGGAAGCAGTAAATTCAAAGCAAGTAAAGTGAACTCAAGGAAATCAAAGTGAAAAACAACAAAGAGAAAGATTCATTAGGGATTGGAGATATCATAATCCATCATGAATCAATGGGTCTTAACTTCATTCTCAATCATATGAAGTAGATCTATGGCGGGTTGAAATTAATTGAGTTCCAATTCTTTGGCAACCTAATTTCTCTAATCACAATCAATTTGCCAATTTCTTGATCTAATTATCATGAGAAGAGGTTAAGTGCATATCTCTCATCTATGAGTCACACAAATTCTCAAGATCTCAATTCCTCCTAAATGGTGTTGATCAAGAGAATTGTGAGAGAAAGAGCTTCAATTCTAATTCCTATGATTCCTCTTCCGAGGCTCACATAGGAATTCAATGGATTTAAACCCCTTCCGGAGTGAGTAAATCAAATCAAAACAGAAGATATCTCTTAACTACAACAAGCAGATTGAGAAGAAGAAGAATTTCATTCAATCATGTGAATTACAATAGAGCTCTTTCTCCTAATGATTGGGGTTTAGTTAATCATCGCTCTAAGAACAAGTGCAGGAACTTGTAATTGCATGAAAGTAGATCAAGCTCAATATAAACTCAAATGTAAAATTGCAGAAAGGAAAAGTGTGTGAAATTTAAATGGCATAAAAGTAAACTAAACTCAATACAAACTGAATTGTAAAATTACAGAAAAGAAATGTGTGTCTAAACTAAATTCCTATGCTAAGCTCTCTGGAGTCTCTAATCCTCGAGAGAGCTCTGGAGTCTCTAATCCTCCAGCCTTCGAGAGCCTCCTATTGAGTTCAAAAATTCTCCTATATATACTCTTCTTCTCATCTTCAAAGTGGGTCTTCAAGTACTTGGATGTGGGCTTTTGGCCTTGGTTGAAGTGAGCTTGGAGTGGCTCTTGAGGTTAACGCGAAGTTAGTGCACTAACGTTGCATGAGTGCCCCTGAAAAACTGGCGTTGGTACTGGCGTTGGTACACAAACATTTGTCACCAACGTTCTTCTGGTCACGCGTACGCGTCGCCTACGCGTACGCGTGACTCAGCGTTTGTGTGTCAACGCTAGCATTAGTGACATAGCATTGGTGAGCCAACGCTCTTCTCACGCGTGCGCGTCACTCACGCGTGCGCGTCGCCGCCAATGTTTTCAAGCTTCAATTCATGAATTTGTCAAAGACGTTGGTGTCAACGTTGGTTCACCAATGTTCCTGGGAACGTTGGTTCACCATTTTTCTTGTGTAGCAACGTTGGTAGGCTAACTTTTGGACCACCAATGTTGCTTCTCATCCTTGGCAATGTTGGTGAACCATCTTGGGCTACCAATGTTGCTTCCCCCTTCCTTGATAACGTTGATGGGCAACGTTGGTGAGCTAACTTTGGCCACCAACATTGCCTCTCCTCTTTTGCAACGTTGATAGGCAACGTTGGTGAGCCAACTTTGGCCACCAACGTTGCTTCCTCTGCTTCTTCTTTACCTATCATCAACCGAACAAATGCATTGAAGCCTTGCCATAATCACAAGATAATGCATCATTCATAGTATTAAGCAATTCTTGCATTAATCTCATGAAAATGCTCATAAATAACAATGTTTGATTGAATCAACACATGAATACATTTCTCATCCAAATGCTTACTTATTGCCTAAGAAATGCATGAAACCAAATGAAAACTAATGAAAAAGGCTTGTGAAACTAGCCTAAGATGCCTAGGTATCACAACACCAAACTTAAATCTTGCTTGTCCCCAAGCAAGCAGTAACACATAAGGAGAATGAATGAAAACAGAGAGAAATACTAGCCGTTATTGGAAGACACTAAATCTTGTTTAGTGGGATTTCATGTATGATATCTTAGTGATTTTTATTTGTGGCTGAAGTAGTGACACTCCTTTGGATCGTTACTTTGATTACAAAAAAAAAATGAGACTTGTTATGGTCGTTAGTTTGAGCTTTTCTTGTTCTCTTTCTTTTGATTGAGACTTATTGTTTAGCTGAGGCTAAATGCTATGTGTTAAGGCAGCTTTTTATAGTAAGCTTTCAGCCAGCATTTTCGCCCTAGTTGGTTCAAGATGCTAGGTGTTAAGACACCCCTAAAGACTTACTTGCTCAAGTCTCTCCTTAGCATATACACATCACAGGCATTTAGCTCGTTTTATTCTTTGGACATTGGTGCCCAGCACCTCTTTGGGTCACTAAATACTTTGTCTCAAAGTAGCTCTTGATGGTGGACTTTCGGTTGGCAATCTCAGGTTAGTTAATCCAAGTTACCAGGTGATGAAGCACCCCTTAGAACCTAGTTGTCCAAGCTTATCTTTTTACAAGAGCATCACAGGCATATATCCAAAATCTCAAGCCATTGGTGTCCAGCCTTATTTATTTCTTTGTTTCTTTCTCTTGCATTTTCTTTCTTTTATTATGGACCTCTTTCATTTGTCAAGTCTTATAGAATATAACTCAAGTTCATATCTCAAAGTCATGCTAACTTATTCATGAATCAACTAATGAACAAGCACATACCACCACATAATCTTATTCTATCTTCTATCAAATTGGAACTTTTACCCTTTCTCTATTTCATAACATTTTCTTTTATTAAAGCAAAGGGAACAAAACATACAATTCAAGCAAAATGGCATGGCATAAGCACTTAGACTAGCAAGCTAAAATGACATGAAAGAAAGACAAACAGAATGCAAATGATCATGAAAATAGAGTACAATCATACTTCCAATTAAAGCATTTCAAACTAGAAACATTTAAGTAACAATACAACTTCTTGGTGTCTTCTTGCTTCCTCCTTGTCATCATCATCCATAGCTTTTGCATTCTTCTTTGTCTCCTTGGATGATGGTGCATAGTCCTTCCAAGAGATTGATTGATTTCCTGTAAAGATATTGGAAGTTGCTTGTTCCCAAGCACTTGAGAGATGGTTAGCATGCATTTATGCATGTGATTCTCTGAACTTAAGTTGGTGTGTGAACACCAAACTTAGTTCCTTGTCTACTTCTATATGTAGCAACTCAATACATACATGAAACATTATGTACTTTTATTAAGAAAACAAACTATGAGCTAGAAAGTAAATAAGTGTTAAGTAGTTTTCATGATTGTTTGGAGTTAGTGACTAGTCATGCTATTTGGAGGGCTGCAATGTGTTTTCATGAAATCTATGGTGGAACACCAAACTTAGCCTCACACATTCTCCCTTGATTTTTTTTCTATGACCTCACTTTGGTGTGCAACACCAAACTTAGCTCCTTGCAATACAGAGAAATTTACTTAACTTTTTTTATTGAAACAACTTAAGAAGAGAGAGTTACCTTTGATTGGGTTGCCTCCCAACAAGCGCTTCTTTAACGTCACTAGCTTGACGTCTTGTCCCTTAATCATGAAGGCTGAAAACAATAGTGCCTCAATTTTTCTCCTCTCATTGTGAACTTCCTTCCAGTATCTTGGTTGATGATCTCTATGTGTTCAAGTGAAAGGATCCGGCTGGTGCGGATTTTATAACCCACAAACTAACCGGCAAGTGCACCGGGTCGTACCAAGTAATACCTCAGGTGAGTGAGGGTCGATGCCACGAGGATTGATGGATCAAACAACAATGATTGATTGATTGGCTTAGTTAGACAAACAGAAAAGAGTGTTTGAATATTCAAAGAGCATTAAACAATCGTGCAGAAATTAAAATAGTAAAGTAAATGGGTTGGGAATAAAATATGGAGAAGACAGTTAAGGTTTCAAAGTTATCTATTTTTCCGGATTAACTTTTTTTACTAACTATTTTAATCATGTAGGATTTAATTTATGGCAAACTATATGTGACTAGACCCTAATTCCTTAGACCTTTCTAGTCTCCCCTAAAATTCAGCAACTGCCAATTCCTTGGTCAATTGATTCCAATTAGAGGGTGATGACCAAATTCCAGTTTATATGCCACAAAAACTCTAATTACCCAAAAATAAAAGGATTATATGTCACGTATCCCGTTAAGTCCAGATAATTAAAATTTAGGAGAATGTGTTTTCAAGCTGTTGTTCAAGTAAAGAGCTTTTCCAAGTTATACAAGAACTAAAATAGAAAGAGGGTCATACTTCCGTTCCACCCAAATTCATAAGATAGAGAGCGAAAACAAATCTTAAATTATAAATTCATACATGAACTAAAATAGAAAAAGCAATAAAATCAATCTATACAAATAGACAGAGCTCCTAACCTTAACAATGGAGGATTAGTTGCTCATGGTTCAGAGTAGAAAATAAGGATTCTGATAAAATGTATTTTGGTAGTCTGGGATGGATCCCTTAAAAGAGAAGTTACTTTTCCCTTTATATCAAATCTTAATTAATTTAAAATATATTATCTAAAACTTAAAATAATATCTTTTTCTAAAAATAATATTTGAATTTAAATCAGAATAATCAGCAAGTCTTCAGTTGATGGGTGGGGACCACTTGTTTGGTCCATTCTACAGCTTCTAATCTATGTTTTCTGGGATGAAAACTGGGTCAAAACAGCCCAGTAATCACCCCCAGCGTTTTTCTGCGTGGCGCATGTCACGCGTACGCGTCAGTCACGCGTACGCGTCGGTGGTCTTCTTCGTGTGTCACACGTACGCGTCAGTCACGCGCACGCGTCGCCCTGGAAAGCTCCAATTCACGCGTACGCGTCAGTCACGCATACGCATCGCTCCTCGCTGGTCACTCCTTTAATTCTTGTGTTGCAGAAACTCCATCAAATCCAGCCGAATGCTACCTAAAATAAACAAAATATGCCCAAGACTCAAAGTAGCATCCATAATGGCTAAAAGATAATTAATTCTTAATTAAACTCAACAAATTAGATGCAAATTCACTAGGAAAAGATAGGAAAGATGCTCACGCATCACAACACTAAACTTGAATTGTTGCTTGTCCTCAAGCAACCAAAATTAATATAGGCCTAGGATGTGAATTTGCATGAGAATGAGAGTTCGCTTAAGTTCATGTCTCTTCTTATAGTGGGGTTTACAACTACAATCCTGAATAGTTTTGGCATCTCACTCTCCTTTGAATCAGAAGGATGTCACTGTCATTCGGAATTAGAATCCGGATAATATTATGAATTCTCTAATCTTTTGTAACTCAATTTAACCCTTGAGCCTAGCTGTGACTTTAGATGTTGTCTCAAGCTTTTCTTGATACAGAAATACCACAAGTACTTAACTAGGGAAATCTCTTTAAGTTCTAATTATTTTTATTTTAATTTTATTTTATTTTATTTTATTTTGTTTATTTATTTATTTTCAGTTACTCCCAGACAGTGGTGCTCAAAGCCTTTGGTGTACTCTGCAACTGATCTCGACTCTAAATGTTTTGTCTCAAGGATTACTTGACACAAGAACACCACAAGCATGTGACTAGGAAAACAACTCTTTGAGCTTTTAATCATGTCTGACCTCCCTAGTCATTGATGCTCAGAGTCTTGGACCTTGCTCTTATTTTTCTTTTGCTGTTTCTTTTACAACAAGGATTAAACTTTCATTAATTTCAGGAAAATCATAATAATTCTCTAAATTTCTATTCCTTGTACATCAACATTCTTTGATTTAAATTTAAATATGCACTGTTCATGTCATGCATTTAGAATCACAGAAAATACCACCACATTTAAGTAATTAAGACTATTCTTTAATATAAACTCACTTTCTCATGCAATACATCACTTCTGTATTTTTTATTTGAATTTAAGCTCAGTAAGTAATACATGAGACATTTTTCGGATTTAAAGCAATTAAGAGAAAACTAAACTAGACCTATGATTCTAACTAATAAAGGTTCATGCAACAAACAAAGCAAAATAGCAGAAAACCGGAACATAATATAGTAAAAGCCGGAGGGAATATAGAATAAAAGAAACTCAACCACCTTAGTTATCCTAGCGGTCGTTTTATTCCTCGGGTTGTGCTCCTCCGTGAAGATGATTCGCCTCCCTTTCGGTGGCATAAAAATAAACAGAAAACCCTTAAGCGAAGCGTCAATATCAAACTTAAAGGTTTGCTTGTCCTCAAGCAAAGAAGAACTGAAAACAAAAACAAATAGTAAGATGAAAGAAGAATAAAAGGATAAAAGAACAAGAGAGAATTAGGATTGGGAGAGAAAGAAAGAAAATTAAAACTGGGCGGCGAACTAGTGTAATTGTGCGGCGCAGGCAACGCGTACGCGTACGGCACGCGTACGCGTGGGTCGCGAAATTTCCTGAATGATGCGTGAGCGTCAGGCACGTGTCCGCGTGCCCCTGGTTTTGTGCGAGCCGTGCGCAGACACAACTCTCTGTTCGCGTGGCTTGGGAACCAAAAATTTCATACGACTCGTGTGCATCATGCACGCGCACACGTGGATGGCCATTTGTGCCATTGACGCGCACGCGTCAGGGACGCTTACGCGTGAACAAGTTTTGTGCTTCTAGCACACTTCCAGCCTTGAGCCAACACAACTCTCTACCCAAACACATATTTACGTCGAAGTGCAAGGTCACGCGTATGCGTGGAGTGCTAAAATCACCAATGACGCGCACGCGTGAGGATATTTGTGCACAAGGCATCATTCCTGCGCCACTCCCGCGCAACTCTCTGTTCAGTTTTTATTCTTCCTGCACACCCATCTGACGTGTACGCGTCGTGTGCTTTGCTTTTATTTTTTTTAAATTATATCCGGCTCCTGTTTTAAGATAGCTGCATGATCAGAAAAACAGTAAAAACTTAGTAAAAATCAAATAAGGAAGAAAACTACTACTACGAAAAATAGCTAAGGATACAAAATTATCGGGTTGCCTCCCGACAAGCGCTTCTTTAACGTCATTAGCTTGACGGCCAATTCTGCTAGTTCAGCAGATGAGTGAACCTCTGGCGATCAATCTCACCTCCAAGATAGTGCTTCAATCTCTGGCCATTCACTGTAAACTTCCTGTCAGAATTCTCTTCCTATATTTCCACATGACCATATGGGGAAGCTCTGGTAACCACAAACGGTCCTGACCACCAGGATTTCAGCTATCCGGAAAAGAATTTGAGCCTTGAATTATATAGAAGCACTCTCTATCCTGGCTCAAAGACTCTGATGGCAATCTTCTTGTCATGCATTAGCTTGGTTCTCTCCTTATAAAGCTTGGCATTCTCATAAGCTGAATATCTGAATTCATCAAGCTCATTCAACTGAAGCATTCACTTAATTCCTGTAGCTTCTGAATCAAGATTCAGATACCTGATTGCCTAGTAAGCTTTGTGCTCCAACATAACTGGCAAGTGACAGGCTTTGCCATAGACCAACTGATACGGGGACATGCCAATGGGAGTCTTGTATGCTGTTCGGTATGCCTAGAGAGCATCATCAAGCTTCCTAGACCAGTCCTTTCTTGAAACACTGACGGTCTTCTCTAGAATCCTCTTAAGTTTCCTGTTGGAAATTTCAACCTGTCCACTTGTCTGAGGGTGATAGGGGGTTGCCACTTTATGACGGACTCCATATCTCTGCAGAAGAGAGTCCAGCTATCTGTTACAGAAGTGACTTCCTCCATCACTAATGAGTGTCCTTGGAACACCAAACCGGCTAAAGATATATCTCTAAAGAAAACTCATTACCACCTTGGCATCAATGGTGGGTAGAGCCACAGCTTCCAACCACTTGGACACATAGTCAACCGCCACTAGAATATAGTTGTTTGAGTGTGAGGGTGGGAAAGGACCCATGAAATCAATACCCTATACATCAAACAACTCAACTTCAAGAATCCCCTGCTGTGGCATTTCATGGTTGACAGGGAGATTCGTAGCCTTCTCACATCTGTCACAGTGCTTTACAAATTCTCTTGAATCTCTAAAGAGAGTCAGCTAGTAAAACCCGCTCTGAAGGACCTTTGTAGCTGTCCTTTCACCACCAAAGTGGCCTCCATAATCGGAACCATGACAATGCCAAAGGATTTGCTGCGTTTCTTCATCTGGGACACATCTCCAGATGATACCAACTGAACACCTTTTAAATAGGTATGGTTCCTCCCAAATGTAGTACCTTGCATCATTCAGTAGTTTCTTCACTTGTTGCCTACTATACTCCTTTGGAATAAAATTTATGGCCTTATAATTTGCAATGTCTGCAAACCATGGAGCCTGCTGGATGAGCAATAATTGCTTATCCGAAAACATCTCAATCACAGCTCTAGGTGGTTGTACTCCAGCTTCAGGCTCAATCCTGGAGAGATGGTCAGCTACTTGATTTTTTGACCCTTTCCTGTCTTTTATCTCAATAGAAAACTCCTGAAGGAGCAACACCCATCTGATTAATCTTGGTTTAGAATCCTGTTTGGTTAGAAGGTACTTCAAAGCAGCATGGTCAGTATAAACAATAACCTTAGAACCAAGTAAATAGGACCTAAACTTATCAACAGAATACACAATAGCTAATAATTCCTTTTCTGTAGTTGTGTAATTCTTTTGAGCATCATTTAACACACGACTAGCATAGTAAATGACATGTACAAGCTTACCATGCCTCTGTCGTAAAACAGCTCCTATAGTGAAATCACTAGCATCACACATTAATTCAAATGGTAAATCCCAGTCAGGGGGAGCTATAATGGGAGCAGAGGTAAGGTTTGCTTTCAAAGTTTCAAAGGCATGCAGACAATCAGAATCAAAGATAAAAGAAACATCAACAACCAACAGGTTGCTCAATGGTTTAGCAATTTTAGAAAAATCCTTTATAAATCTTCTATAAAATCCTACATGACCCAAGAAACTCCTAACTTCCTTAATATTAGTTGGCGGTGGTAATTTTTCAATTACCTCCACCTTTGCTCTGTCTACCTCAATCCCCTTACTTAAAATCCGGTGTCTAAGAACAACGCCTTCTGTGACCATAAAATGGCATTTTCCCAATCCAAAACAAGGTTTGATTCTTGACACTGTTTCAAGACAAGAGATAAATGATTAAGGCAGGATTCAAAAGAATTACCAAAAACAGAAAAGTCATCCATAAATATCTCAATAAACTTTTCAACCATATCATAAAAAATTGAAAGCATACACCTCTGAAAAGTTGCTGGAGCATTACAAAGTCCAAATGGCATTCTCTTATAAGCAAATACTCCAAAAGGACATGTGAATGCTGTCTTCTCTTGGTCTTGAGGGTCCACTGCAATTTGATTATATCTAGAATATCCATCTAGAAAGCAATAAAAAGCATGACCAGCTAACCTCTCAAGCATCTGATCAATGAAAGGCTGGGGGAAATGATCTTTCCTTGTAGCAGGGTTGAGCCTCCTGTAGTCTATGCACATTCTCCATCCTGTGACTATTTTTGTAGGAATAAGCTCATTCTTTTCATTCTTGATCACTGTCATCCCTCCTTTCTTGGAAACTACCTGCACAGGACTTACCCAAGGACTGTCAGAAATAGGGTAAATAATACCTGCTTCCCATAATTTCATTACCTCTTTTGGACCACCTCTTTCATAGTTGGATTGAGTCTCCTTTGTGGTTGCACAACTAGTTTAGCATCATCTTCAAGGAGGATCTTGTGCATACACTTGGTTGGACTAATCCCTTTCAAGTTACTAATGGTCCGTCCAAGAGCTGTTTTATGGCTCCTGAGCACTGAAATAAGCGCCTCTTCCTCATCAGGCTTCAGGGAAGAGCTAATAATCACTGGATAGGAATCATTTTCACCCAAGAACACATATTTCAGAGAAGGGGGTAACGGTTTGAGCTCAAGCTTGGGAGCTTCCTCCTCTGCTTTAGGCGTGTGAACTACAGCCTTCTGGTATGGTGAATCACCAACTTCCATCAATTCATACTCAGAAATAGGATCCAGAATGTCATCAAGTACCTCAGCCTTCAGTACCTCTTGAACAAGTGGTTCAATAACTTCTATTTTCATACACCCTTCAGAATCATTAGGGTGCTTGAGAGCTTCAAAAATATTAAGGACCACCTGTTCCTCATTGACCCTTGATAAACCCCGTTTTTAGGGTTTATCAAGAATAGAATCTAATGGTTTTATCAATGATCTTTCACACTTATTCATATAAAACTGCATGATTTCGTGTCTCTTTCCCATTTTACCTCATAGATGAGAATATGCTTCTTTTGCATCAAAATTGAGATATTGTAATCCTCCTCTATTACCATTAGATGTCTTGATCTGATTGTTAAGTGATTTCAGAAGTTATAGGGCAAAAATGGCCAAGGAAAATGGAGGAAGCATGCATGAATGGAAGGAGCATGAAACAAATCAAAGAATTGAAGTTCGGACATGCGCGCGCACGTGCACCGTGCGTGTACGCATGGATGATCTCATCCAGAGCCAGCGCAGTGGAGCCGAGCGAGGAACCGGCGCGCTTATATGGCTGGGCAATATCCCTTATGACGCTCGCGCACACCGTACGCCTGCGCGCAGATCGTAAAAGAGCCCAAGGACGCGTACGCGTGCAGTGCGCGTACGCGTCGATATGCGCACATAATTTTTTAAATGAAACACGTGCCCAACGATTTCAAGGGGTTCCCAGGCCCTGTTTTAGAGCAGATTTTGGAGGAAAAAACTTAAGAAGACCAAGGTTTAGGGGTGTTAGGGAAGAGAGTCATAATTCTAGATATTTTTAGGAAGTTGGTTACATTTTGTTTTTAGAGAGAGAAATTCCAACTTCTCTCTAGATTTTCATCTTCCATTGCAAGTTTCCTTTGAATTCTTGGTGAGATCTATTGCTAATTGACTTTTTGTTTTGCTACAAGTGTAGATCTACTCTTCTTCTACTCTTAATTGATGTTCTTTTGGTTCAATTTCTTACATCTAGATTTGGTTCACTTTGTTACTTTGAATGTGGATTAATGAATTGAGGTTTCATTCAATTGTGTGATTGTTGATGATTGTTTGGAATAGATAGCTTTAATTCGATTCTCTTCTCTCAATTGCCTCATGTTTTCTATAATTACCTACCAATTATTTGTGATAATGACAACCTTAGCTATGGAGTAGATTTCTCTCACTTGGCTTAGGGGTTGAGTTATTGGAGACACTTGAATAGTGGATATCAATTGTAGATTATGAATTGAGAATTGCTAATTGGCTTGGAGTACACTAAAGCTAGACTTTCCTAGGGAGAGACTAGGACTTGTGACTCAAGTTAGTTACTCTCACTTGACTTTTCTGCATTATTAGGGGGTTAACTAAGTGAAGCAATAATCAACTCTTATCATAATTGAAGGAAACTATAATGATGGAACTTCCAATGCTTACCCTTGGCCAAGGCTTTTATTTCCATTAATTGTTGATTGCTTGCTAGTTTGAATTCTTGCACCAACACTCAAAACCATAAAAGCTTTCCTAATCAATGATGCACATTCTAAAGCAATTCCTAGGGAGAACGACCCGGGATCAATACTCTCGGTCATAGATTTTAGAATTGTTTGATGCGGTATTCGTATGTTCGTCAGACTATACTCACGATCGAATTTATCACTAGTTTCTAATCGGCATAAGAATATTTACATTCATCAAAATGGCGCCGTTGCCGGTGTTCCCCGAGAGACCAAGGATAGACGGGCCATGATCCTAATGGACGGAGATGTTATTCCAAATGGGAGGTACCTTTACCCTCCGGCGGACACCGAAGAGCCACACTTACCCGTCCCCATGCGCATCCCCTCTTCCTCATCCGCACCACTAAAGTCATCCATGCAACGCATAGAGGAACTCCACAAGAAGCTTGACCGTTATGAGCGGCGTAACCAACTCCGATACACTTTTGTCAAGAAGCTTCTAAGTTGCCTAGCACCACCTATGGAAGAACCGGAAATTTTCACGTCCACCGGTACCAATAATGATGAAAGCAATAATGATGAAGAAGTGGATGGACACGCGGAAGCCGATCAACCACTCCGTCTCACTCAAGGCACGGAGGACCGTGCCAACTTCTAAGTGTGGGGAGGTCGGTCGGCCGACCGTTCTCCGTAGGTAACACTCGAATAAATTCATTGAACTTCTTTTCTTAACTAGAGTAGATTGCATGCTAGGTCTTTCATTTTTGGCATCTTTTGCATATTAGTATCTCTTAATAAATTCACTTGGTTAGAGCAATGACTTCTATTCTAGAAAACTAGAAGTTTACGGCAAACCTACCAATTTTTCAATTTGAAAATCTTTTGATGCTTAACTTGTTTGAAAAATGTATTTTGGAACATGGGATTTGAGCCAAGACCACAACCAAGTGAGTTTTGAGCCTAATGGTGTGGTTACATCTTATAACCACTTATTTTTCCTTCTTGTGTGAAATTGTTCTCTACTTATGATTGTGATCTTTGATTTGTTTAATTCTATATGTCCGTTATTCCTTGTATTCATGCATGTATATGATTGTGGCCATCATTTCATTAGCTCACTTACCCAAATAGCCTTACCTTTTATCTCCCATTGTTAGCTACTTTGAGCCTATGATTAACCCACTTGTTCTTAATTTAGCACATTACAAGCCTTAAAGCGGAAAACAATAAATGTCCTTATTTGGATCTTTGAATTGGCTTAAGCTAGTGTGTGTGTGTGTGTATCATTCAAGTGTGAAAAAACTTGGGACATTGGGTGAATAAAATGGTAGCCTTGTATTTTTATTGAAAGGATTGGGAATTGGGTACATGCTCATGTATTGATAAAATGTATAGACATTATGCATTGATGTTAAAGAAAAAAAGGGGAAAAGAAAAGACAGAAAAAGAAAAATAGTATGGAAAAAAATGTATAGAGATTTTGCTTGTTGGATTGTTAGTTAGGATTAGTCTTTGTTTAGATGATGATTGATGTCATGAGTTTCTTATCTCCTTCATTGTATGACGCGTTCACTACCAAATCTGAGCTTAGCACTCTTTGATTCGGAAATTGAAAGAACCTTGCTTCATATTAGGCAAGCTCGGAGGCGGTTGGTCTTTGAGGAGGTGAAAAGGTTCTTACCAATTCACCAACCATATCATTGTCATCCAACGAAGGCACCAATTACTCTTCCTTTGATACTACTAATAGTTTTTCTTTTGATCTAGGTTTTGACAAAATGGCCACTCCAAGAAGAGTTACTCTCAAGGAAGCGGGTGCACCGGATTTCGTTCTCCAACCTCTACATGTGCTTCATCCCAACTTGAATGCAAATTTTGAACTCAAGACCGCTCTCATGAATCTCTTACCAAAATTTCATGGACTTCCCGCACAAGATCCAATTAGACACCTCAAGGATTTTCATGGTGTATGCTCGACTACTAGGGGGAAGGATCCGATGAAGTGGCTATATGGTTGTTTGCCTTTCCCTTCTCTCTTGAGGGAAGAGCCAAGGAGTGGTTCTATACCTTGCCTAGTGATGTTGTGTCTAATTGGGATTTGCTTAGGAGAGAATTCCTTGATAAGTTCATGCACGTGGAAATGACGGACAAGTTAAGGAAGGAGATCTCATGTATTGACAAGGCGAGATGGAAACTTTGTATGAATATTGGGAACGGTTTTGCAAACTTCTTGATTCATGTCCCAACCATATGATTGACACTCAAGTCTTGATTAGCTATGTGTGCCAAGGCTTGAGGGAGAAAGATAAGAATTTATTGGATGCTTCAAGCAACGGTTCTTTGTCAAAGTATCGGACGGCGGAGGAAGCATGGCAACTCATTACCGACTTGGCCGAGTCAACTCAAAATGCTAGACGAAGAGTCAACCGTCCAAAGGCCGTAAATGAAGTTTCCTCTAGTGGTGAGACCGCTACCCTTACCAACACTTTGTGTGAAATGACAAGCCTTCTAAAGCAACTCCAAGTGAATCAACAACCACCTCCATCTCAACAACAACCTCCTCCTCAAAACCAACAATGTCAACAATTGGTCCCTCAAAGAGTGTGTGGCATTTGCTCATGCTACTCCCATTACACGGACGAATGTCCAAGTCTCCAAGAAGATAACACTCTAGCGGCTACCCACAACTTTTATGATCGCCCCTACTATGAATGTTCCAATCAAGGATACCATAACCAGGGGAGCAATTCTAACCAAGGGTACCCCCAACAAGGAGGCAACTATAGTCAAGGGAGTAACAATTCCAATCAAGGATGGAGGGATAGCTCCAACCAAAGTCGGCGAGACAATTATCAACAAGGAGGAAGGGACAACGGAGGCAACCAAAGATGGAACAACAACACTTCACAAAACCGTTCTTGACAAAACCCTCCAAACCAACAACCGAATCAAGGAAGGAACTATCAAACCTACATACCACCTCATAGACAATAACTTCCACCCAATCAACCCCAAGCACTACAAATTACCTACCCTTTCACATCTCCAAATCAAGATGACACACTCCGATCCATACTCCAAGGACAAAAGGAACTCCAAAACACCCTCAACTCAAGTCTTAATGGCCTCACTTCTACTCTCCAAGCTCTCATTGGTCGCATGGAGCCACCTTCTATTCCCACTCCTCAAGCATCAACCTCTAGTGCCATACCCTCTCAACCTTTGCCCAACCTTAAATGTGGCATCAACACCATAACCTTGAGGTCCGAAACGCAATTGAAGGAAAAAGATTCAACGGCACCAAACCCGATGAAAGTTTCTCAAGAAGAAGATGGAGTTGAGATAGAAGAAATTGAAGAGGAGGGGGAGTCACATGTAATAGTTGAAGATGAAGAACCACAACCAAGGAGTGAAATCCCTAGAAAGGAGAAAATTTTAGAGGAAGTGGCTCAACCAATTTCATTTCCTACATTGGCAAGAAAGGCTAAGAAATATGTGGAGCTTGACCCAACAATGGTAAAGATGTTCAAAAAAGTGGAGATAACTATCCCCCTCTTTGATGCTATACACCAAGTGCCTAAATATGCGAAATTTTTAAAGGACTTGTATATGAACAAAAATAGAATTCATGAGTTGGAAACCATTCCATTGGGTAGTTCCATTTCGGCTTTGATGGGATCCATTCCAGAAAAGTGTGTTGATCCGGGTCCTTGCCTAGTTTCTTATGTCATTAATGGAGTCCAATTCATTGATTGTATGTGCGACCTTGGTGCATGCGTTAGTATTATGCCTCTTTCCATTTATCATCTATTGAAGCTCCCACCGTTGAAGCGGTCGGCGGCTAGGTTTCTCTTGGCGGACAAGAGCATAATAACAATGTCGGGTATTGCGGAAGATGTGTTGGTTGACATATAGGGTTTGATATTACCAATTGATTTCCATATAATTGAGATGCCACCAAGCGAATCTGAGAGGGCATCATCTATCCTACTTGGGAGGCCATTTTTGAGGACCTCTAGATTCAAGTTTGATGCCCATTCGGAAACTTACTCATTCGAGATAGATGGGAGAGTTGTAAGTTTTAGTCTAGAAGAAGCAATGAGGCACCTACCGGAGAACCATTCCGTATTCCGATGTGATTTAATTGACAACATTGTAGCGGAAGTGCATTGTGCAAAGCTAGAAGAGAAAAATATGATTGAAGAAAATAGTGAAGATCCAGGTGAAGAAGTTCAAGTGGCAAGCCAAGAGCAAAAGCTAGAATTGAAGCCATTACCACCCCACTTAAAGTATTCATACCTTGATGAAGCCCACAAGTTTCTGGTGATTATAGCAAGGGAACTCAATCCTCAACAAGAAGAGAAGTTGCTATGCGTTTTGAGGAAGAACAAAAGGGCAATAGGGTGGAGTTTGGCAGATCTAGTGGGGATAAGTCCCTAAGTGTGTGAGCACCGTATCTTTTTGGAAGAGGGAGCTAGACCCGTGAGACAACCTCAAAGGCGATTAAATCCTACTATTTTGGAGGTTGTCAAGAAAGAGGTAACAAGGTTACTTGAGGCGGACATCATCTACCCTATTTCGGATAGTGAATGGGTAAGTCCCGTTCAAGTTGTACCTAAGAAGTCTGGGGTAACCACAATTAAGAATGAAAGCGGGGAGCTCATAGCAACACGGGTGCAAAACTCTTGGCGAGTATGCATAGACTACCGAAGGTTGAATGCGGCCACTAGAAAAGATCACTTTCCACTTCTGTTTATCGATCAAATGCTCGATCGATTATCCGGTAAGTCTCATTATTGCTTCCTAGATGGCTATTCGGGATACTTCCAAATACACATTGCTCTAGAGGACCAAGAAAAAATAACATTTACTTGCTGATGAGCGGATATTTTATACGCTTTTTGGGGATAATTTCATATAGTTTTGAGTATGTTTTAGTTAGTTTTTAGTCTATTTCCAGTAGTTTTTAGGAAAAATTCATATTTCTGGACTTTACTATGAGTTGTGTGTTTTTCTGTAATTTCAGGTATTTTTCTGGCTGAAATTGAAGGAGCTGAGCAAAAATCTGATTCAGGCTGAAAAAGGACAGCTGATGCTGTTGGATTCTGACCTCCCTGCACTCAAAGTGGATTTTCTGGAGCTACAGAACTCGAAATGGCGTGATAAGGTATTATTTGGACGACCCAGTGCACTTGCTGGTTAGTTGTACGCGTTGTGAAAAGTGTGATTCACAATTCGTGCACCAAGTTTTTGGCGCCGTTGCCGGGGATTGTTCGTGTTTGAACAACTGACGGATTACTTTGTTGCTTAGATTAGGAAAAATCTTTCTTTTTTTTTTGGTTTAGAGTCTTTTATTAATTACCCCTTGTTAAAATACTTTAAACTTATAGCTCAGTTATTTAGAATGTGGTGTTTATGTTCATGATAATTGGCTATCATATTTTTTTAAAAAAAAACCTTTTTCAAAAATAATTTTTCTATTAAATCCTGTGCCAAACTTTAAGTTTGGTGTTTTCAAAAATAATCTTTCTTAAAATATGCATATGGAAGAACAGTTTAAGCAAACAAAGCAGCAGCTATCAAAGCAAATAGCAGAAGAATGCCAAGCAGTTCAATTAAGAAGTGGGAAAACATTAAATACCCCACCTCAAGGCATCAAAAATTCAAGAAATGAGCAACCCACCAAAGATTCCCCTGAGGACAGTAAGAGCCCAGGGAAAAATAATTCTGGCACTAAAACGCCAGAAAATAGGTGGAAGGCTGGCGCTGAACGCCCAGACCATGCCCAAAACTGGCGTTCAGCGCCAGAAACAAGGCAGGATTGGCGTTCAACGCCAGAAATGGGCAAGAATCTGGCGCTGAACGCCCAAATGGGGCAGAATCCAGCGCTGAACGCCCAACAGGGGCACATTTCTGGCGTTCAGGCGCCAGGAACAGACAGTGAGTTGGCATCTAACGTCACTCCAGCCTCTGACTCTGGTACTCAATTGCCAGTGAGGGATCAGACACACATAAGTGCTGATAACAACCCCTCTAAAAAGGCTTCTTTAACCACTAAGGTTGAGGAATATAAAGCCAAGATACCTTATCCTCAAAAACTCCGGAAAGAGGAGCAGGATAAGCAATTTGCTCGCTTTGCAGATTATCTAAGGACTCTTGAAATAAAGATTCCTTTTGCAGAGGCACTTGAGCAAATACCTTCTTATGCCAAGTTCATGAAAGAGATCTTGAGTCATAAAAAGGAGTGGAGAGAAACAGAAAGAGTTCTCCTCACTGAAGAATGCAGTGCAGTCATTCTGAAAAGCTTTCCTGAAAAGCTTAAAGATCTTGGGAGTTTTCTGATACCATGCATATTAGAAGGTGATTGCACCAAGACAGCTTTATGTGATCTTGGGGCAAGCATCAACCTGATACCTGCATCCACTATCAGGAAGCTTGGCTTAACTGAAGAAGTTAAACCAACCCGGATATGTCTCCAAGTGACAAAAGGTCCTGTTGTTTAACTCTAGACTCAGGCTATTCCCCGGGAAACTGAAATCCCGGTGGAAAGGACCATACGTGATTACAAGTGTGTCACCATATGGTTATGTGGAGCTTCAAGATATTGATTCTGATAAGAATTTCATTGTCAATGGACAGAGAATCAAGCATTATCTTGAAGGCAACATTGAGCAAGAATGCTCAAGGCTGAAGCTAGATTAAAAAGCTCAGCAAGGTCCAGCTAAAGACAATAAAGAAGAGCTTGCTGGGAGGCAACCCAGCCATGGGGCAACAATCCTCTAAGCATTTTGCCCTATTTTTCTTTTTTATTTGTTTATATAAAGTTTACTGACACTAAGGTAAAGAATCAATTGCATAAGTTTACAGGGTTACAGAAGGAATTTGCACACAAAACAGAGAAAAAGAGCTCAACGGCAAGAAGACGCCAGTAAAGGGGCATTTTGGGCGTTCAGCGCCCAAAATGGGCATCCAGTGGGCGCTGAACGCCAGTAAGGATAGCTATCTGGCGTTCAAACGCCAGAAAAGGGCAACAACTGGGCGTTGAACGCCCAGGAGAGCAGCATTTGGGCGTTGAACGCCCAAAACAGACAGTGTTTGGGCGTTCAAACGCCAGGATGGTGAGGAGGAGCTCTCCTTCTACCCATCTCCTTTCTTTTCTTTTGCTTGAGGACAAGCAAAGCTCTAAGTTTGGTGTGCTTATCCGTGATCACTAAGATCATGGCCCCTAAAGGAAAACAACCCACTCCAAGAAGCAAGGACCAAGCACCTCACAGACTAGAGGAACATCCACTTCCAAACCTCAAGGTTGTTGAGTTCTAATCTTAGCCTTAACTCTGTGATAATTGTTCTTATTTTAGTTTTACCTTAGGAGTCATATAATAGTAATTAGTATCTGTTTTGATTTTATCTCCAATTAAGTTATAGTCTATTTTTCTCATCATCATTAAACATGAATAAAATAGTAGATCTTTTGAATAAGAGGCAATAAAATTTCGAGCTTTTAATAAGAGAAATTCTAATTAGTTACATGTGGTGGCAATGCTTTCTGTCTTCTGAATGAATGCTTGAATAGTGCATATGTCTTTTGAATTTGTTGTTTAAGACTGTTAAATATGTTGGCTCTTGAAAGAACAATGAACATGAGATATGTTATTGATAATCTGAAAAATCATAAAAATGATTCTTGAAGCAAGAAAAAGCAGCAAAGAACAAAGCTTGCAGAAAAAAAAAAAAAGCCAAAAGCTCTTAAAACCAAAAGGCAAGGGCAAATAAAAAGGATCCCAAGGCTTTGAGCATCAGTGGATAGGAGGGCCTAAAGGAATAAAATCCTGCTCTGAGCGGCTAAACCAAGCTGTCCCTAACCATGTGCTTGTGGCGTGTAGGTGTCAAGTGAAAACTTGAGACCAAAGCAGAAAGAAGAGTGTGCTTAAGAACTCTGGACACCTCTAATTGGGGACTTTAGCAAAGCTGAGTCACAATCTGAAAAGGTTCACCCAGTTATGTGTCTATGGCATTTATGTATCCGGTGATAATACTGGAAAACAAAGTGTTTCTGTTTTCTATTTAAACATGCTTGTTCCTATCTAAGATGTTCATTCCCTCTTAACTGTGATGAAGGTGATGATCAGTGACATTCATCACCTTCCTCAAACCATGAACGTGTGCCTGACAACCACCTCCGTTTTATATCCGATTGAATGAGTATCTCTTAGATTCTCTAATCAGAATCTCCGTGGTATAAGCTAGAACTGATGGCGGCATTCATGAGAATCCGGAAAGTCTAAACCTTGTCCGTGGTATTCCGAGTAGGATTCAAGGATTGAATGACTGTGACGAGCTTCAAACTCCTGAAGGCTGGGCGTTAGTGACAGATGCAAAAGGATAGTAAATCCTATTCCAACCGGATCGAGAACCAACCGGTGATTAGCCGTGCTGTGACAGAGCACGTGAGCGTAGTTTTCACTGGAAGGATGGAAGGTAGCCATTGACAACGGTGATCCACCAACACACAGCTTGCCATAGGGGGACGTGCGTGCGTGAACAAGAAGACAGAGGAAAGTAGAGATTCAGAAGACAAAGCATCTGCAAAACTCCAACATATTCTCCATTACTGCACAACAAGTAACTTTTAATTTATGCTCTACTGGTTATTCACAATTCAATTGATAAACATAATTGACTTCCTGACTAAGATTTACAAGATAACCATAGATTGCTTCAAACCAACAATCTTCGTGGGATTCGACCCTTACTCACGTAAGGTATTACTTGGACGACCCAGTGCACTTGCTGGTCATGTGTGCGAAATTGTAAGAGAGTAACAATTTTGTGCACCACTTGCCCTTTTGGAACTTATGCCTACAAGCGTATGCCATTCGGCTTATGCAATGCGCCGGCAACTTTCCAAAGGTGCATAATGAGCATCTTTGCGGATTTTCTAGAGCAATGCATGGAGGTATTCATGGATGACTTCACGGTATATGGTGATTCCTTTGATCATTGCTTGGATAGTCTTGAAAAAAGTTTTGGAAAGATGTACTAAAACCAACCTTGTCTTAAATTTTGAGAAATGTCATTTCATGGTCAAACAAGTCATTGTTTTAGGACATATTGTTTCCAAAGATGGTATCTCCATAGATCCGGCTAAAATTAATGTTATATCTAGTTTGCCTTACCCCTCTTCCGAGAGGGAGGTCCGCTCTTTTCTTGGACATGCAGGATTTTATCGAAGATTCATCAAGGATTTTAGCAAGGTAGCATTGCCTCTCTCAAGGTTGCTACAAAAGGATATTGAGTTTGACTTAAGCAAGGAATGCAAGGAGGCTTTCGACAAGCTCAAGGTAGCATTGACCCAAGCTCCTATTGTACGAGGGCCGGATTGGAGTAGGCCATTTGAAATAATGTGTGATGCTTCAAATTTTACCGTGGGAGCCGCGTTAGCACAACTCGAGGGTAAGAATCCATATGTCATAGCCTATGCATCAAAAACATTAGATGGAGCCAATCCAACTACACTACTACCGAAAAAGAACTTTTGGCCATTGTTTTTGCCTTGGACAAGTTCCGAGCATATCTTCTCGGTTCAAGGGTGGTAGTGTACTCGGATCATGCGGCATTAAAGTATTTGTTGGCTAAGAAGGAATCCAAACCGAGATTGATTAGATGAGTTTTATTGTTGCAAGAGTTTGACTTAGAAATCAAGGATAGGAGTGGTACGCAAAACCTAGTGGCGGACCACTTAAGTCGCCTTGAACACACAAAAGGCGATACTACTCCTATCAATGATTCTTTTCCCTTTAAGGGCTTGCATGCAATCTCAAAAACCATTCCTTGGTATGCATCCATCGCCAATTTCTTAGTATCTCGCTCCTTCCCCCCTAATCTCTCCAAACACCAAAGGGATAAGCTAAAAAGTGAATCCAAATACTATGTGTGGGATGACCCATACCTTTGGAGATGTGGGGCAGATCAAGTAATTCGGAGGTACATTCCACAAACCGAATTTCACTCAATCTTGGAAGCTTGCCACTCCTCCAAAGGAGGAGGCCATTTGGACCTCAAAGAACGGCAAGAAAAATCCTAGATTGTGGCTTTTGGTGGCCAACTCTTTTCAAGGACTCTTCTCATTTTTGTAAATCTTGTTCTCAATGCATTAGATTTGGTAATATCTCGAAGAAGGATGAAATTCCCCAACGAACCATGCTATTTTGTGAGATTTTCGACGTGTGGAGAATTGATTTCATGGGGCCATTCCCAAATTCTAATGGTTTTCTCTACTTTCTACTCGCTGTTGATTATGTGTCCAAATGGGTGGAAGCAATACCCACCCGGACAGATGATGCTAACGTAGTCCTTTCTTTTGTGAGAAATAATATCATTTGTAGATTTGGGTCGCCACGAGCAATCGTGAGCGACCAAGGTTCACACTTTTGCAACAGAAGAATGGAAGGACTCATGAAGAAGTATAGCATCATGCATAAAGTAGCCACAGCCTACCACCCACAAACAAACGGCCAAGCCGAGGTTTACAATCGGGAGATTAAATGCATCTTGGAAAGGATTGTGAAACCCAATAGAAAAGATTGGAGTGCTAAGCTCACTGACGCATTATGGGCCTACCGAACGGCATACAAAATGCCAATATGCATGAGTCCCTTTTGGTTGGTGTATGGCAAAGCTTGCCATTTGCCGGTGGAAGTAGAGCACAAAGCGTATTGGGCCATCAAAGAGTGTAATCCATGTTTGGGTGGAGCCGGAATTGAGAGGAAGATACAATTAGCGGAGTTGGAATGTTTGAGGCTTGAAGGTTATGAGAACTCTAGACTTTACAAGGAAAAGATGAAAGCCGTGCATGATAGGAACATAAGAGGCAAATAATTTAAAGCCGGTGATCAAGTCCTTCTTTACAATTCTAGATTGAGATTATTGCCCGGTAAACTAAGGTCAAAATGGGAAGGCCCATATCAAGTAGTGAAGGCGGAACCCTATGGGTTTACCATTTGTGCCATCCCTCAAGGTCGGATATCTTCAAGGTCAATGGGCACCGTCTCAAGTTGTATCATGGTGAGCAAATGAAGAGCAACAAAGCGGTTGAGGTATTCCTTTTGGAATACGCACCTCTTGGCAAAGAGCAATGAACAAGTGAAAGTCCAACTTAAGGACATTAAACAAAAGTGCTAGGTGGGAGACACCCCACCATGGTGAGATCTATCCTTTCCCTCCTTTGTGTACCGTTTTTTTTTTCTTTCTTTTTTTTGAATTCTTCATTGTTGTGTGATTGTTTAGCTACACTTTTGTTTGATTAGCATTGCTTGTGCCTACCTCGGATAACTTGTTCATAAAGACTTGCATTGATTTTTTCATGAATGACTCGATTGTGTGGTAGATGCACACTTCTCTTTAGATTATGCATTGATTTTAGGTGTTTTTGACTATCATTTCATTAGCTCACTTACCCAAATAGCCTTACCTTTTATCTCCCATTGTTAGCTACTTTGAGCCTATGATTAACCCATTTGTTCTTAATTTAGCACATTACAAGCCTTAAAGCGGAAAACAATAAATGTCCTTATTTGGATCTTTGAATTGGCTTAAGCTAGTGTGTGTGTATCATTCAAGTGTGGAAGCTTATCAAAGATTCAAATTTCAAGCTCACTTGACCAAATATGCACCCTTACCTTGACCCTAGCCCCATTACAACCTAAAGAAAAGACCCCATGATACTTGCATGCATGCATGGAATATATGTTGATTGTTAGAAGAAAAACAAATTTTGGAAAAAGCATGAAGTAGGGAAGGATTGAGTGATCAACCCTATACACCGAGCGAATGGAGCGTAAATACTTCCGGTGAGGGCTTCGAAGCTCAATTCCTTGTTCCTAGCTCTCGCGAGCGTTCTTCATACAAGTTATGCATATTTCATTCTGATGACTAGAATTGGTAGAGTTCATACATTGCCATCATTCTGCTAATGTGCACATACATATGTGTCTTCTAGAAAGATTGAATTACTCTTGGCCAGGTAGATAGTAGCATGTACCCTAGTTGCATTCATGTAGGGAGATCGCATCACATGAGTCCTACACCCTTGTAGTCCTTTGATCTTTTGGTTTCCCATAGCATGAGGACATGCTATACTTTAAGTGTGGGGAGGTTGATAAATCCCGTTTTTAGGGTTTATCATGCATAGAATCTAAGGGTTTTATCAATGATCTTCCACACTTATTCATATAAAACTTCATGATTTCGTGTCTCTTTCTCATTTTACCTCATAGATGAGAATATGCTTCTTTTGCATCAAAATTGAGATATTGTAATCCTCCTCTATTACCATTAGATGCCTTGATCCATTTGTTAAGTGATTTCAGAAGTTATAGGGCAAAAATGGCCAAGGGGAATGGAAGAAGCATGCATGAATGGAAGGAGCATGAAACAAATCAAAGAATTGAAGTTTGGACATGCGCACGCACGCGCACCATGCGCGTACGCGTTGATGCGCTCATCCAGAGCCAGCGCAGTGGAGCCGAGCGAGGAGCCGGCGCGCTTATATGGCTGGGCCATATCCCTTATGATGCTCGCGCGTACCGTGCGCCTGCGCGCAGATCGCAAAAGAGCACAAGGACGCGTACGCGTGCAGTGTGCGTACGCGTCGATATGCGCACATGATTTTTTAAATGAAACGCGTGCCTAGCGATTTCAAGGGGTTTCCAGGCCCTATTTTGGAGCAGATTTTGGAGAGAAAAGCTTAAGGAGACCAAGGTTTAGGAGTGTTAGGGAAGATAGTCATAATTCTAGATATTTTTAGGAAGTTGGTTACATTTTGTTTTTAGAGAGAGAAACTCCAACTTCTCTCTAGGTTTTCATCCTCCATTGCAAGTTTCCTTTGAATTCTTGGTGAGATCTATTGCTAATTGACTTTTGATTTTGCTACAAGTGTAGATCTATTTTTCTTCTACTCTTAATTGATGTTCTTTTGGTTTAATTTCTTAGATCTAGATTTGGTTCACTTTGTTACTTTGAATGTGGATTAATGAATTGAGGTTTCATTCAATTGTGTGATTGTTGATGATTGTTTGGAATAGATAGCTTTAATTCGATTCTCTTCTCTCAATTGCCTCATGTTTTCTATAATTGCCTACCAATTGTTTGTGATAATGACAACCTTAGCTATGGAGTAGACTTCTCTCACTTGGATTAGGGGGTGAGTTATTGGAGACACTTGAATAGTGGATATCAATTGTAGATTATGAATTGAGAATTGCTAATTGGCTTGGAGCGCACTAAAGCTAGACTTCCCTAGGGTGAGACTAGGACTTGTGACTCAAGTTAGTTACTCTCACTTGACTTTCCTCCATTTTTAGGGGGTTAACTAAGTGAAGCAATAATAAACTCTTATCATAATTGAAGGAAACTATAATGATGGAACTTCCAATGCTTACCCTTGGCCAAGGCTTTTATTTTCATTAATTGTTGATTGCTTGCTAGTTTGAATTCTTGCACCAACTCTCAAAACCATAAAAGCTTTCCTAATCAATGATGCACATTCTAAAGCAATTCCTAGGGAGAACGACCCGGGATCAATACTCCCGGTCACAGATTTTAGAATTGTTTGATGCGGTATTCGTATGTTCGTTAGACTATACTCACGATCGGATTTATCACTAGTTTCTAATCGGCATAAGAATATTTACGTTCATCAAAATGGCGCCATTGCCGTTGTTCCCCGAGAGACCAAGGATAGAAGGGCCATGATCCTGATGGACGGAGATGTTGTTCCAAACGAGAGGTACCTTTACCCTCCAGCGGACACCGAAGAGCCATACTTATCCGTCCCCATGCGCATCCACTCTTCCTTATCCGCACAACCAAAGTCATCCATGCAACGCATAGAGTAACTCCACAAGAAGCTTGACCGTTATGAGCGGCGTAACCAACGCCGATACACTTTTGTCAAGAAGCTTCTAAGTTGCCTAGCACCGCCTATGGAAGAACCGAAAATTTCCACATCCACCGGTACCAATAATGATGAAAGCAATAATGATGAAGAAGTGGATGGACACGCGGAAGCCGATCAACCACTCCGTCTCACTCAAGGCACGGAGGACCGTGCCAACTTCAAAGTGTGGGGAGGTCGGTCGGCCGACCGGTCTCCGTAGTTAACACCCGAATAAATTCCTTGAACTTCTTTTCTTAACTAGAGTAGATTGCATACTAGGTCTTTCATTTTTGGTATCTTTTGCATATTAGTATCTCTTAATAAATCCACTTGGTTAGAGTAATGACTTCTATTCTAGAAAACTAGAATTTTACGGCAAACCTATCAATTTTGAAATTTGAAAATCTTTTGATGCTTAACTTGTTTGAAGAATGTATTTTGGAACACGGGATTTGAGCCAAGACCACAAGCAAGTGAGTTTTGAGCCTAATGGTGTGGTTACATCTTATAACCACTTATTTTTCCTTCTTGTGTGAAATTGTTCTCTTCCTATGATTGTAATCTTTGATTTGTTTAATTCTATATGTCCGTTATTCCTTGTATTCATGCATGTATATGATTGAGGCCATCATTTCATTAGCTCACTTACCCAAATAGCCTTACCTTTTATCTCCCATTGTTAGCTACTTTGAGCCTATGATTAACCCACTTGTTCCTAATTTAGCACATTACAAGCCTTAAAGCGGAAAACAATAAATGTCCTTATTTGGATCTTTGAATTGGCTTAAGCTAGTGTGTGTGTGTGTATCATTCAAGTGTGGGAAAACTTGGGACATTGAGTGAATAAAAAGGTAGCATTGTATTGATAAAATGTATAGACATTATGCATTGATGTTAAAGAAAAAAAGGGGAAAAGAAAAGAGAGAAAAAGAAAAATAGTATGGAAAAGAAAATATATATATATATATATATAGAACAAGAAAGAAACAAAGAAAAAGAAAGAAATAAAAAGGGGACAAAATGCCCCAAAGCAAAGCTCAATAAGGATCAATGCATAAGTGTTGTGAAATGAAAAAAAATGCATGAGTATGTTAAAAAGTGAAGAATGGGTAGTTAGGTTAGATTTTGGATTGTATAGGATGTCATAGGTTAGGTGGGAAGTTTAAACTTATCAAAGATTCAAATTTCAACCTCACTTGACCAAATATGCACCCTTACCTTGACCCTAGCCCCATTACAACCTAAAGAAAAGACCCCATGATACTTGCATGCATGCTTGGAATATATGTTGATTGTTAGAAGAAAAACAAATTTTGGAAAAAGCATGAAGTAGGGAAGGATTGAGTGATCAACCCTATACACCGAGCAAATAGAGCGCAAATACTTCCGGTGAGGGCTTCGAAGCTCAATTCCTTGTTCCCGGCTCTCGCGAGCGTTCTTCATACAAGTTATGCATATTTCATTCTGATGACTAGAATTGGTAGAGTTCATACATTGCCATCATTCTGCTCTATGTGCACATACATATGTGTCTTCTAGAAAGATTGAGTTACTCTTGGCCAAGTAGATAGTAGCATGTACCCTAGTTGCATTCATGTAGGGAGATCGCATCACATGAGTCCTACACCCTTGTAGTCCTTTGATCTTTTGGTTTCCCATAACATGAGGACATGCTATACTTTAAGTGTGGGGAGGTTGATAAACCCCGTTTTTAGGGTTTATCATGCATAGAATCTAAGGGTTTTATCAATGATCTTCCACACTTATTCATATAAAACTGCATGATTTCGTGTCTCTTTCCCATTTTACCTCATAGATGAGAATATGCTTCTTTTGCATCAAAATTGAGATATTGTAATCCTTCTCTATTACCATTAGATGCCTTGAACCGTTTGTTAAGTGATTTTAGAAGTTATAGGGCAAAAATGGCCAAGGGGAATTGAGGAAGCATGCATGAATGGAAGGAGCATGAAACAAATCAAAGAATTGAAGTTTGGACATGCGCGCGCATGGGCACCGTGCGCGTACGCGTGGATGCGCTCATCCAGAGCCAGCGCAGTGGAGCCGAGCGAGGAGCCGGCACACTTATATGGCTGGGTCATATCCCTTATGACGCTCGCGCATACCGTGCGCCTGCGCGCAGATCGCAAAAGAGCCCAAGGACGCGTACGCGTGCAGTGTGCGTACGCGTCGATATGCGCACATGATTTTTTAAATGAAACGCGTGCCTAGCGATTTCAAGGGGTTCCCAGGCCCTGTTTTGGAGTAGATATTGGAGAGAAAAGCTTAAGAAGACCAAGGTTTAGGGGTGTTAGGGAAGAGAGTCATAATTCTAGATATTTTTAGGAAGTTGGTTACATTTTGTTTTTAGAGGGAGAAACTCCAACTTCTCTCTAGGTTTTCGTCCAACATTGCAAGTTTCCATTGAATTTTTGGTGCTAATTGACTTTTTGTTTTGCTTCAAGTGTAGATCTACTCTTCTTCTACTCTTAATTGATGATCTTTTGGTTCAATTTCTTAGATCTAGATTTGGTTCACTTTGTTACTTTGAATGTGGATTAATGAATTGAGGTTTCATTCAATTGTGTGATTGTTGATGATTATTTGGAATAGATAGCTTTAATTCGATTCTCTTCTCTCAATTGCCTCATGTTTTCTATAATTGCCTACTAATTGTTTGTGATAATGACAACCTTAGCTATGGAGTAGATTTCTCTCACTTGGCTTAGGGGTTGAGTTATTGGAGACACTTAAATAGTGGATATCAATTGTAGATTATGAATTGAGAATTGCTAATTGGCTTGGAGTGCACTAAAGCTAGACTTCCCCAGGGTGAGACTAGGACTTGTGACTCAAGTTAGTTACTCTCACTTGACTTTCCTCCATTGTTAGGGGGTTAACTAAGTGAAGCAATAATCAACTTTTATCATAATTAAAGGAAACTATAATGATGGAACTACCAATGCTTACCCTTGGCCATGGCTTTTATTTCCATTAATTGTTGATTGCTTGCTAGTTTGAATTCTTGCACCAACTCTCAAAACCATAAAAGCTTTCCTAATCAATGATGCACATTCTAAAGCAATTCCTAGGGAGAACGACCCGAGATCAATACTCTCGGTCATAGATTTTAGAATTGTTTGATGCAGTATTCGTATGTTCGTTAGACTATACTCATGATCGGATTTATCACTAGTTTCTAATCGGCATAAGAATATTTACGTTCATCAAAATGGCGCCGTTGCCGGTGTTCCCCGAGAGACCAAGGATAGAAGGGCCATGATCCCGATGGATGGAGATGTTGTTCCAAACGGGAGGTACCTTTACCCTCCGGCGGACACCGAAGAGCCACACTTATCCGTCCCCATGCGCAACCCCTCTTCCTCATCCGCACCACCAAAGTCATCCATGCAACGCATAGAGGAACTCCACAAGAAGCTTGACCGTTATGAGCGGCGTAACCAACGCCGATACACTTTTGTCAAGAAGCTTCTAAGTTGCCTAGGACCGCCTATGGAAGAACCGGAAATTTTCACATCCACCGGTACCAATAATGATGAAAGCGATAATGAAGAAGAAGTGGATGGACACGCGGAAGCCAATCAACCACTCTGTCTCACTCAAGGCACGGAGGACCGTGCCAACTTCTAAGTGTGGGGAGGTCGGTCGGCCGACCGGTCTCCATAGGTAACACCCGAATAAATTCCTTGAACTTCTTTTCTTAACTAGAGTAGATTGCATACTAGGTCTTTCATTTTTGGCATCTTTTGCATATTAGTATCTCTTAATAAATCCACTTGGTTAGAGCAATGACTTCTATTCTAGAAAACTAGAATTTAACGGCAAACTTACCAATTTTGAAATTTGAAAATATTTTGATGCTTAACTTGGTTGAAGAATGTATTTTGGAACATTGGATTTGAGCCAAGACCACAAGCAAGTGAGTTTTGAGCCTAATGGTGTGGTTACATCTTATAACCACTTATTTTTCCTTCTTGTGTGAAATTGTTCTCTTCCTATGATTGTGATCTTTGATTTGTTTAATTCTATATGTCCGTTATTCCTTGTATTCATGCATGTATATGATTGAGGCCATCATTTTATTAGCTCACTTACCCAAATAGCCTTACCTTTTATCTCCCATTGTTAGCTACTTTGAGCCTATGATTAACCCACTTGTTCTTAATATAGCACATTACAAGCCTTAAAGCGAAAAATAATAAGTGTCCTTATTTGGATCGTTGAATTGGCTTAAGCTAGTGTGTGTGTGTATCATTCAAGTGTGGGAAAACTTGGGACATTGGGTGAATAAAAAGGTAGCCTTGTATTTTTATTGAAATGATTTGGAATTGGGTACATGCTCATGTATTGATAAAATGTATAGACATTATGCATTGATGTTAAAGAAAAAAAGGGGAAAAGAAAAGAGAGAAAAAGAAAAATAGTATGGAAAAGAAAAAAAATGTATAGACATTTTGCTTGTTTGATTGTTAGTTAGGATTAGTCTTTGTTTAGATGCCGATTGATGTCATGAGTTTCTTATCTCCTTCATTGTATGATGCATTCCCTACCAAATCCGAGCTTAGCACCCTTTGATTCGGAAATTAAAAGAACCTTGCTTCATATGAGGCAATCTCGGAGGCGGTTGGTCTTTGAGGAAGGTGAAAAGGTTCTTACCAATTCACCAACCATATCATCGTCATCCAACGAAGACACTAATTACTCTTCCGTTCATACTACTAATAGTTTTTCTTTTGATCTAGGTTTTGACAACATGGCCGCTACAAGAAGAGTTACTCTCAAGGAAGCGGGTGCACCGGATTTTGTTCTCCAACCTCTACATGTGCTTCATCCCAACTTGAATGCAAACTTTAAACTCAAGACCGCTCTCATCAATCTCTTACCAAAATTCCATGGACTTCCCGCACAAGATCCAATTAGATACCTCAAGGATTTTCATGGTGCATGCTCGACTACTAGGCGGGAAGGATCCGATGAAGTGGATATATGGTTGTTTGCCTTTCCCTTCTCTCTTGAGGGAAGAGCCAAGGAGTGGTTCTATACCTTGCCTAGTGATGTTGTGTCTGATTGGGATTTGCTTAGGAGAGAATTCTTTGATAAGTTCATGCCCGTGGAAATGACGGACAAGTTATGGAAGGAGATCTCATGTATTGTACAAGGCGAGATGGAAACTTTGTATGAATATTGGAAACGGTTTCGCAAACTTCTTGATTCATGTTCCAACCATAAGATTGACAGTCAAGTCTTGCTTAGCTATGTGTGCCAAGGCATGAGGGAGCAAGATAATAATTTATTGGATGCTTCAAGCAACGATTCTTTGTCAAAGTATCAGACGGCGGAGGAGGCATGGCAACTCATTACCGACTTGGCCGAGTCCACTCAAAATGCTAGACGAAGAGTCAACCGTCCAAAGGCCGTAAATGAAGTTTCCTCTAGTGGTGAGACATCTACCATTACCAAGACTTTGTGTGAAATGACAAGCCTTCTTAAGCAAGTCCAAGTGAATCAACAACCACCTCCATCTCAACAACAACCTCCTCCTCAAAACCAACAATGTCAACAATTCATCCCTCAAAGAGTGTGTGGCATTTGCTCATGCTACTCCCACTACACGGACGAATGTCCAAGTCTCCAAGAAGATAACACTCTAGCGGCTACCCACAACTTTTATGATCGCCCTACTATGAACGTTCCAATCAAGGATACCATAACCAGGGGAGCAATTCTAACCAAGGGTACCCCCAACAAGGAGGCAACTATAGCCAATGGAGTAACAATTCCAATCAAGGATGGAGGGATAGCTCCAACCAAAGTTGGCAGGACAATTATCAACAAGGAGAAAGGGACAACAGAGGCAAACAAAGATGGAATAACAACACTTCACAAAACCGTTATTCACAAAACCCTCTAAACCAACAACCAAATCAAGGAAGGAACTATCAAACCTACATACCACCTCATAGACAACCACTTCCACCCAATCAACCCCAAGCACCACAAATTACCTATCCTTCCACATCTCCAAATCAAGATGACACACTCCGATCCATACTCCAAGGACAAAAGGAACTCTAAAACACCCTCAACTCAAGTCTTAGTGGCCTCACTTCTACTCTCCAAGCTCTCATTGCTCGCATGGAGCCACCTTCTATTCCCACTCCTCAAGCATCAACCTCTAGTGCCATACCCTCTCAACCTTTGCCCAACCCCAAAGGTGGCATCAACGCCGTAACCTTGAGGTCTGGAACGCAATTGAAGGAAAGAGATTCAACGGCACCTAACCCGATGAAAGTTGCTCAAGAAGAAGATGGAGTTGAGATAGAAGCAATTGACGAGGAGGAGGAGTCACATGTAATAGTTGAAGATGAAGAACCACAACCAAGGAGTGAAGTCCCTAGAAAGGAGCAAATTTTAGAGGAAATGGCTCAACCAATTCCATTTCCTACATTGGCAAGAAAGGCTAAGAAACGTATGGAGGTTAACCCAACAATGGTAAAGATGTTCAAAAAAGTGGAGGTAACTATCCCCCTCTTTGATGCTATACACCAAGTGCCTAAATATGCGAAATTTCTTAAGGACTTATGTATGAACAAAGATAGAATTCATGAGTTAGAAACCATTCCATTGGGTAGTTCCATTTCGGCTTTGATGGGATCCATTCCGGAAAAGTGTGTTGATCCGGGTCCATGCCTAGTTTCTTGTGTCATTTATGGAGTCCAATTCATTGATTGTATGTGCGACCTTGGTGCATGCGTTAGTATTATGCCTCTTTCCATTTATCATCTATTGAAGCTCCCACCGTTGAAGCGGTCGGCGGCTAGGTTTGTCTTGGCAGACAAGAGCATAATAACCGTGTCGGGTATTGCGGAAGATGTGTCGGTCGACATAAAGGGTTTGATATTCCCAATTGATTTCCATATCATTGAGATGCCACCAAGCGAATCCGAGAGGTTATCATCTATCCTACTTGGGAGGCCATTTTTGAGGACCTCTAGATTCAAGTTGGATGCCCATTCGGGAACTTACTCATTCGAGATAGATGGGAAAGTTGTAAGTTTTAGTCTAGAAGAAGCAATGAGGCACCCACCGGAGAACCATTCCGTATTCCGATGTGATTTAATTGACAACATTGTAGCGGAAGTGCATTGTGCAAAGCTAGAAGAGAAAAATATGATTGAAGAAAATTGTGAAGATCTAAGTGAAGAAGTTCAAGCGGCAAGCCAAGAGCAAAAGCTAGAATTGAAGCCATTACCACCGCACTTAAAGTATTCATACCTTGATGAAGCCCACAAGTTTCCGGTGCTTATAGCAAGGGAACTCAATCCTCAACAAGAAGAGAAGTTGCTACGCATTTTGGAAAGATGCACTAAAACCAACCTTGTCTTAAATTTTGAGAAATATCATTTCATGGTCAAACAAGGCATTGTTTTAGGACATATTGTTTCGAAAGATGGTATCTCCAAAGATCCGGATAAAATTAATGTTAGATCTAGTTTGCCTTACCCCTCTTCTGAGAGGGAGGTCCGCTCTTTTTTGGACATGCAGGATTTTATCGGAGATTCATCAAGGATTTTAGCAAGGTAGGATTGCCTCTCTCAAGGTTGCTACTAAAGGATATTGAGTTTGACTTAAGCAAGGAATGCATGGAGGCTTTCGACAAACTCAAGGTAGCATTGACCCAAGCTCCCATTGTACGAGGGCCGGATTGGAGTAGGTCATTTGAAATAATGTGTGATGGAGCCCAATCCAACTACACTACTACCGAAAAAAAACTTTTGGCCATTGTTTTTGCCTTGGACATGTTCCGAGCATATCTTCTCGGTTCAAGGGTGGTAGTGTACTCGGATCATGCGGCATTAAAGTATTTATTGGCTAAGAAGGAATCTAAACCGAGATTGATTAGATGGGTTTTATTGTTGCAAGAGTTTGACTTGGAAATCAAGGATAGGAGTGGTACGCAAAACCTAGTGGCGGACCACCTAAGTCGCCTTGAACACACAAAAGGCGATACTACTCCTATCAACGATTCTTTTCCCTTTGAGGGCTTGTATGCAATCTTAGAAACCATTCCTTGGTATGCATCCATTGCCAATTACTTAGTATCTCGCTCCTTCCCCCCCTAATCTCTCCAAACACCAAAGGTATAAGCTAAAAAGTGAATCCAAATACTATGTGTGAGATGACCCATACCTTTGGAGATGTGGGGCAGATCAAGTAATTCGGAGGTGCATTCCACAAACCGAATTCCACTCAATGTTGGAAGCTTACCACTACTCCGAAGGAGGAGGCCATTTGGACCTTAAAGAACGACAAGGAAAATCCTAGATTGTGGCTTTTGGTGGCCAACTCTTTTCAAGGACTCTTCTCATTTTTGTAAATCTTGTTCTCAACGCATTAGATTTGGTAATATCTCTAAGAAGGATGAAATTCCCCAACGAACCATGCTGTTTTGTGAGATATTCGACGTGTGCGAAATTGATTTCATGGGGCCATTTCCAAATTCTAATGGTTTTCTCTACTTTCTACTCGCCGTTGATTATGTGTCCAAATGGGTGGAAGCGATACCCACCCGGACTGATGATGCTAACGTAGTCCTTTTTTTTGTGAGAAATAATATCATTTGTAGATTTGGGTCGCCACGAGCAATCGTGAGCGACCAAGGTTCACACTTTTGCAACAGAAGAATGGAAGGACTCATGAAGAAGTATAGCATCATGCATAAAGTAGCCACGGCCTACCACCCACAAACAAACGGCCAAGCCAAGGTTTACAATTGGGAGATTAAACGCATCTTGGAAAGGATTGTGAAACCCAATAGGAAAGATTGGAGTGCCAAGCTCACCGACGCATTATGGGCCTACCGAACGGCATACAAAACGCCAATTGGCATGAGTCTCTTTCGGTTGGTGTATGACAAAGCTTGCCATTTGCCGGTAGAAATAGAGCACAAGGCGTATTGGGCCATCAAAGAGTGTAATCCATGTTTGGGTGGAGCCGGAATTGAGAGGAAGATACAATTAGCAGAGTTGGAATGTTTGAGGCTTGAAGCTTATGAGAACTCTAGACTTTACAAGGAAAAGATGAAAGCCATGCATGATAGGAACATAAGAGGAAAAGAATTAAAAGCCGGTGATCTAGTCCTTCTTTACAATTCTAGATTGGGATTGTTGCCCGGTAAACTAAGGTCAAAATGGGAAGGCCCATATCAAGTAGTGAAGGCAGAACCCTATGGTGTTTACCATTTGTGCCATCCCTCAAGGTCGGATATCTTCAAGGTCAATGGGCACCGTCTCAAGTTGTATCATGGTGAGCAAATGAAGAGCAACAAAGAGGTTGAGGTATTCCTTTTGGAATACGCACCTCTTGGCAAAGAGCAATGAACAAGTGAAAGTCCAACTTAAGGACATTAAACAAAAGTGCTAGGTGGGAGACACCCCACCATGGCGAGATCTATCCTTTCCCTCCTTTGTGTACCATTTTTTTTCTTTCTTTTTTTTGAATTCTTCATTGTTATGTAATTGTTTAGCTACACTGTTGCTTGATTAGCATTGCTTGTGCTACCTCGAATAACATGTTCATAAAGACTTGCATTGATTTTTTCATGAATGACTTGATTGTGTGGTAGAAGCACACTTCTCTTTAGATTTTGCATTGATTTTAGGTGTTTCTGACTTCTTTGGCTTGTTTGGCCAGTGAATACATGATAATTAGGTATTTTTTCTATTCATTCAAAAAAAAGGAGGGGGCACGCATGCGCGCACTGTGCGCGTATGCGTCCCTAGGGTTTCGCAACCCCTGGGCCCTGGGCATAACCAACATCACGCGTGCGCGCACGAGACGCGTACGCGTCCATGTCAATTCACGCAAAAACACGCGTGCGCGCACTAGCCGCGTACGCGTCACTACTACGTTTTGCGACCCTGGGCCATCGTCTAGAGAGTTGTGCCCTGGTTGGGCTAATTTCATGCTACTGGCCCAACTCAACTCAAACGTAGGCGCACCTGGCGCGCTCGCGTATCTCACCTTAATGGTACTTGACGCGTCAGCGCACCGTGCGCGTGTGCGTCGCTCAACAAATTTTACTTTATGGTACTTTTTCCCGAAAGTTGGGCCAGAGTTGTGCCCAACCTGTGCTGAGGGCACAACACATATGCACGCGCATGCGCACCTGGCGCTCGCGCGCACACTCACATTTAGCTACTTCATGCACACGCGCACCGTGCGCGTCCGCGTCGTTACTGATTTTGCCGATGCGCGCGCACGCGTGCATGGCACGCCCGCGTCGGTTTCGCGAACCAATTGAATGAGAGTGTGCCTTTCTTCCTCCGTTTTCTTTCCTTCTTCTTACCATCACCCCTCTTCTTCACCTTTACCGTCCTCTACCATCCCTACCTCTTCTTCTCCGTCACCTCCGGTGACAACCACCACCTCCGGCGGACCCACACCTCTTTTCCCTCTCCTCTCCTTCACTAACCCTTCTCTCACCTCTATACCCTATCTCCTTCTCCCCCTTCTAAGTTACCCCTCCTTTTTAAATCTTTATTTTTAGTTCCCCTTTCCTTTTTTTTCCATTCCACCAATTACATGCTCTTATTTTTTTTAAGTACTTGCATTCATGTTCGCCTTGTTAATTGCATTTTATTTCTTTATTTCTTTTTCTTTTCTCATGGGTGTTCTAAGTGGAGCTTACTCTTGCATTGATGAGTTTGTTTGATTTACTTGCGTTCTTTTGTATTTCGTGGTGTGATATGATGATTGACGATGCTTTATGGGGTGCTACATTGCCACTCTTCTCTAAGTTTTTGTCATAAAGGGATGCACACCAAGTGTTTGATGAAAGATCCATATGACTTATTGGAATCATTTTGACTAAGTGTTCTCTATTTTTGTGTTCCTTCTCATTCACTTGTTTGTTCATGTATACATTGAGCTTACCACATTTCTTGCTTCATTTCTACACGCTTATCCCATATTTTTTCTTACCTCCTGTTGTTATTGTTATGAGTGTGCTCTTCTCATGCCTCGTGTTCGCATGCCTATACCACTCATGTATCTCATGCTAGTGACTAGCTATGATCTTCATTATTGTCTTAGTTACATGTTGCAGCGGTCATGTATCTAAGCCACTTATTCTTTTGTGCTTTATCACTTGCATGATTGTTTTTTCTTGGCACCTCGTTAGGCTTAATTTCACCACCTTTCCTTCTTTTCTAGGATGGTACTCAAAAGAGACAATGAAAAGGTGCCCAAGAAGGCACCATCACGGTCTACTGGCAGAGCACACTAAGGCCCTCCTCACAAAGCCAAGGAGCATTGCTAACATTGATGTTTCGGAAAAAGACAATCCGGCGAGGGATCCAAACAAGTTCCCCAACCGCTATTGTGAACTTGTCTATCCCTTGATCAAACCAGGGAACTATCATGCGGAGCCCCTTCTGGCCCCTCCGGCTCATGTCATACCGCTCATTTTGCGCCGCATCGAACGACGGCAATGGAAATTCCTATTGAGGAAGCCATGGGAGGCGAACTTGTCGTGGGTGGCTGAATTTTACACCAATTACCATTCCGCTTCCCTCACATCGGTATTGGTGCGCCGAAGGCAAGTTCCCGTCACGGAGGAGGCCATTCAAAATGTGCTTAAGACCGGACCGTTAGCGGACGGGGTTGATACCTATCAGGAGATTTTGTCGGCCCGGTGCAAATATGCGTTTGATTGGGATGCTATCATTAAGGTCATTGCCACACCCGAATCATTCTGGATTCGAGGTAGGATGAGGCCTCGGCCCAAGGGCATTGACGCACGTTTTCTCACTAGAGAGGCTCAAGCATGGGCCCAAATTCTAGCCCACTATGTGCTCCCAAGCACCCATGGCTCATCTATCACTACCGAGTTAGCCTTGTTTGTTTGGTGTGTCCTCACAGATTGGCCGGTGCATATCCCCCGTCTCATCTGCCAATCTATGGGCCGTATTCACACTAAGGAGAATCTACCTTTTCTCGCTCTAGTGTCCGACTTAGTCACCGCAGCCGGTGTTCCCCGAGAGACCAAGGATAGAAGGGCCATGATCCCGATGGACGGAGATGTTGTTCCAAACGAGAGGTACCTTTAACCTCCGGCGGACACCGAAGAGCCATACTTATCCGTCCCCATGCACATCCCTGATGACAAGTCATCTTAGCCTAGTTTCACTAGTCTTTTTCCTTTGTTTTCATTTAGTTTTATGCACTTTCTTAAGCCATAAGTAAGCCAATTAGGTTGAATTTCATGTTTCCTTTGATTCAATCAACTAAGGATAAATTGATGCATTTTCATGAGTTTTTGTGCCATAATTGCTCATGTGACAAGAAGAAGAACAACTCTCATGATTATGGCATAGCTTTGATACAATTGTTTATTGATGATTGGTGGAATAAAGCTTGGAAGAAGGTTGCGAGAATGGTCTTGAAAAGAGGGATCAACGTTTGAGCTGACATTTGCCTCAAACGTTAACTCAAACGTGAGAAGCAGCTGAAGAACACCCCTGGATGTCGCCAACGTTTGCGCCAACGTTTGCCTCAAACGTGAGGTCAAACGTTGGCGCCAAAAAGAAAAGAAATAGCACTCCTGGGCGCAGCAACGTTTGAGCCAACGTTTGCCTCAAACGTGAGGTCAAACGTTGGCTACATTTTGGCAAGAAAGAGCATGGAAGAGCACCCTTGATTGATGGGTTGGATGAGCTACGTTTGCGCCAACGTTTGCCTCAAACGTTGGGCCAAACGTTGGCCAAAAAGGGAGCCTGGGAAGACCCATGTTTGAGCTCACGTTTGACCTCAAACGTTGGCTCAAACGTGGATGACAGCAAATGGGCTATCTGCATAATGCCTCACACGAGGGACGTTTGAGTCAACGTTTGCCTCAAACGTTGACTCAAACGTGAATGGTTCATGGCCCCATTCACAAATGGATTTATTCCCAACACTAAGAACAATCAACGGAGGCTATTATCAACCCAATTCCATCAGGACTAAAGGCCCAATTCAAGGCTTAATGATCATTTGAAGAAAGTGTATAAATAGCTTAGGATTTGAAGTTTTAGGAGAGCTTTTCTTTTTAATGTTTTCTTTAAGAATTTTCATAGTATTCACAGTAGAGAGCTTTTGGGTTTTGAGCTGTTTGGAGATTCTGAGTCTTGGGGAAGGAGAATTGAATTCTCTTCCTCTTAGTTTTCTTGTTTTTCAATTTCATCTACACTTGTCTTGAGTCTTGGGTGTTGAAGAATTGAGGAAATTCTGTCTCAATCTCACCTTGAGATCTCTCTGTTTTTCTTACTGCAGCTTCTGGAAAATTGAACTTGGATTTACATTTCTACATTGCTCTCTTGTGTGTTTCTCTTGTTTTGTTTGTATGTCAGGTACAGGGAGAGCTACTCCTATCTTATCCGAAGTTGACCAGAGGACTCTCAGGAGATTAAGAAGAGCTGAAAGAGGGAAAGGTATTGTTGGAGAGGAAGAATCTGAGGAAGAATATCACGAGATGGAAGGAGATCCATCTAATCCCAATCCACCACAGAGGAGAGTGTTAGCCTCCTACACTTTTGCAAATCCCAGACACTGTGGAAGCAGCATCTTAACCCCCAACGTCAATGCAAATAATTTTGAGCTAAAACCACAACTCATTACACTTGTCCAGAACAATTGTTCCTATGGAGGCAGCCCATTGGAAGATCCCAACCAGCATTTATCTACCTTTTTAAGGATTTGTGACACTGTCAAATCCAATGGCGTGAATCCTGAAAGTTACAAGCTTCTGTTGTTCCCATTCTCATTAAGGGACAAGGCTGTATAATGGCTTGAAACTTTTCCCCAAGGAAGTATCACTAGTTGGGATGATTTGGTGACTAAATTTCTAGCCAAATTCTACCCACCCCAAAGGATCATCAGGCTGAAAACTGAGGTGCATACTTTCACACAAATAGACGCCGAATCCTTGTATGAAGCATGGGAGAGGTACAAAGCCTTAATCAGAAAGTGTCCTCCGGAGATGTTCAATGAATGGGATGTGCTGCAGAATTTCTATGAAGGCCTAACATTGATATCTCAAGAGGCATTAGATCACTCTACTGGAGGTTCATTACAACTGATGAAAACTGCTGAGGAAGCCCAGAATCTTGTGGACATGGTGGCCAACAATCAATATTTCTTTGCTCATCAAAGAACCCGCCAACCATCACAAAGAAAGGGGGTACTAGAACTGGAAGGAGTAGACTCCATTTTGGCTCCAAACAAGATGATGCAACAACAAATTCAACAACAGTTTGAACAAATGGCCAAAAGGATTGACAGCCTTCAAGTAGCAGCTGTGAACACAAGCCACCCATCAACTGTATGGGTGCAGAATGAAGAAAGCCAAGAAGAGCAACAACAGGAGCAAGTGCAGTACATGCATAACCAAAACTCTGGACAGAATGAAGTTTATGGTGATACCTACAATCCTTCCTGGAAGAATCACCCCAACCTTAGATGGGGAGATAATCATAACCATAACCAACAGCCATGGCAAAGAAACACAACCCAAAATAACCCAAGGAACAACCAGCAAAACAACCAAAATTCATTCAGAAAACCGCAAAGCACTTACCCCAACTCTAACCATTATCCAACCCATAACCAACCCATCAACCAAAACACCTATCATCCACCACCCACATCTCACAACCAACCACAAGCATCACCAGAATCTCAAAGAATCACTAACCTGGAAACCTTGATAGACAAAATATGGAAACACCAAGAAATGACGGCCAAGAATCAAGAAGCTTCTATCAAGAACATTGAAAGACAAATAGGCCAGCTCTCTAAACACCTTGCAACAGAGAGACCATCAAGTTCACTACTAAGTGACACAATTCCAAATCCTAAGAAAGAGTGCAAGGCAATACAGTTAAGAAGTGGGAGAACATTGATGAGCAACAATGACACTACAAGGAAATAAGTGGAGAGCAGCAAAAAGCCAACAGATACGGAGGAAGCCAATGATCAAAATATGGTGCCAAACAAGAACACAGAGAACCCTAAAAGAAAAGAAGACCAGCCAATCAATATACATGAGAGAGAGGAAGAAGCACAGAAAAAGGAGAAGGCCTTCATTCCTCCGCTGCCATATCCACAGAGGTTCAACAAAGAACCCAAAGATCAACACTTCCGCAAATTCCTGGAGACTTTCAAGAAGCTGGAAATCAACATTCCCCTGGCTGAGGCATTGGAACAAATGCCCTTATATGCCAAGTTCTTGAAGGAACTTATTAACAAGAAAAGAAGCTGGCTGGAGAAGGAGACTGTACTTCTCACTGAAGAATGCAGTGCACTCATCAGAAAAGGACTCCTTCCCAAGTTGGAAGATCCAGGAAGTTTCTTCCTACCTTGCACCATTGGGAGTCTATTTATCAACAAGGGGATGTGCGATTTAGGAGCAAGCATAAATCTGATTCCATTCTCTTTAGTGAAAAAGCTTGGCATAGAGAAGGTGAAACCAATACAGATGTCATTGGAACTGGTGGACCAGTCAGTAGTACATCCCAAAGGAGCGATCGAAAACCTTTTAGTTAAGGTTGACAAGTTCATTTATCCTGCGGATTTTGTAATCTTGGAAACAGAAGAAGAAGGAAACAATTCGATTATCTTGGGAAGGCCATTTTTAGCTACCGCCAGAGCCATCATAGATGTAGAGCAAGGAGAACTAACTCTCAGGATGCATGAGGAAAGCATTACTCTGAAAGTATTTCTAGAACAACAAAAGTCTGAAGAAAGAAGCCAAGTAATCAATGACTGTTTCCCAAGGCAAGAAATCAACAATTCAGCAAAGCAGAAGAATGAACATATGCAAGGAAAAGAAGGTACTCAAAAAGAAACTTGGAAGATAAACAAGAAGAAAAGTGCCACAACTAAAGCTACTGTCAAGGAAGAAAGGTTAACAAGAAAAAGGAAGAAAAATAAGAAGAAGGCTAACAAAGGGTGGAGGAATAAAAGAACCCCAACTGAAGGATTCTCCGAAGGTGACAAGGTGCAATTAGTATATCAACAGCTAGGAGCAAAAGATCACTACACTGTTAACCAAGTACTCTCTCTTGAGCACGTTGAAACACACAAAGAAGGCTCACAGTGAGGGGGGGATAAGCTGTGACATTTTAACCATCAACCACCCTAAGAGGATCAACGTCAAGCTAGTGACATTAAAAGAGCGCTTGTTGGGAGGCAACCCAACCTGAGGTAGTCCTTTTCTTTCAATGCTAGTTCAATAAAAAGATTAAGTGGATTCACCTGCAGTGCAAGGAGCTAAGTTTGGTGTCACACACCAAAACAATTTAAAGGAGAATGAAGGATTTTAAGTTTGGTGTTCCACCAAAAATCTAATCTAAAAACACAGTCTCACCTTCTGCATAAAGGGTTGCTAGCTCCAAGCAATCAGATGAATCATTTAATCATTGTCTGCTTCTACTTTGTAGTTTTATTACTTTTAGCTAAGACACTAGGAATTCACATATGATCAACTCGATGCATCAAAGGTAGTGGCAAGGGACTAAGTTTGGTGTTCACACACCAAAGTAAGTTCAAAAGCCTACAAGAAGGTCCCGCACACTAACTAGTTATCTAAGGGCTTGAGAAACAAGCAACTTCTATTAACTCTGCTGGGATTCAAACACTTTCTTGGGAGGGCTTCGCACCATCAGTTGAGAGTAAGAAGCCACCAAAAGGTTGTATTGTCACTTAACTCCATCAGCATGCAATCTTTCTAAATTTGAAGTTTGAATATGCCCATCTTAGTAGTAACTGTTAGTTCAGTAGTTATGCATCTTGAATATTATTGTCAATAAGAATGCTAATCTAAATGTACTTGTGTGTTTACTTTCACTAAAAGAAATGTTTGAAACATGAAGTAAGATGGTTCATTTCTAGCTAGAAGTCAAATAATAGTAAGTGGTGGCATGTATGTGTGATTGTGTGGCAACTCACTATTAGTGAATAAAAGGAATAGACTGTTCTCTTTTTAAGAAAAAAGTAGTTCACTGTCTATGAATCTCAACAAAATAAAAGTCCTTGGGTGAAAAGAAAAACAAAAAGAGAAAAGAAAAAGCCAAAAGTGGCAACAGAACAAAAGAAAAAAAAAGAAACAAAGCTAGACACCAATAGCTTGAACCTTAGAATATATGCCTGTGGTGTCTTTGTACTAGGATCTGCTTGGATTATTAAGTTCTTTGGAGTGCATCAACACTTGGTAACTTCAGTTAACTAACTCGGGATTATCAACTGAAAGTCCACTATCAAGAGCAACCTGGCTACAAGACATTTAGTAACCCAAAGAGGTGCTAGGCATCAATGTTCTAAGAAGGCATGTGAGCCAAGTGTCTAAAGTGAATAATGTGTCAAGCATAAATAAAGAAAAGAGCTTGTTACACATGACACTGAACTAAAGTTTATAAAGAAAAAAAAATTCAGTAAACAAGGACAAAGGAATAATGAGAGGTCATAGCAGTGTATTGCTTGATGCTTAGAGGAAACTTTCTAGGCCTACTTGTCAATAAGAAGTGAGTAGTTACATATCTGCATAAAACCCCATGAGATACCAATAGTACTCTGCTAACATGAGCATTCTCTTTTGTTTTCATTCTTTCTTCTTAATAATTCTGTTCTTGCTTGGGGACAAGCAAGTTTTAAGTTTGGTGTTGTGATGACAAGTCATCTTAGCCTAGTTTCACTAGTCTTTTTCCTTTGTTTTCATTTAGTTTTATGCACTTTCTTAAGCCATAAGTAAGCCAATTGGGTTGAATTTCATGTTTCCTTTGATTCAATCAACCAGGGATAAATTGATGCATTTTCATGAGTTTTTGTGCCATAATTGCTCATGTGACAAGAAGAAGAACAACTCTCATGATTATGGCATAACTTTGATACAAATGTTTATTGATGATAGGTGGAATAAAGCTTGGAAGAAGGTTGCAAGAATGGGCTTGAAAAGAGGGATCAACATTTGAGCTGACGTTTGCCTCAAACGTTAACTCAAACGTGAGAAGCAGCTGAAGAACACCCCTGGATATCGCCAACGTTTGCGCCAACGTTTGCCTCAAACGTTGAGGCAAACGTTGGCTGAAGAAGAAACAGGGGAAGGAGCCAACGTTTGCGCCAACGTTTGCCTCAAACGTGAGGTCAAATGTTGGCGCCAAAAAGAAGGGAAATAGCACTCCTGGGCACAGCAACGTTTGAGCCAACGTTTGCCTCAAACGTGAGGTCAAACGTTGGCTACATTTTGGCAAGAAAGAGCATGGAAGAGCACCCTTGATTGATGGGTTAGATGAGCTACGTTTGCACCAACGTTTGCCTCAAACGTTGGGCCAAACGTTGGCCAAAAAGGGAGCCTAGGAAGACCCACGTTTGAGCTCACGTTTGACCTCAAACGTTGGCTCAAACGTGGATGAAAGCAAATGGGCTATCTGCATAATGCCTCACACAAGGGACGTTTGAGTCAACGTTTGCCTCAAACGTTGACTCAAACGTGAATGGTTCATGGCCCGGTTCACAAATGGATTTATTCCCAACACCAAGAACAATCAACGGAGGCTATTATCAACCCAATTCCATCAAGACTAAAGGCCCAATTCAAGGCTTAATGATCATTTGAAGAAAGTGTATAAATAGCTTAGGATTTGAAGTTTTAGGAGAGCTTTTCTTTTTAATGCTTGACTAATTCAACCACTAAACTAACGTTGCTCAATCCTTCAATCCTTGTGGGATCGACCTCACTCCCGTGAGTTTTATTACTTGATGCGACCCGGTACACTTGCCGGTGAGTTTTGTGTCGGATCGTTTTCTGCACATCAATCCCCTCTTCCTCATCCGCACCACCAAAGTCATCCATGCAACACATAGAGGAACTCCACAAGAAGCTTGACCGTTATGAGCGGCGTAACCAACGCCGATACACTTTTGTCAAGAAGCTTCTAAGTTGCCTAGCACCGCCTATGGAAAAACCTGAAATTTCCACGTCCACCGGTACCAATAATGATGAAAGCGATAATGATGAAGAAGTGGATGGACACGCGGAAGCCGATCAACCACTCCGTCTCACTCAAGGCACGGAGGACCGTGCCAACTTCTAAGTGTGGGGAGGTCGGTCGGCCGACCGGTCTCCGTAGGTAACACCCGAATAAATTCCTTGAACTTCTTTTCTTAACTAGAGTAGATTGCATACTAAGTCTTTCATTTTTGGCATATTTTGCATATTAGTATCTCTTAATAAATCCACTTGGTTAGAGCAACGACTTCTATTCTAGAAAACTATAATTTTACGGCAAACCTATCAATTTTGAAATTTGAAAATCTTTTGATGCTTAACTTGTTTGAAGAATGTATTTTGGAACATGGGATTTGAGCCAAGACCACAAGCAAGTGAGTTTTGAGCCTAATGGTGTGGTTACATCTTATAACCACTTATTTTTCCTTCTTGGGTGAAATTGTTCTCTTTCTATGATTGTGATCTTTGATTTGTTTAATTCTATATGTCCGTTATTCCTTGTATTCATGCATGTATATGATTGAGGCCATCATTTCATTAGCTCACTTACCCAAATAACCTTACCTTTTATCTCCCATTGTTAGCTACTTTGAGCCTATTATTAACCCAGTTGTTCTTAATTTAGCACATTACAAGCCTTAAAGCGGAAAATAATAAATGTCCTTATTTGGATCTTTGAATTGGCTTAAGCTAGTGTGTGTGTGTGTATCATTCAAGTGTGGGAAAACTTAGGACATTGGGTGAATAAAAAGATAGCCTTGTATTTTTATTGAAATGATTGGGAATTGGGTACATGCTCATGTATTGATAAAATGTATAGACATTATGCATTGATGTTAAAGAAAAAAAGGGGAAAAGAAAAGAGAGAAAAAGAAAAATAGTATGGAAAAGAAAATATATATATATATATATATTATAGAAAAATAAAGAAGCAAAGAAAAAGAAAGAAATAAAAAGGGGACAAAATGCCCCAAAGCAAAGCTCAATAAGGATCAATGCATAAGTATTGTGAAATGAAAAGAAAATGCATGAGTATGTTAAAAAGTGAAGATGGGTAGTTAGGTTAGCTTTTGGATTGTATAGGATGTCATAGGTTAGGTGGGAAGTTTGAGCTTATCAAAGATTCAAATTTCAACCTCACTTGACCAAATATGCACCCTTACCTTGACCCTAGCCCCATTACAACCTAAAGAAAAGACCCCATGATACTTGCATGCATGCATGGAATATATGTTGATTGTTAGAAGAAAAACAAATTTTTAAAAAAGCATGAAGTAGGGAAGGATTGAGTGATCAACCCTATACACCGAGCGAATAGAGCGCAAATACTTCCGGTGAGGAATTCGAAGCTCAATTCCTTGTTCCCGGCTCTCGCGAACGTTCTTCATACAAGTTATGCATATTTCATTCTGATGACTAGAATTGGTAGAGTTCATACATTGCCATCATTCTGCTCTATGTGCACATACATATGTGTCTTCTAGAAAGATTGAATTACTCTTGGCCAAGTAGATAGTAGCATGTACGCTAGTTGCATTCATGTTGGGAGATCGCATCACATGAGTCCTACACCCTTGTAGTCCTTTGATCTTTTGCTTTCCCATAGCATGAGGACATGCTATACTTTAAGTGTGGGGAGGTTGATAAACCCCATTTTTAGGGTTTATCATGCATAGAATCTAAGGGTTTTATCAATGATCTTCCACACTTATTCATATAAAACTGCATGATTTTGTGTCTCTTTCCCATTTTACCTCATAGATGAGAATATGCTTCTTTTGCATCAAAATTGAGATATTGTAATCCTCCTCTATTACCATTAGATGCCTTGATCTGTTTGTTAAGTGATTTCAGAAATTATAAGGCAAAAATGGCCAAGGGGAATGGAGGAAGCATGCATGAATGGAAGGAGCATGAAACAAATCAAAGAATTGAAGTTTGGACATGCGCACGCACACGCACCGTGTGCGTACGCATGGATGCGCTCATCTAGAGCCAGCGCAGTGGAGCCGAGCGAGGAGCCGGCGCGCTTATATGGCTGGGCCATATCCCTTATGACGCTTGCGCGTACCGTGCGCCTGCGCGCAGATCGCAAAAGAGCCCAAGGACGCGTACGCGTGCAGTGTGCGTACGTGTCGATATGCGCACATGATTTTTTAAATGAAACACATGCCCAGCGATTTCAAGGGGTTCCCAGGCCCTGTTTTGGAGCAGATTTTGGAGGGAAAAGCTTAAGAAGACCAAGGTTTAGGGGTGTTAGGGAAGAGAGTCATAATTCTAGATATTTTTAGGAAGTTGGTTACATTTTGTTTTTAGAGAGAGAAACTTCAACTTCTCTTTAGGTTTTCATCCTCCATTGCAAGTTTCCTTTGAATTCTTGGTGAGATCTATTGCTAATTGAATTTTTGTTTTGCTACAAGTATAGATCTACTCTTCTTCTACTCTTAATTGATGTTCTTTTGGTTCAATTTCTTAGATCTAGATTTAGTTCACTTTGTTACTTTGAATGTGGATTAATGAATTGAGGTTTCATTCAATTGTGTGATTGTTGATGATTGTTTGGAATAGATAGCTTTAATTCGATTCTCTTCTCTCAATTGCCTCATGTTTTCTATAATTGCCTACCAATTGTTTGTGATAATGACAACCTTAGCTATGGAGTAGATTTCTCTCACTTGGCTTAGGGGTTGAGTTATTGAAGACACTTGAATAGTGGATATCAATTGTAGATTATGAATTGAGAATTGCTAATTGGCTTGGAGTGCACTAAAGCTAGACTTTCCTAGGGTGAGACTAGGACTTGTGACTCAAGTTAGTTACTCTCACTTGACTTTCCTCCATTGTTAGGGGGTTAACTAAGTGAAGCAATAATCAACTCTTATCATAATTGAAGGAAACTATAATGATGGAACTTCCAATGCTTACCCTTGGCCAAGGCTTTTATTTCCATTAATTGTTGATTGCTTGCTAGTTTGAATTCTTGCACCAACTCTCAAAACCATAAAAGCTTTCCTAATCAATGATGCACATTCTAAAGCAATTCCTAGGGAGAATGACCCGGGATCAAAACTCTCGGTCATAGATTTTAGAATTGTTTGATGCGTTATTCGTATGTTCGTTAGACTATACTCACGATCGGATTTATCACTAGTTTCTAATCGGCATAAGAATATTTACGTTCATCAAAATGGCGCCGTTGCTGGTGTTCCCCGAGAGACCAAGGATAGAAGGGCCATGATCCCGATGGACGGAGATGTTGTTCCAAACGGGAGGTACCTTTACCCTTCGGCAGACACCGAAGAGCCACACTTATCCGTCCCCATGCGCATCCCCTCTTCCTCATCCGCACCACCAAAGTCATTCATGCAATGCATAGAGGAACTCCACAAGAAGCTTGACCGTTATGAGGGGCGTAACCAACGCCGATACACTTTTGTCAAGAAGCTTCTAAGTTGCCTAGCACCGCCTATGGAAGAACCGAAAATTTCCACATCCATCGGTACCAATAATGATGAAAGCGATAATGATGAAGAAGTGGATGGACACGCGGAAGCCGATCAACCACTCCGTCTCACTCAAGGCACGGAGGACTGGGCCAACTTCTAAGTGTGGGGAGGTCGGTCGGCCGACCGGTCTCCGTAGGTAACACCCGAATAAATTCCTTGAACTTCTTTTCTTAACTAGGGTAGATTGCATACTAGGTCTTTCATTTTTGGCATCTTTTGCATATTAGTATCTCTTAATAAGTCCACTTGGTTAGAGCAATGACTTCTATTCTAGAAAACTATAATTTTACGGCAAACTTACCAATTTTGAAATTTGAAAATCTTTTGATGCTTAACTTGTTTGAAGAATGTATTTTGGAACATGGGATTTGAGCCAAGACCACAAGCAAGTGAGTTTTGAGCCTAATGGTGTGGTTACATCTTATAACCACTTATTTTTCCTTCTTATGTAAAATTGTTCTCTTCCTATGATTGTGATATTTGATTTGTTTAATTCTATATGTCTGTTATTCCTTGTATTCATGCATGTATATGATTGAGGCCATCATTTCATTAGCTCACTTACCCAAATAGCCTTACCTTTTATCTCCCATTGTTAGCTACTTTGAGCCTATGATTAACCAACTTGTTCTTAATTTAGCACATTACAAGCCTTAAAACGGAAAACAATAAATGTTCTTATTTGGATCTTTGAATTGGCTTAAGCTAGTGTGTGTGTGTATCATTCAAGTGTGGGAAAACTTGGGACATTGGGTGAATAAAAAGGTAGCCTTGTATTTTTATTGAAATGATTGGGAATTGGGTACATGCTCATGTATTGATAAAATGTATAGACATTATGCATTGATGTTAAAGAAAAAAGGGGAAAAGAAAAGAGAGAAAAAGAAAAATAGTATGGAAAAGAAAAAAAATGTATAGACATTTTGCTTGTTTAATTGTTAGTTAGGATTAGTCTTTGTTTAGATGTCGATTGATGTCATGAGTTTCTTATTTACTTCATTGTATGACGCGTTCACTACCAAATCCGAGCTTAGCACCCTTTGATTCGGAAATTGAAAGAACCTTGCTTCATATTAGGCAAGCTCGGAGGCGGTTGGTCTTTGAGGAAGGTGAAAAGGTTCTTACCAATTCACCAACCATATCATCGTCATCCAACGAAGGCACCAATTACTCTTCCGTTGATACTACTAATAGTTTTTTTTTTATCTAGGTTTTGAAAAAATGGCCGCTCCAAGAAGAGTTACTCTCAAGGAAGCGGGTGCACTAAATTTTGTTCTCCAACCTCTACATGTGCTTCATCCCAACTTGAATGCAAACTTTGAACTCAAGACCGCTCTCATCAATCTCTTACCAAAATTCCATGGACTTCCCGCACAAGATCCAATTAGACACCTCAAGGATTTTCATGGTGTATGCTCGACTACTAGGCGGGAAGGATCCGATGAAGTGGCTATATGGTTGTTTGCCTTTCCCTTCTCTCTTGAGGGAAGAGCCAAGGAGTGGTTCTATACCTTGCCTAGTGATGTTGTGTCTGATTGGGATTTGCTTAGGAAAGAATTCCTTGATAAGTTCATGCCTGTGGAAATGACGGACAAGTTAAGGAAGGAGATCTCATGTATTGTACAAGGCGAGATGGAAACTTTATATGAATATTAGGAATGGTTTCGCAAACTTCTTGATTCATGTCCCAACCATATGATTGACACTCAAGTCCTGCTTAGCTATGTGTGCCAAGGCATGAGGGAGCAAGATAAGAATTTATTGGATGCTTCAAGCAACGGTTCTTTGTCAAAGTATCGGACGGCGGAGGAGGCATGGCAACTCATGACCGACTTGGCCGAGTCCACTCAACATGCTAGACGAAGAGTCAACCGTCCAAATGCCGTAAATGAAGTTTCCTTTAGTGGTGAGACCACTAACGTTACCAAGACTTTGTGTGAAATGACAAGCTTTCTAAAGCAACTCTAAGTGAATCAACAACCACCTCCATCTCAACAACAACCTCCTCCTCAAAACCAACAATGTCAACAATTGGTCCCTCAAAGAGTGTGTGGCATTTGCTCATGCTACTCCCACTACATGGACGAATGTCCAAGTCTCCAAGAAGATAACACTCTAGCGGCTACCCACAATTTTTATGATCGCCCCTACTATGAACATTCTAATCAAGGATACCATAACCAGGGGAGCAATTCTAACCAAGGGTACCCCCAACAAGGAGGCAACTATAGCCAAGGGAGTAACAATTCTAATCAAGGATGGAGGGATAGCTCCAACCAAAGTTGGCGGGACAATTATCAACAAGGAGGAAGGGACAACGGAGGCAACCAAAGATGGATTAACAACACTTCACAAAACCGTTATTCACAAAACCCTCCAAACCAACAACCAAATCAAGGAAGGAACTATCAAACCTACATACCCTTCCACATCTCCAAATCAAGATGACACACTCCGATCCATGCTCTAAGGACAAAAGGAACTCCAAAACACCCTCAACCCAAGTCTTAATGGCCTCACTTCTACTCTCCAAGTTCTCATTGCTCGCATGGAGCCACCTTCTATTCCCACTCCTCAAGCATCAACCTCTAGTGCCATACCCTCTCAACCTTTGCCCAACCCCAAAGGTGGCATCAACGCCGTAACCTTGAGGTCCGGAATGCAATTGAAGGAAAGAGATTCAACGGCAGCTAACCCGATGAAAGTTGCTCAAGAAGAAGATGGAGTTGAGATAGAAGAAATTGAAGAGGAGGAGGAGTCACATGTAATAGTTGAAGATGAAGAAGCACAACCAAGGAGTGAAGTCCCTAGAAAGGAGCAAATTTTAGAGGAAGTGGCCCAACCAATTCCATTTCCTACATTGGCAAGAAAGGCTAAGAAACATGTAGAGCTTGACCCAACAATGGTAAAGATGTTCAAAAAAGTGGAGGTAACTATCCCCCTCTTTGATGCTATACACCAAGTGCCTAAATATGCGAAATTTCTTAAGGACTTGTGTATGAACAAAGATAGAATTCATGAGTTGGAAACCATTCCATTGGGTAGTTTCATTTCGGCTTTGATGGGATCCATTCCGGAAAAGTGTGTTGATCCGGGTCCTTGCCTAGTTTCTTGTGTCATTGATGGAGTCCAATTCATTGATTGTATGTGCGACCTTGGTGCATGCGTTAGTATTATGCCTCTTTCCATTTATCATCTATTGAAGCTCCCACCATTGAAGCGGTCGGCGGCTAGGTTTGTCTTGGCGGACAAGAGCATAATAACCGTGTCGGGTATTGCGGAAGATGTTTTGGTCGACATAAAGGGTTTGATATTCCCAATTGATTTCCATATCATTGAGATGCCACCAAGAGAATCCGAGACGGCATCATCTATCCTACTTGGGAGGCCATTTTTGAGGACCTCTAGATTCAAGTTGAATGCCCATTCAGGAACTTACTCATTCAAGATAGATGGGAGAGTTGTAAGTTTTAGTCTAGAAGAAGCAATGAGGCACCCACCGGAGAACCATTTCGTATTCCGATGTGATTTAATTGACAACATTGTAGCGGAAGTGCATTGTGCAAAGCTAGAAGAGAAAAATATGATTGAAGAAAATAGTGAAGATCCAAGTGAAGAAGTTCAAGCGACAAGCCAAGTGCAAAAGCTAGAATTGAAGCCATTACCACCCCACTTAAAGTATTCATACCTTGATGAAGCCCACAAGTTTCCGGTGATTATAGCAAGGGAAGTCAATCCTCAACAAGAAGAGAAGTTGCTACGCGTTTTGAGGAAGAACAAAAGGGCAATAGGGTGGAGTTTGGCGGATCTAGTGGGGATAAGTCCCCAAGTGTGTGAGCACCGTATCTTTTTGGAAGAGGGAGCTAGACCCGTGAGACAACCTCAAAGGCGATTAAATCCTACTATTTTGGAGGTTGTCAAGAAAGAGGTAACAAGGTTACTTGAGGCGGACATCATCTACCCTATTTCGGATAGTGAATGAGTAAGTCCCGTTCAAGTTGTACCTAAGAAGTCCGGGGTAACCACAATTAAGAATGAAAGCGGGGAGCTCATAGCAACACGGGTGCAAAACTCTTGGCGAGTATGCATAGTCTACCGAAGGTTGAATGCGGCCACTAGAAAAGATCACTTTCCACTTCCGTTTATCGATCAAACGCTCGATCGATTATCTGGTAAGTCTCATTATTGCTTCCTAGATGGCTATTCGGGATACTTCCAAATACACATTGCTCTAGAGGACCAAGAAAAAACAACATTTACTTGCCCTTTTGGAACTTATGCCTACAAGCGTATGCCATTCGGCTTATGCAATGCACCGGCAACTTTCCAAAGGTGCATGATGAGCATCTTTGTGGATTTTCTAGAGCAATGCATGGAGGTATTCATGGATGACTTCACGGTATATGGTGATTCCTTTGATCATTGCTTGGATAGTCTTGAAAAATTTTTTGGAAAGATGTACTAAAACCAACCTTGTCTTAAATTTTGAGAAATGTCATTTCATGGTCAAAAAAGGCATTGTTTTTGGACAAATTATTGCCTTACCCCTCTTCTGAGAGGGAGGTCCGCTCTTTTGTTGGACATGCAGGATTTTATCGGAGATTCATCAAGAATTTTAGCAAGGTAGCATTGCCTCACTCAAGGTTGCTACAAAAGGATATTGAGTTTGACTTAAGCAAGGAATGCATGGAGGCTTTCGACAAGCTCAAGGTAGCATTGACCCAAGCTCCCATTGTACGAGGGCCGAATTGGAGTAGGCCATTTGAAATAATGTGTGATACTTCAAATTTTGCCGTGGGAGCCGCGTTAGCACAACGCGAGGGTAAGAATCCATATGTCATAGCCTATGCATCAAAAACATTAGATGGAGCCCAATCCAACTACACTACTACCGAAAAATAACTTTTGGCCATTGTTTTTGCCTTGGACAAGTTCCGAGCATATCTTCTCGGTTCAAGGGTGGTAGTGTACTCGGATCATGCGGCATTAAAGTATTTGTTGGCTAAGAAGGAATCCAAACCGAGATCGATTAGATGGGTTTTATTGTTGCAAGAGTTTGACTTGGAAATCAAGGATAGGAGTGGTACGCAAAGCCTAGTGGCGGACCACCTAAGTCGCCTTGAACACACAAAAGGCGATACTACTCCTATCAATGATTCTTTTCCCTTTGAGTTCTTGCATGCAATCTCAGAAACCATTCCTTGGTATGCATCCGTTGCCAATTACTTAGTATCTCGCTCCTTCCCCCCTAATCTCTCCAAACACCAAAGGGATAAGCTAAAAAGTGAATCCAAATACTATATGTGGGATGACCCATACCTTTGGAGATGTGGGGCAGATCAAGTAATTCGGAGGTGCATTCCACAAACCGAATTCCACTCAATCTTGGAAGCTTGCCACTCCTCCAAAGGAGGAGACCATTTTGGACCTCAAAGAACGGCAAGGAAAATCCTAGATTGTGGCTTTTGGTGGCCAACTTTTTTCAAGGACTCTTCTCATTTTTGTAAATCTTGTTCTCAATGCATTAGATTTAGTAATAACTCTAAAAAGGATGAAATTTCCCAACGAACCATGCTATTTTGTGAGATTTTCGCTTGTGGGGAATTGATTTCATGGGGCCATTCCCAAATTCTAATGGTTTTCTCTACATTCTACTCGCCACGAGTAATAATATCAATTGTGTCCAAATGGGTGTAAGCGATACCCACCCGGACAGATGATGCTAACGTAGTCCTTTCTTTTGTGAGAAATAATATTATTTGTAGATTTGGGTCGCCACGAGTAATCGTGAGCGACCAAGGTTCACACTTTTGCAACAGAAGAATGGAAGGACTCATGAAGAAGTATAGCATCATGCATAAAGTAGCCACGGCCTACCACCCACAAACAAACGGCCAAGCCAAGGTTTCCAATCGGGAGATTAAACACATCTTGGAAAGGATTGTGAAACCCAATAGGAAAGATTGGAGTGCCAATCTCACCGACGCATTATGGGCCTACCGAACGGTATACAAAACGCCAATTGGCATGAGTCCCTTTCGGTTGGTGTATGGCAAAGCTTGCCATTTACCGGTGGAAATAGAGAACAAGGCGTATTGGGCCATCAAAGAGTGTAATCCATGTTTGGGTGGAGCCGGAATTGAGAGGAAGATACAATTAGCAGAGTTGGAATGTTTGAGGCTTGAAGCTTTTGAGAACTCTAGACTTTACAAGGAAAAGATAAAAGCCGTGCATGATAGGAACATAAGAGGCAAAGAATTTAAAGCTGGTGATCTAGTCCTTCTTTACAATTCTAGATTGAGATTGTTGCCCGGTAAACTAAGGTCAAAATGGGAAGGCCCATATCAAGTAGTAAAGGTGGAACCCTATGGGGTTTACCATTTGTGCCATCCCTCAAGGTGGGATATCTTCAAGGTCAATAGGCACCGTCTCAAGTTGTATCATGGTGAGCAAATGAAGAGCAACAAAGAGGTTGAGGTATTCCTTTTGGAAGACGCAACTCTTGGAAAAGAGCAATGAACAAGTGAAAGTCCAACTTAAGGACATTAAACAAAAGTGCTAGGTGGGAGACACCCACCTTGGTGAGATCTTTCTTTTCCCTCCTTTGTGTACCGTTTTTTTTTTCTTTCTTTTTTTTGAATTCTTCATTGTTTTGTAATTTTTTAGCTACACTTTTGCTTGATTAGCATTGCTTGTGCCTACCTCGGATAACTTGTTCATAAAGACTTGCATTGATTTTTCCATGAATGACTTGATTGTGTGGTAGAAGCACACTTCTCTTTAGATTTTGCATTGATTTTAGGTGTTTTTGACTTTTTTGGCTTGTTTGGCCAGTGAATACATGATGATTAGGCATTTTTTCTATTCATTCAAAAAAAAGGGGGGGGGGGCACGCATGCGTGCACTGTGCGCGAATGCGTCCCTAGGCTTTCGCAACCCCTAGGCCATTTACCAGAGAGTTGTGCAAATTCTGGGCCAGCTTTGGGCCCTGGGCATAACCAACATCATGCGTGCGCGCACAAAATGCGTACGCATCCATGTCAAAAACACCCTTGCACGCACTAGCCGCGTACGCGTCACTACTGCGTTTTGCGACCCTGGACCATCGTCCAGAGAGTTGTGCCCTGGTTGGGCAAATTTCATGCTACTGGCCCAGCTCAACTCACGCGTAGGCGCACCTGGCGTGCACGTGTATCTCGCCATAATGCCAATTGACGCGTCAGCGCACCGTGCCCGTCTGCGTCGCTCAACAAATTTTACTTTCTGGTACTTTTTCCCGAGAGTTGGGCCAGAGTTGTGCCCATCCTGTGCTGAGGGCACAACACATATGCACGCGCATGCGCACCTGGCGCTCGCGCGCACACTCACATTTCGCTACTTCACGCACCCGCGCACTGTGCGCGTCCGCGTCGTTACTGATTTTGCCGATGCGCGTGCACGCGTGCATGGCGCGCCCGCATCGGTTTCGCGAACCAATTGAATGAGAGTGTTCCTTTCTCCCTCCATTTTCTTTCCTTCTTCTTACCATCACCCCTCTTCTTCACCTCTACCTTCCTTTACCATCCTTACCTCTTCTTCTCCGCCACCACCGGCGGTAACCACCACCTCCGGCGGACCCACACCTCTTTTCCCTCTCCTCTCCTTCACTAACCCTTCTCTCACATCCATACCCTATCTCCTTCTCCCCCCTCTAAGGTACCCCTCCTTTCTAAATCTTTATTTTTAGTTCCCCTTTCCTTTTTTTTTCCATCCCCCAATTACATGCTCTTATTTTTTTTAAGTAGTTGCATTCATGTTCTCCTTGTTTATTGCATTTTATTTCTTTATTTCTTTTCATTTTCTCATGGGTGTTCTAAGTGGAGCTTACTCTTGCATTGATGAGTTTGTTTGATTTACTTGCGTTCTTTTGTATTTAGTGGTGTGATATGATGATTGACGATGCTTTATGGGGTGCTACATTGCCACTATTCTCTAAGTTTTTGTCATAAAGGGATGCACACCAAGTGTTTGATGAAAGAACCATATGACTTCTTGGAATCATTTTGACTAAGTGTTCTCTATTTTGGTGTTCCTTCTCATTCACTTGTTTGTTCATGTATACATTGAGCTTACCACATTTCTTGCTTCATTTCTACACGCTTATCCCATATTTTTTCTTACCTCCTGTTGTTATTGTTATGAGTGTGCGCTTCTCATGCTTCATGTTCGCATACCTATACCACTCATGTATCACATGCTAGTGACTAGATATGATCTTTATTATTGTCTTAGTTACATGTTGCAGCAGTCATGTATCTAAGCCACTTATTCTTTTGTGCTTTATCACTTGCATGATTGTTCTTTCTTGGCGCCTCGTTAGGCTTAATTTCACCACCTTTCCTTCTTTTCTAGGATGGTGCTCAAAAGAGACAATGGAAAGGCGCCCAAGAAGGCACCATCACGGTCTACTGGCAGAGCACACCAAGGCCCTCCTCACAAAGCCCAGGAGCGTTGCTAACATTGATGTTTCGGAAAAAGACAATCCGGCGAGGGATCCGAACAAGCTTTCCAATTGCTATTGTGAACTTGTCTATCCCTTGATCAAACCAAGGAACTATCATGCGGAGCCCTATCTTGCCCCTCCGACTCATGTCATACCGCTCATTTTGCCCCGCATTGAACGACGGCAATGGGAATTCCTACTGAGGAAGCCACGGGAGGCAAACTTGTCATGGGTGTCTGAATTTTACACCAATTACCATTCCCCTTCCCTCACATCGGTATTGGGGCGCCGAAGGCAAGTTCCCGTCACGGGGGAGGCCATTCAAAATGTGCTTAAGACCGGACCGTTAGCGGACGGGGTTGATGCCTATCAGGAGATTTTGTCGGCCCGGTGCGAATATGCGTTTGATTGGGATGCTATCCTTAAGGTCATTGCCATACCCGAATCATTCTGGATTTGAGGTAGGATGAGGCCCCGGCCCAAGGGCATTGACGCTCGTTTTCTCACCAGAGAGGCTCAAGCATGGGCCCAAATTCTAGCCCACTACGTGCTCCCAAGCACCCATGGCTCATCTATCACTGTCGAGTTAGCTTGTTGGTTTGGTGTGTCCTCACAGAGAGGTCGGTGCATATCCCCCATCTCATCTGCCAATCTATGGGCCATATTCACGCTAAGGGGAATCTACCTTTTCCCGCTCTAGTGTCCGACTTAGTCGCCGCAGCCGGTGTTCCCCGAGAGACCAAGGATAGAAGGGCCATGATCCCGATGGACGGAGATGTTGTTCCAAACGGGAGGTACCTTTACCCTCCGGCGGACACCGAAGAGCCACACTTATCCGTCCCCATGCGCATCCCCTCTTCCTCATCCGCACCACCAAAGTCATCCATGCAACGCATAGAGGAACTCCACAAGAAGCTTGACCATTATGAGCGGCGTAACAAACGCCAATACACTTTTGTCAAGAAGCTTCTACATTGCCTAGCACCGCCTATGGAAGAGTGGATTTTATCAACTCTTTACCCACTTATTCATACTAATTGCATGGTTTTACATTTGCCTTCCTAATTATGTGCTTTGATTGAAAACATGCTTCTTTGACCTTAAGTTCCCTATGTTTAGTCCTCTCTTATTACCATTAGATGCCTTGATATGTATTTTAAGTGATTTCAGAGATTACAGGGCAGGAATGGCTTAGATGATGGAAAGGAAGCATGCAAAAGTGGAAGGAATACAAGAAGTTGGAGAAATTGCCAAGTTGTCCAGCCTGACCTCTACGCACTCAAACAGCTATAACTTTAGCTACAGAGGTCCAAACGACGTGCTTCTAGTTGCGTTGGAAAGCCAACGTCCGGGGATTTGATTTGATATGTAATATGCCATAGTTGACCTGACGCTAGGTGATGCGAACGCGTGCTCCACGCGGATGCATTGCAGTTCCAAAAATCAGCGTGGCAGATTTCTTCTCCAGCGATTTTTGGGCTGTTTCTGACCCAGTTCTCGGTCCAGATAACACATATTAGAGGCTATAAAGTGGGGAAATGCATCCATTCATAAACACAAGCTCACAATACACAATTTTAGGATTTAGATGTAGTTTTTAGAGAGAGAGGTTCTCTCCTCTCTCTTAGGATTAGGATTCCTCTTAAAGGAATTAGGATTTCAACTTTATTATTTCAACTTACAACTTCAATCACAGGTTCAATGTTTCTTTTATTTAGTTTTCAAATTTAATTTATAAACTTTTCCATGTTAAGATTTGAATATTTTATTTAATATAATTGAGGTATTTCAGATTTATCACTTCTTCTATTGTTTATTATTAATTGATGTTCTAAGTTAGATCCTAACTTGATTTTGGAGTTGATTGATATTTGGAGACCCTTGAGTTAAATTACTCAAGAGTTAAATTGTAATTGAGTTTATTGTTGGCTGGCTCTCTAGTCACTAACGCTAATCCAAACACAAGAGTGAGGATTGGGACTTGTGAATAGAAGTAGACTTCCAACTTACTTGACATTCTTTTACTTTACTTGGTAAAGGATAACTAAGTAGAAGCAACCTTCAATTATCAATTGATCTTGAGAAAAATCCAACAAGGATAGAACTTCCGATTAATCTTCTCCGGGTCAAGGCTTTTAAATTAATTACATAAAATCTCTTATTTATTTTTATTGCTTTAATTTATAAATATACCTGTGCCCATTGCCCAAACTTCAAAACCCCCAATTTACAAGACTCATAACCAATAATAAGAACATACTTCCCTGCAATTCCTTGAGAAGACGACCCGAGGTTTAAATACTCGGTTATCAATTTTAAAGGGGTTTGTTACTTGTGACAACCAAAACGTTTGTAAGAAAGGACTTTTGTCGGTTTAGAAGCTATACTTCCAACGAGGATTTATCTGCAAATTTCTAGACCAACCAAAAGTTCTCTTTTCAAAATGGCGCCGTTGCCGGGGAATTGCAAACGTGTGCCTTATTATTGGTTATTGTAAATATTTGCTTTTTGATTTGTTTTTATTTTTATTTTTATTTTTGCTTTTTCGTAAATTAAGAGGTTATTGGTTTTTATTTAGTTATAAAAAAAATTTCAGATTTTTATTTTAAAATTTTTAGCTTATCTTATCTTATTTCAATTATCAAATTTCAAAATTCAAATTTAAAAATTTTCAAAATTCAAATTTAAAAATTTTCAAATTTCAAATTTCAAATTTCAAATTTCAAATTTCAAAATTTCAAATTTCAAATTTCAAATTTTAATTTTTAAATTCAAAATTTAAATAACCTTTTAATTTAAATTTGTTTTTATTTTCGTTTTTAATTTTTATTTGCTACTATGAACTCTCACCCCTTTGGCTATGAGTCTGGTTACAATTATGTTGCAGGAAGAGGAAATTACAAGGAGAACAGGCATCAAGGTTGGAACAATCAAAGATGGGAGGAGCCACAAGGATTTGATCAACACTCATGGCCATGGAAGAGCACCCACATCCATCAATCCAAGAGCAACATGATCCCAATGATGCTATTGACATGGAACAAGGATCAAGGGATCATCTTCACGAATCCATGCTTCATAAGGAGCTAGAGGAGGCCCTAAAGGTGAAGGTAGTAAAGACCCTTGAAGATGAAAGAATAGTTGAAAGGAATTGTCATGGAAAGAAAACCATCAAGGATGAATATAATTTTATATTAAAACTACTGAACAAAGCAGTAATTATTGAAGAGGAAAAAGTGGTTGAAGACTTGCAAGATGCTGAACCTCCATGGGAAAGTCAAGACATAGAACCTCCTTCCAAGACAGTTGCATTTGATGTTGAGGAGGGTGTACAACCTCCAGGGCATATCATAGTTGAAGACTTGGAAGAGGTTGGTCAAGAGATGGAGATTACAGAAGAAGAAGCACAGCCTCCCATGCCCTTGGTGAGCAATGAAGAAGAGATTGAATTGGAAGAAAGCTACCAAGAGGAAGAGGTTGATATTGAAGAAACTTGCAAAGAGGTAGAAGTTGTCAGAGAAGAGCACAAGGGAGTGGAGCTTGCAAATTCATTAAAAATACCTCCCCCTAAGTTGCCATCATCCTTCACAATATTCAAGTGGGTAAAATTCATATCCCTTAGCTTTCTAATTCCACTTGAATATGGGCTACTGGAGACGGATGTCAACTTAGAGCTCTTTGTGGCATAAAGAGTAAGAGGAAGATGGTCAGTGGTAAAAATTGTCCTGCAAGGCTCATTATGGTTGGAAGCTTTAAGTTTAAACGCAAAGGTTGGTGTAGAGCTCAACTGAATGGGTCTAGGAAGTTGTTTGGCCGCTTTAGTGAGAATTCAGAATGCTTGCTACCCAGATGGAATCATGATGATCAACACAAAGATGGGTGTAAAAGCAAAGTTTGGGATCCTGGAGTCTGTTCTGACATTCAGCACATTGAAAGCCTGAGAACCTGTTTAAAACTGCTCAAGGGCTTTACGTGCCTAGTTTGGGATCCCGGAGGCCATTGGAATCACAAACATTGGTGGGGATTTCTGGATGAATTCAAGCACAAGCCACCATAACAGGAAGTTCATCCAATGTCCAACTTAAGGACTTTAACTAAAAGTGCTAGGTGGGAGACAACCCACCATGGTATGATCGTTCCTTTTTCATTTTTATTTAGTTTTATTTGTTTTCGAGTTTTATTTTATTTTATTGTATTGAACCTGGAGTTTTGCATAATATTCATATTAGCATTGCATTCTGCATACTGCATTAAAAAAAAAAAGCATGAACGCGACGTGGCAGCGTCGCTGACGCGTCCGCGTCACAAGTGCATTGAGAGAAAAGAAAAGTGAACAGAGAATCACGCGAGAGCGTGGCTGGAGGCGTGCCTCTGGCACAAATCGCCCCACGTGAACCGCGTCGCTGACGCGTCTGCGTCAGGTGGGAAAATTTTCCTCCCACACGACCGCGTCACTCACGCGGCCGCGTGACCTGATAATCGACGTGAAAAGGGTGCATAGCCGAAAGTTATGCTGGAGTGGTGCTGGACTAATGCTAGACGCACAGTCCCTACCACGCGAATGCGTGCCCCACGCGTCCACGTTATATCCCAATATTGGCCACTCACGCGATCGCATGACCCACGCGATCGCGTCACCCATATTTTGGCAAAATAAGATTTCGAACAGAGACTTGTGCGAGCGCGAGGCTGCCCTCGTGCCAGTAGCATAAAACGTGTCACGCGACCGTGTGACCGACGCGACCGCGCCAATCCGAATAAGCGCAATTCGTGCGAACGCATCACCCACGCGTCCGCGTCGCTTGCGCCGCACAACTTATCCAGATTAGTGCCAATTATCTTATCTTTTCTTCTCTACTCCTAATTTCTTCTATCTTCTCTTCTTTCTCTCTCCTTCTTACTTTCTTTTTCCTCACTTCTTTCCCTTCTCATTCTTCTTATCTTTCATTTTATTTTACTTAATTTATTTGCATATTTCATTCATTGCATTTTAATTTAATGCATATTTTTTCTTTTCTAAATTTATTATTTTTCCTTTGGTGTTGATTTTCTTATTTACTTGTTGCATCTTCTCTTGAATTATTTTGGGTGCTTCGTGACTTGTTTTATTCTGGTTAGGTAATATTATCAATGCCAATCTTTTATATTTGTATTACTTTTGCATTGACATGAATTTATATTATCTCTCCTTCCCCACTCCCTTCCCCATTGTTACAAATTTTTGTACCACTGGTATGCTATGGCTTCTATTGTTTTCTCACGTACATGTTGAAGCTTCCATGTAAATGAGACCCTTATCAGTTGGCATTAACCCACCCATACTTCATTTATTTTCTTATCTTTATTTCTGGGTTACTGTTCTTCTTTTTCTCTTCTTTCAGGCTGGCCACCGAAGATAGAAAAAGGGAGAAACTTCTAAAAGGGGAGACAAATAATTCCATCTGCACAATCCTTGAAGAAAAACATCAGTTGGAACAACCCGTCCACCTGCACATCTCAGCATGCACCGAGGACGGTGCAATATTTAAGTGTGGGGAGGTCGATACCGATCTCCATGGGTTAGTTACTCTTCTATCTCAACACCAATGGTTTATTTTCCTTGTTAGTTGTCGCATTTGCATGTTTGATTGCATGATTATTTGATTTTGTGCATATTTTACCACTTGGTTGAAGTAATATTTTCTTTTTCAATAAACCTTTTAGAGCATTTCACTAATTTGAATAAAATTTAATGTTACACTTGTTTGAAGAAATATTATACTGGAACATGGTTTAGAGCTCGAACACACAAAACCTGTGAGATTTTTAAGCCTATTTGAATTGGTTGCATTTTACCAACCAATATTTTATTTTTGGTGTGTGTTTTTCTCTCTAAAATTGTGATCTTTGTCTTGCTTAATTCTATATTTTCATGGTTTAATGTATGCATACACTTATATGATTGAGGCCTTTGTTTCACTGAGCTTACATACCCATATGGCCTTACCCTTTCATTATTCTTTGCAAACCAATGTTGAGCCTATTATACCCCTTTGTTCTTTACTTTATCACGTTATTAACTCTAAGCGGAAAACAATAATATCCTTAATTTGAATCCTTGGTTAGCTTAGACTAGTGAGAGTGCTTATGAATTAAGTATGGGGAAAGTTGAATTTGGAAACTTTTGGTTTGAGAATTGAGTATGTTAGAATTTTCTGAAATGTGAAAAAAATGTTTAGGACATGATTCATGCATCCAATAATTTAATCATATGCATTGAGAAAAATAAAAGAAAAAAAATATATATATATATATATATATATAAAGAGAAAAGAAAAATAGCAAATAAGAAAAAGGGGACAAAATGCCCCAAAGTAAATGGTGAAAGCAATGCATATGTACTGTAGTTGAAATTAGAATGCATGAATATGTGGAAAACATGGTTAATGGATAGTTAGATGTGGTATTATGATTACATGGATTGTCTTAAGTTAGGTGGAAAAAGTTTAAATTAATTAAGGATTCAGATTTTAGTCCACTTGGCCAAATACAATCCTACCTTGACCCTAACCCCATTACAAACCTTAAAAGACCTCTTGATATGTGTATATGTTCATTAAATTTATGTTGATTGTTAGATGAAGAGCAAGCCTTAGAAAGCAAGGTTAGTAGAGAATTGAGAGAATCGAACCTTAAACACTTGAGTGATTAGAGTGTATACACTACTAGTGAGGGTTCGATGCTCAATCTCTTGTTCCCTGCACATTATTATACTTATAATACACTTATAATAATTATACTTATGAATGCCTCGTAAGAGAAGTGGCGAATTACTATACAAAGTTACGAGCTTCAAGAAATTCAAAGAAATAATACACTTATAATAAATTTCAAATCAGTATGTTCTTCTATTATCATAGAAATATCACCATGTTAAGACATTTTTGTTGGGGGAGGGGACTATAAGCCAACTTGTTCAACTATTGAGTTACTAACTTCAGTCAGCTCTTGGTCAGGGCTCCTCGCCAATAGAGACACTTCCAATCTTGCATCATTGTTGTCAGCTAGTTCAGCTTCAAAATCTTCATCAAATGCAACAGATAGAGGTGATTTCAAATTCAGAATGATATATTGAAATTGATATTATAAAGCAAAAGATAGATAGCCAGGTAAATCTATTATACAGCAAAATAATTAAATTTTGTACCTGAACCATAGAGACAGTAGCTTTAGCTCCTTTAGGTAAAACTTTATAATCCTAGGATTTAGGAGCCACAACCCTGTTAAGTGCAGTGCAGCCAGACGAATTGTACGAGGACTTTGTTCCTTCCTCAAGAAGATTTTGAACAAACTGTTTGCCAAGCATTAAAAATAATAGTCACTAGTTTCATGAAATAACATAGCAAAAGATCAGAAAGCTTGTTGAAGAGAATACAAACCCATTTCAGGGGTCCGGGTGCATTGCCTATTTGGTGCATTATTTCATCATTAAAAAACACAGGATGCAAAACAGATGACAAAAGAGCAGCAATGGAAGAAATTCTTCTCTTGTTGCAGCTTATATGCAGTATCTAAGAGGACCGGACCAAATTCCATATCGACTGATAAAAGATAGAAAGTCATTAGATCAGTGAACACTGCTGGTAAGATGCAAAGAAAATAAGCTCGCAATAAAAATACGTGTCACTCCAATAAGCCATTATGAAGCAGAAATTGTGTGCTTTCATGCCGGTTAAAAAACAAAACAAAACCAAATTTAAAGTAATGTAATGAAACACAACATGTCACATTTATCAGCCACATATATGCAAGGCTAGTAGGGGGTTAGTGTAGGATCATGCCCAAGGCCCTATGGGCAACCAAGCATTTGGCATCAGATTGTAAGGAATCCCACATTTGGCATGGTGATTGTTAATTAACTTATATTTCAATGCAAGCTGATGTTCTTATCATTCAATAGCAATGTTCAATATTTTACTAAGACGGCATCAGATTACATGGCTACACACATTGGCCATCTAAGATAAAAACCAGGAGATATGCCATCAATATAATATAAACAACACGAGTGTCATGCTCATGCATCCTTCATGCCTTCAGTGACATGCTTATGCATCATTCATGCCTTCAATTTCAAGCCAAAAGACTTTTGCATGAGGAGTCTATGCGAGATATGCATCTGCTTAGGCTTTAAGAAAAGTCAGTTCTTGATATCCTTGACATCCTCACACAAGCTAAGACTGGAGTTCCATGAGATCCCAAACCACGCAAATGAAAAGGCGGTGTGAAAAAAGGGGAAAACAGTGGGAAAAAACACAGAAACAGAAAGAGGAAAACAAAAAACACAATAACTGGAAATCTCACAAACCAGTCGCAGCTATCGTCGGGGAAAATCTCACAGCAGAAATAAAAAATGGTAATAACAACAAGGTGGTCTACAAGACTTGCAAGCGAAAAGCCAAAAACATCGACATACAATCCACTTTGGTTACATATAATGCACACAAAAAATCATATATACAACAAGCTTAGTTGGACCAAATAAATATAAAACAGAAGAATCTATTGCCAATATCTGACCTACGATAGTGTCGCATAGTTATAATCAGCAGTGGCACTAATTAGCACCTGACATGTTACGTAAGTGAATAAATTTGAGTATCAAAATTGTTTAAGGTGGAGTTAATGTCAAAAATAAAAACCAAACAAATTGATTAACATAAGGACACTATTCTATTCTTTATCAGAAGGTAAGATAAACATAAAAAATTACTAATCTAACAATACTCACTAATCTGTTAAACCCATATTTCACAAATGGATGCAGGTCCACCAGATGAGTAAGAATTGACTGTGAGAGAGAGTAATCCAGCCGGCGAATGAGTAGCAGAAGGTGGATCAGATTGGAGAAAAGATGCAGGAGAAGATGGAGGGACAATGAATAGCATTACAATGGTGGTTGAAGGATTTGGTGCCATAGTAGCAGCTAGACCTGCTGGTGCAACAGGTTCAGGAACAAGGACAGCATGACCAATCCGCTTATTGCTTTTATGAGTAGATCCAAAACACCAATACAGGCTCCACCAGCTTCCCCAATCTGCAGTTAGTGAAGAAACAATTCTAAATCAAATGTAGAAGCAGGACCAAAACATTAAACATCTTCCACTAGAATTTTTCTAAATTTCTAATGTCTTGATCTATTGTAATTTTCCTATGAATTGAGTATGAAATCTATTAACTTATTACGCCAAACATATTACAAATATAAAGGCATTTCACAAGTCATCAAAACATCAATAAGCACCTCAATTCTCAAATAAATTTGTGCTTTACTTTTTAGATAGTATATAAAGAGGAACATTATTATACACCAGATGTGTAAAGAAAATGAATAGCTTCAAGAAAACTATCTCCTTCAGCATTGAAAGGAAAAAAGGAATTATCAGCTAATCATGGTGCTACCATCAATAGCAAGCAGTAACAGAGTTCATGGAATATAATCATCATATCAAATCTTCTTTAAAATGTTCTTTCTTATTCTGACTACTTAATAACTAGTTAAGAAAACAATTAAGCATCTGAATGTCTGATATATAGTTGAATCCATCTTCATCAATACTCACAAATGGATGCAGGTCCACCATCTTCATCAACAACAGCATGCATGTCATCAAATCAGAATTCACAAACCCATATTTCACAGATTAAAACCCCCAAATTAAAACCCCTAAAATCGGAACCCTAAACCTTTGAAATTTTAGAACCAAATAGAAATCAATACATACATATTCAACAATGTGAGCACAGAGAAGACGATGATGAGAAGAATGGCGAAGAAGAGCGATGGTCAGTGCAGCAACAGCGACGGTGACTGGTAGTGAGTGGTTACTGGGTGGCGACGGTCAGCAGCGACAGTGAAAATGGCAAAGGTGAGGGTTGCTCGATCGAATCGAAAGGGGAAGGACGATGAGAAGCGCAGAGATGACGATGGTGAGGGCGGCGCAGCGACGATCAGTGCAGGAGGGCGAATAGGAGCGACGATCAGTGGCGATAGTGAGTGGTGAGTGGTGAGTGGTGAGTGGTGAGTGTGCGGCGATGTGGTGAGTGGTGAGTGGTTTCTTCGCGATGGTGAGCTTTGGAGGGTTTCTTCGTGATGGTGAGAGGGTTTTTGATTGATGAAGGGGATAAAGGGTTTCTGAGTGATGAAGGGTTTCTGAGAGGGTTACTTCGCACTTTCGCAGGGGATAAAGGCGCTATGAGTGATGAGTTTTGGAGGGAATGGACAAAATTTTCACCAAGTGTGAGTTTCCTTTCAGGAAAAAGAGAAAAAAAATTTATCAAGTGTCAAACTTTTTGACTCTAGATACATTAGGCATCACTTTTGAAGTGCACCCAAAATTTAATAAATAGGCTACCCTCTAAAAGCGCTCTCTTTGATATAAAAAGTGGACCCATAGATATCAAACATACGGCTACGCTTTATAAGTGATTTCTATAATACCTAAGGCTACACTTTTCAAATGATGCCAAAATTGTGTTTCCTTTTCTCTTACAAAAAGACAACACTGAGAAAAGCGTAGCCTATTTTAGGAATAGGCTACGCTTTTCAAATGTAGCTTAAAAAAACTGTGGCTGAATGGGTATTTTTCTTGTAGTGAACTTTATTATTTCAACTTACAACTTCAATCACAGGTTCAATGTTTCTTTTATTTAATTTTCCAATTTAATTTATGAACTTTTCCATGTTAAGATTTGAATGTTTCATTTAATATAATTGAGGTATTTCAGATTTATCACTTCTTCTATTGTTTATTATTAATTGATGTTCTAAGTTAGATCCTAACTTGATTTTGCAGTTGATTGATATTTGGAGACCCTTGAGTTAAATTACTCAAGAGTTAAATTGTAATTGGGTTTATTGTTGGCTGGCTCTCTAGTCAATAACGCTAATCCAAACACAAGAGTGAGGCTTGGGACTTGTGAATAGAAGTAGACTTCCAACTTACTTGACATTCTTTTACTTTACTTGGTAAAGGATAACTAAGTAGAAGCAACCTTCAATTATCAATTGATCTTGAGAAAAATCCAACAAGGATAGAACTTTCGATTAATCTTCTCCGGGTAAAGGCTTTTAAATTAATTACATAAAATCTCTTATTTATTTTTATTGCTTTAATTTATAAATATACCTGTGCCCATTGCCCAAACTTCAAAACCCCCAATTTACAAGACTCATAACCAATAATAAGAACATACTTTCCTGAAATTCCTTGAGAAGACGACCCGAGGTTTAAATACTCGGTTATCAATTTTAAAGGGGTTTGTTACTTGTGACAACCAAAATGTTTGTAAGAAAGGACTTTTGTCGATTTAGAAGCTATACTTGCAACGAAGATTTATCTGCAAATTTCTACCAATTTTGAAATTTGAAAATATTTTGATGCTTAACTTGTTTGAAGAATGTATTTTGGAACATGGGATTTGAGCCAAGACCACAAGCAAGTGAGTTTTGAGCCTAGTGGTGTGGTTAAATTTTATAACCACTTATTTTTCCTTCTTGTGTGAAATTGTTCTCTTCCTATGATTGTGATCTTTGATTTGTTTAATTCTATATGTCCGTTATTCCTTGTATTCATGCATGTGTATGATTGAGGCCATTGATGAGCGGATAATTTATACGCTTTTTGGCATTGTTTTTAGTATGTTTTTAGTATATTTTAGTTAGTCTTTATTATGTTTTTTTAGTTTTTAAATAAAAATCACTTTTCTGGACTTTACTGTGAGTTTGTGTGTTTTTCTGTGATTTCAGGTATTTTCTGGCTGAAATTGAGGGACCTGAGCAAAAATCTGATTCAGAGGCTGAAAAAGGACTGCAGATGCTGTTGGATTCTGACCTCATGACACTTTACACGTTTCATATTGTATTCTCTACGGCATGAGTCTCTAAACCCCATTGTTGGGGGTGAGGAGCTCTGCTGTTCTTCATGAATTAATGCAATTACTACTGTTTTCCATTCTATCACGCTTGCTTCTATTCTAAGATATTCATTCGCACTTCAACCTGATGAATGTGACGATCCATGACACTCATCATCATTCTCACCTATGAACGCGTGCCTGACAACCACCTCCGTTCTACCTTAGATTGAATGCATATTTCTTAACCTCATGATTCAGATCAGAGTCTTCGTGGTATAAGCTAGAATTATTGGCGGCCATTCCTGAGATCTGGAACGTCTAAACCTTGTCTGTGGTATTCTGAGTAGGATCTGGGAAGGGATGACTATGACGAGCTTCAAACTCGCGAGTGTTGGGCATAGTGACAGACACAAAAGGATCAATGGATCCTATTCCGACATGATCGAGAACCGACAGATGATTAGCCGTGCAGTGACAGCGCATTTGGAACATTTTCACTGAGAGGACGGGAAGTAGCCATTGACAATGGTGATGCCCAACTTAAAGCTTGCCATGGAAGGAGCCTTACGTGCATGAAGAAGAAGATAGTAGGAAAGCAGAGATTCAGAAGACAAAGCGTCTCCAAAGCCTCAACCTGTTCTTCATTACTGTATAACAAGTATTTATTTCATGTTCTTTTATCTTTTACAATTAAATCTGAGAATTATTGATATCCTGACTAAGAGTTACAAGATAACCATAGCTTGCTTCAAGCCGACAATCTCCGTGGGATCGACCCTTACTCACGTAAGGTATTACTTGGACGACCCAGTGCACTTGCTGGTTAGTTGTGCGGAGTTGTAAAAGTGTGATTGTAATTTCGTGCACCAAGTTTTTGGCGCCGTTGCCGGGGATTGTTCGAGTTTGGACAACTGACGGTTTATCTTGTTGCTTAGATTAGGAATATTTTATTTTTGTTGGTTTAGAGTCTTTTATTTGAGTTTAGTTTCATATTTTAAGTTTGGTGTTAATTGCATGCTTTTATTTTCTTTTAATTTTTTAAATTTCATGTCCGTTGTTCTTTCTTGATTTAAAAAAAAATTTCTAAGTTTGGTGTCTTCTTTGTGTTTTCCTTTAATTTTTCAAAAAATTGTGTTTGATTTTCTAAAAATTTTAAGTTTGGTGTGTTTTTGTGCTTTTATTTACTTAAAAATTTTTCAAAAATTTTTTCTTGGTGTTCAACTTGATCTTCAAAGTGTTCTTGGTGTTCACCTTGACATTCAAAGTTTTCTTGTTTGTCCTCTCTGTTTCGATCTAAAATTTCTAAGTTTAGTGTCATTTTGTTATTTTTCTCTTTCCTCATTAAAATTCAAAAATAAAAAAATATCTTTTCCTTATTTTACTCATAATTTTCGAAATTTGGCATTTAAGTAGTCAAAGATTTTCAAAATCATATCTTTTCTTTTTAGTCAAGTCAAAATTCTAATTTCAAAAATTGATCTTTTCAAATCTTTTTCAAAAATCAAATCTTTTTAATTTATTGCAATCATATCTTCTCAATCAAATCTTTTTCAAAATAATTTTCAATCATATATTTTTTATTGCTAATTTCAAAATCTTTTTAATTAATTAATTAATTTAGTCTTCAATTTGCTTTTATTTTATTTTCTTTTTTTCAAAATTTTATTTTATTTTATTTTTCATTTATTTTATTTTATTCTATTTTAATTTCGGTCACTTTTAATTAAAAAAAATAAAAATATAATTTATTTGCAATTCATATCAATTCCCTTTTCTCCATCATGGACATAAGTGGAAATGAACAGTCCAGAAGGACTCTGGGGTCATATGCTAACCCCATTACAACTGCATATGGGAGTAGCATCTGTATACCTCCCATCAAAGCAAGTAGTTTTGAGCTAAATCCTTAGCTCATTATCATGGTGCAGCAAAATTGCCAGTATTCCGGTCTTCCACAGGAAGAACCTACTGAGTTTCTGGCACAGTTCTTACGAATTGCTGACACAGTACGTGATAAAGAAGTGGATCAGGATGTCTACAGATTATTACTGTTTCTATTTGCTGTAAAAGATCAAGCTAAGAGGTAGTTAAATAACCAACCCGCAGCAAGTATGAAAACATGGAGACAGTTATCAAACAAATTCCTAAATCAATTTTACCCTCCAAAAAGGATGACACAGCTAAGGCTGGACATCCAAGGCTTTAAACAAGAGGATCATGAATCCCTTTATAATGCCTGGGAGAGGTATAGAGGGATGCTAAGGAAATGCCCCTCTGAAATGTTTTCAGAGTGGGTACAGTTAGACATCTTTTACTATGGGCTTACAGAAAGGGCTCAAATGTCTCTAGACCACTCAGCTGGTGGATCTATACACATGAGAAAAACGAATTGAAGAGGCTCAAGAACTCATAGATACAGTTGCTAGAAATCAACATCTGTACTCAAACAGTGAGTCTTCCATAAAACAAGAGGCTATGACAGTAACTACTGATCCTAATCCTCAAGAACAGATTGTTGAACTTAATCAGCAATTACTTCTTATGACAAAACAATTAGCAGAATTCAAAGAGATGCTCCAAGACACTAAAAATGATAACAAAAATATAGAAGCACAATTGAATCAGACAAGACAGCAGCTATCTAAATAGATAACAGAAGAATGCCAAGCTGTCCAACTAAGGAGCGGGAAGACATTGAATAACTCAGCTCAAAGTAGCAAAAAGTCAAGAAAGGAACAAATGATAGAGGATGACCAAACCACTTCCCAAAATCCCTCTGAGGACATCAAGAGCCCAGAGAGGAATAACTCTAGCGTTCAAACACCAGAAAAGGGGGAAAAGTTGGCGTTAAACGCCCATTCCTTGTCCAGTTCTGGCGTTCAAACGCCAGAAAAGGGTGGGAAGCTCGCGTTAAACGCCCATCCAGCACCCAATCCTGGCGTTCAAACGCCAATAAGGGGTCAGACACCTGCAAGTGCTAATAGTAACCCCTCTAAGAAGGCTTCTCCAACCACTTCTGTAGGGAATAAACCTGCAGCAACTAAGGTTGAAGAATATAAAGCCAAGATGCCTTATCCTCAGAAGCTCCGCCAAGTGGAACAGGATAAATAATTTGCCCGATTTACAGACTATCTCAGGACTCTTGAAATAAAGATCCCGTTTGCAGAGGCACTTGAGCAAATACCCTCTTATGCTAAGTTCATGAAAGAGATCTTAAGTCATAAGAAGGATTGGAGAGAAACTGAAAAAGTTTTTCTCACTGAAGAATGCAGTGCAGTCATTCTGAAAAGCTTACCAGAAAAGCTTCAAGATCCAGGAAGCTTTATGATACCATGCACAATAGAGGGTGCTTGTACCAAGACAGCTTTATGTGACCTTGGAGCAAGTATCAACCTAATACCTACATCCACTATCAGAAAGCTTGGGTTGACTGAAGAAGTCAAACCAACCCGGATATGTCTTCAACTTGCTGATGGCTCCATTAAATATCCATCAGGCATCATTGAGGACATGATTATGAAGGTTGGGCCATTTGCCTTTCCCACTGACTTTGTAGTGCTGGAAATGGAGGAGCACAAGAGTGCAACTCTCATTCTAGGAAGACCTTTCCTAGCAACTGGACGAACTCTTATTGATGTACAAAAAGGGTGAGTGACCCTGAGAGTCAATGAGGATGAGTTCAAGTTAAATGTTGTCAAAGCTATGCAGCATCCAGACACATCAAATGACCACATGAGCACTGATATTATTGACTCTTTGGTGGAAGAGATTAATATGACTGAGAGTCTTAAATCAGAGCTAGAGGACATCTTTAAAGATGTTCAGCCTGATTTAGAAGAACCAGAGGAAATAAAAGAACCTCTAAAAATCCCTCAGGAAGAGGAGAAACCTCCTAAACCAAAGCTCAAACCACTACTACCATCCCTAAAATATGCATTTCTGGGAGAGGGTGACACTTTTCCAGTGATCATAAGCTCTACTTTAAATCCACAGGAAGAGAAAGCACTAATTCAAGTGCTAAGGACACACAAGACAGCTCTTGGGTGGTCCATAAGTGATCTTAAGGGCACTAGCCCAGCAAGATGCATGCACAAGATCCTATTGGAGGATGATGCTAAGTCAGTGGTTCAACCACAGAGGCGGCTAAATCCAGCCATGAAGGAAGTGGTGCAGAAAGAGGTCACTAAGTTACTAGAGGCTGAGATTATTTATCCTATTTCTGATAGCCCCTAGGTGAGTCCTGTCCAAGTTGTCCCCAAGAAGGGAGGCATGACAGTGGTTCATAATGAAAAGAATGAACTGGTTCCCACAAGAACAGTTACAGGGTGCCGTATGTGTATTGACTACAGAAGGCTCAATACAGCCACCAGAAAGGATCATTTTCCCTTACCATTCATAGACCAGATGCTAGAGAGACTAGCAGGCCATGAATACTACTACTTTTTGGATGGCTATTCAAGCTACAACCAAATTGCAGTGGATCTTCAAGACCAAGAGAAAACAGCATTCACATGTCCATCTGGAGTATTTGCTTACAGAAGAATGCCTTTTGGTCTGTGCAATGCACCTGCAACCTTTCAGAGGTGCATGCTCTCTATCTTCTCTGACATGGTAGAGAAGTTCCTGGAAGTCTTCATGGATGACTTCTCAGTATTTGGAGACTCATTCAGCTCCTGTCTTGATCATCTAGCACTTGTCCTTAAAAGGTGCCAAGAGACTAACCTGGTCTTAAACTGGGAAAAATGTCACTTTATGGTGACTGAAGGAATTGTCCTTGGGCACAAAATTTCAAGCAAGGGGATAGAGGTGGATCAAGCCAAGGTAGAGGTAATTGAGAAATTACCACCACCTACCAATGTTAAGGTAATCAGAAGCTTTCTGGGGCATGCAGTATTCTATAGGAGGTTCATAAAAGATTTTTCAAAAATTGCAAAACCTCTAAGTAACCTGCTAGTTGCTGACACGCCATTTGTGTTTGACACAGAGTGTCTGCAGGCGTTTGAGACCCTGAAAGCCAAGCTGGTCACAGCACCAGTCATCTCTGCACCTGACTGGACATTACCATTCGAATTAATGTGTGATGCCAGTGACCATGCCATTGGTGCAGTGTTGGGACAAAGGTATAACAAGCTTCTGCACGTCATTTACTATGCCAGTCATGTTCTAAATGACGTACAGAAGAATTACACAACCACAGAAAAGGAGTTACTTGCAGTGGTTTATGCCATTGACAAGTTTAGATCCTATTTAGTAGGTTCAAAAGTGATTATGTATACTGACCATGTTGCTCTTAAATATCTACTCACAAAGCAGGATTCAAAACCCAGGCTCATAAGATGGGTGTTGCTTCTGCAGGAGTTTGATATAGAAATAAGAGACAGAAAAGGGACAGAGAACCAGGTAGCTGATCACCTGTCCCGGATAGAACCAGTAGCAGGGGCGTCCCTCCCTCCTACTGAGATCTCTGAGACCTTTTCGGATGAGCAACTTTTTGCCATTCAGGAAGCACCATGATTTACAGACATTGCAAATTATAAAGCTGTGAGGTTCATACCCCAGGAGTACAGCAGGTTGCAAAAGAAAAAACTAATTTCTGATGCAAAGTACTACTTATGGGATGAACCATATTTCTTTAAGAGATGCGCAGACAGAATGATCCACAGATGCGTCCCTAGAGAGGAGGCACAGAAGATCCTGTGGAATTGCCATGGATCACAGTATGGAGGACATTTTGGAAGTGAGCGAACAGCCACTAAAGTCCTCCAATGTGGCTTCTATTGGCCTACTCTCTATAGAGATGCCCGAGACTTTGTGCGTAACTGTGACAGTTGCCAAAGAGCTGGTAACTTGCCTCATGGTTATGCCATGCCTCAATAAGGGATCTTAGAGATTGAGTTATTTGATGTATGGGGTATTGACTTCATGGGTCCTTTCCCACCATCATACTCAAACACTTACATTCTGGTGGCAGTAGACTACGTATCTAAATGGGTGGAGGCAATTGCCACACCCACTAATGATACCAAGACTGTGCTGAAGTTCCTCCAGAAATATATTTTCAGCAGATTTGGTGTTCCCAGAGTACTAATCAGTGATGGGGGCACCCATTTCTGCAATAAACAGCTTTACTCTGCTATGGTTTGATATGGAATTAGTCATAAAGTAGCAACTCCGTATCATCCATAGACAAATGGGAAGGCTGAAGTCTCTAATAGAGAACTAAAGAGAATCCTGAAACGGACTGTAATTGCCCGTAGAAAGAATTGGGCAAAGAGCTTGGATGATGCTCTGTGGGCATACAGAACAGCATTCAAGACTCCTATAGGAACCTCTCCATACCAATTTGTGTATGGCAAGGCCTGTCATCTGCCCGTGGAACTGGAACATAAAGCCTACTGGGCAACCAGATTCCTAAACTTGGATGCTAAGTTAGCTGGTGAGAAAAGATTGCTCCAGCTAAATGATCTAGAGGAGTTCAGACTCAATGCTTTTCAAAATGCAAAAATTTATAAGGAAAAAGCAAAAAAGTGGCATGACAAGAAATTGTCATCCAGAGTCTTTGAGCCAGGACAAAAAGTTTTGTTGTTTAACTCTAGGCTCAGATTATTTCCCAGGAAATTAAAATCCCAGTGGAGGGGACCATATTTGATTACAGGAGTGTCACCATATGGATATGTTGAGCTTCAAGATATTTATTCTGACAAAAAGTTCATTGTTAATGGACAGAGAATCAAACATTATCTTGAAAGCAATTTTGAGCAAGAATGCTCAAAACTGAGGCTTGAATGAAGCTCAGTAAAGGTCCAGCTAAAGACAATAAAGAAGTGCTTGCTGGGAGGCAACCCAGCCATTAGCAAGTTATTTGTTTTAATTAATTCTTGTAGAAGTTTGATATACATTTTTCTTCAAAGGTTAATCATCAAAATTGAAGGAATTCACAGAGTTACAGAAGGATTCAGTGCAAAAAGCAGAGAAAAGGAGCTTGCTGGCAAGAAAACGCCAGTAAAGGGCATTTTGGGCGTTAAACGCCAGAATGGGTACCATTCTGAGCGTTTAACGCTAGTAAAGGTACCATTTTGGGCGTTAAACGCCAGAATGGGTACCATTCTGGGCGTTTAACGCCAGAATTGCAGCATCCTAGGCGTTCAGAAAAACGCCCAGTGATAAAGGGGTTTCTGGCGTTTAACGCCAGCCAGGGTACCTGGCTGGGCGTTAAATGCCCATAATGGCCAACAATTGTGCGTTAAACGCGCGTTTAACGCCAGAAAGGCAGGGGGAGGAGATTTTGTTTCCAACTTCAATTTTTTTTCAAATTTTCATGTTTTGACTCATAATTTTCTGCATAAACATGTTTCAAACTTTCATCATTCCCCATCAATTTTCCAAAGTTCAACAATTTTCTAAACCTCTTTTCAATTTTCTTTCAAATCCTTCACAAATCTTTTTAAAAACTCAATTATCCTCTTAATTTCTTTCCAAATCTTTTTCAACTTATCATATCATCTCTTATTTCTTAGACGCATAACCAAATTTTTAGATTTAACATCTTTATATCTTTTTCAATTACAAATCTCATCTTTTTCATATCATGATTTTATTTTCTTCCATCAATCATATCTCTATGTCATATCTCTTTCAAATTTTTTGAAATCCCTCCCCTCCTCCTATAAATATTCATTCGGCCATCCCCTCCTCTCCACCATTCTAATTTGGCTCTTCTCCTCTCTCTCCCATTTTCTTTCTTTTGCTTGAGGACAAGCAAACCTCTAAGTTTGGTGTGTTTTTCGTGATCACTGAGCTAAGACTCATCAAGATCATGGCACCTAAGGGAAAACAAACCAATTCAAGAGGCAAGAAAGAGAATACTCCAAAGACTCTTTGGAATCAAGAGGTGTTCTTAACCAAAGAGCATGCAGACCATTACCATAAAATAATGGGTCTGAGGTCAGTGATCCCGTAAGTTAAATTCAATTTGAAAGAATATGAATATCCGGAGATCCAAGAGCAAATTCGAAACAGAGGATGGGAAATTCTAGCCAATCCTGAGACAAAGGTTGGAAGAAACATGGTTCAGGAATTCTACTCAAATCTGTGACTAACAGATAAGCAGAGAATAACTGCAACCGCCTTTCACACCTACCGAACTATGGTCAGAGGGAGGCTTATTTACTTCCATCTGGACAAAATAAGAGAGGTCTTCAAACTGCCTCAACTACAAGATGATCTAGAATCCTTTAATAGGAGAATGGTGAGAGTAGATAAGGGGTTGGATCAAGTTCTAGAGGACATATGCCTCCCTGGAACTAAGTGGATAACCAATTCAAAAGGTGTCCCAAACCAACTCAAGAGGGGAGATCTCAAACCAGTTGCAAGAGGCTGGTTGGACTCATTGGGCGTTCTATATTACCCACTAGCAACCGCTCTAAGGTCACTGTCAAAAGAGCAGTGATGATTCATTGTATTATACTGGGGAAAGAAGTGGAGATTCATCATTTGATTTCTTGTGAGATTTACACAATTGCAAACAAGAACTCCACTGAAGCAAAACTGGCCTACATAAAGTTCTATATTCTAATCGATTAGATATATCTTATCTATTAGATATATATTAGAGTCTAGAAATGTAGAGTATATAAATAAATGGATATGGAATAGTTAAATTGGAGTATTTCAATAAAGAGAAATAGAAAAAGTTCAATTAATAATTTAATAATTTTTCTAAAAAATTAGAAAGAATACTTTCGTGTACTAGCTAAAGCGTTACATTTGTCTGGTGGAGATCATATTCACGCCGATACCGTAGTAGGTAAACTTGAAGGGGAAAGAGATATTACTTTAGGTTTTGTTGATTTATTACGTGATGATTTTATTGAAAAAGATCGAAGCCCTGGGATTTATTTCACTCCCCAAGCTTAATTTCTCTGCTATGTAAAGATGCTGGGGTGAGGATGGGAGTAGATGAATTCATTCCAATCGAACACCCAATCACCAAGAAGTCAATGGAAGGACAAGTGCAAGACAACTCCATCAAAAGGAGGGCGCAGGAGTTCCTCCCAGAAATTCCTGAAATTGACTACTGGACCCGCCTAGAAGCATCTGTTACCAAGCTACAAGAAGTTATGGAACAGCTTAAGGAAGAACAGCAGAATCAAAACTGCATGCTCTGCAAGCTGCTGAAGGAACAGAAGAAGCAGGGGCGTGAGCTACAGGAGCTGAAGCGCCAAAAGCTCTCCCTTGAAGGACCAAGCACCCCACAGATTGAGGGAGCATCCACTTCTCAAAATCAAGGTTGTTGAGTCCTAACTCTGTGATAACCTTTATTATTAAGAGTCTATTTTAAGAGTCATTCATTTTGCTTCTTTTAATTTTCTGTCTTCTATTATTATGGATCTGCTCTTATATTTATTTTTGAGTCTTATTTTTAGTCCATAATCAATAAAACTTAAAGTTTATGTCTTAAAGCTGTGAATGTCCCATGAATCCATCACCTTTCTTAAATGAAAAAAAAATGTTCTTAATTGAAAAAGAAAAAGAAGTACATGAATTTCGAATTTTAAAACAGTTTAATTATTTTGATGTGGTGGTAATACTCTTGTTTTCTGAATGAATGCTTGAACAGTGCATATTTTTGAATTTGTTGTTTATGAATGTTAAAATTGTTGGCTCTTGAAAGAATGATGAAAAAGGAGAAATGTTATTTGATGATCTGAAAAATCATAAAATTGATTCTTGAAGCAAGAAAAAGCAGTGAATAGAAAGCTTGCAGAAAAAAATGCAAAAAAAGAAAGAAAAAGAAAAAAAAAGAGCAAGCAGAAAAAGCCAATAGTCCTTTAAACCAAAAGGCAAGGGTAATAAAAAGGATCCAAGGCTTTGAGCATCAGTGGATAGAGGGCCCACAGGAATAAAATCCTGGCCTAAGCGGCTAAGCCAAGCTATTCCTAACCATGTGCTTGTGGCGTGAAGGTGTCAAGTGAAAACTTGAGACTGAGCGGTTAAAGTCGTGGTCCAAAGCAAAAAGAGTGTGCTTAAGAGCTCTGGACACCTCTAATTGGGGACTCTAGCAAAGCTGAGTCACAATCTGAAAAGGTTCACCCAGTTATGTGTCTGTGGCATTTAGGTATCCGGTGGTAATACTGGAAAACAAAATGCTTAGGGTCACGGCCAAGACTCATAAAGTAACAATGTTCAAGAATCAACATACGTAACTAGGAGAATCAATAACACTATCTGGATTCTGAGTTCCTATAGAAGTCAATTATTCTGAACTTTAAAGGATAAAGTGAGATGCCAAAACTATTCAGAGGAAAAAAGCTAAACGCCCCGCTCATCTAATTAATACTGATCTTCATAGATGTTTTTGGAATTCATTGTATATTCTCTTCTTTTTATCCTATTTGATTTTTAGTTGCTTGGGGACAAGCAACAATTTAAGTTTGTTGTTGTGATGAGCGGATAATTTATACGCTTTTTGGCATTGTTTTTAGTATGTTTTTAGTATATTTTAGTTAGTTTTTATTATGTTTTTATTAGTTTTTAAATAAAAATCACTTTTCTGGAGTTTACTATGAGTTTGTGTGTTTTTCTGTGATTTCAGGTATTTTCTGGCTGACATTGAGGGACCTGAGAAAAATCTGATTCAGAGGCTGAAAAAGGACTGCAGATGCTTTTGGATTCTGACCTCATGACACTTTACACGTTTCATATTGTATTCTCTACGGCATGAGTCTCTAAACCCCATTGTTGGGGGTGAGGAGCTCTGCTGTTCTTCATGAATTAATGCAATTACTACTATTTTCCATTCTATCACGCTTGCTTCTATTCTAAGATATTCATTCGCACTTCAACCTGATGAATGTGATGATCCGTGACACTCATCATCATTCTCACCTATGAACGCGTGCCTGACAACCACCTCCGTTCTACCTTAGATTGAATGCATATATCTTAGCCTCATGATTCAGATCAGAGTCTTCGTGGTATAAGCTAGAATTATTGGAGGCCATTCCTGAGATCTGGAACGTCTAAACCTTGTCTGTGGTATTCTGAGTAGGATCTGGGAAGGGATGACTGTGACGAGCTTCAAACTCGCGAGTGTTGGGCGTAGTGACAGACGCAAAAGGATCAATGGATCCTATTCCAACATGATCTCGAACCGACAGATGATTAGTCGTGCGGTGACAGCGCATTTGGAACATTTTCACTGAGAGGATGGGAAGTAGCCATTGACAACGGTGATGCCCAACTTAAAGCTTGCCATGGAAGGAGCCTTGCGTGCATGAAGAAGAAGATAGTAGGAAAGCAGAGATTCAGAAGACAAAGCATCTCCAAAGCCTCAACCTGTTCTTCATTACTGCATAACAAGTATTTATTTCATGTTCTTTTATTTTTTACAATTAAATCTAAGAATTATTGATATCCTGACTAAGAGTTACAAGATAACCATAGCTTGCTTCAAGCCGACAATCTCCGTGGGATCGACCCTTACTCACGTAAGGTATTACTTGGACGACCCAGTGCACTTGCTGGTTAGTTGTGCGGAGTTGCAAAAGTGTGATTGTAATTTCGTGCACCAGCCATCATTTCATTAGCTCACTTATCCAAATAGCCTTACCTTTTATCTCCCATTGTTAGCTACTTTGAGCCTATGATTAACCCACTTGTTCTTAATTTAGCACATTACAAGCCTTAAAGTAGAAAATAATAAATGTCCTTATTTGGATCTTTGAATTGGCTTAAGCTAGTGTGTGTGTGTATCATTCAAGTGTGGGAAAACTTGGGACATTGGGTGAATAAAAAGGTAGCCTTGTATTTTTATTGAAATGATTGGGAATTGGGTACATGCTCATGTATTGATAAAATGTATAGACATTATGCATTGATGTTAAAGAAAAAAAGGGAAAAAGAAAAGAGAGAAAAAGAAAAAAATGTATAGACATTTTGCTTGTTTGATTGTTAGTTAGGATTAGTCTTTGTTTAGATGCCGATTGATGTCATGAGTTTCTTATCTCCTTCATTGTATGACGCGTTCACTACCAAATCCGAGCTTAGCACCCTTTGATTCGGAAATTGAAAGAACCTTGCTTCATATTAGGCAAGTTCGGAGGCGGTTGGTCTTTGAGGAAGGTGAAAAGGTTCTTACCAATTCACCAACCATATCATCGTCATCCAACGAAGTAACCAATTACTCTTCCGTTGATACTACTAATGGTTTTTCTTTTGATCTAGGTTTTGACAACATGGCCGCTCCGAGAAGAGTTACTCTCAAGGAAGTGGGTGCACCGGATTTTGTTCTCCAACCTCTACATGTGCTTCATCCCAACTTGAATGCAAACTTTGAACTCAAGACCGCTCTCATCAATCTCTTACCAAAATTCCATGGACTTCCCGCACAAGATCCAATTAGACACCTCAAGGATTTTCATGGTGTATGCTCGACTACTAGGCGGGAAGGATCCGATGAAGTGGCTATATGGTTGTTTGCCTTTCCCTTCTCTCTTGAGGGAAGAGCCAATGAGTGGTTCTATACCTTGCCTAGTGATGTTGTGTCCGATTGGGATTTGCTTAGGAGAGAATTCCTTGATAAGTTCATGCCTGTGGAAATGATGGACAAGTTAAGGAAGGAGATCTCATGTATTGTACAAGGCGAGATGGAAACTTTGTATGAATATTGGGAATGGTTTCGCAAACTTCTTGATTCATGTCCCAACCATATAATTGACATTCAAGTCTTGCTTAGCTATGTGTGCCAAGGCATGAGGGAGCAAGATAAGAATTTATTGGATGCTTCAAGCAACGGTTCTTTGTCAAAGTATCGGACGGCGGAGGAGGCATGGCAACGCATTACCGACTTGGCCGAGTCCACTCAACATGCTAGACGAAGAGTTAACCGTCCAAAGGCCATAAATGAAGTTTTCTCTAGTGGTGAGACCGCTACCCTTACCAAGACTTTGTGTGAAATGACAAGCCTTCTAAAGCAACTCCAAGTGAATCAACAACCACCTCCATTTCAACAACAACCTCCTCCTCAAAACCAACAATGTCAACAATTGGTCCCTCAAAGAGTGTGTGGCATTTGCTCAAGCTACTCCCACTACACGGACGAATGTCCAAGTCTCTAAGAAGATAACACTCTAGCGGCTACCCACAACTTTTATGATCGCCCCTACTATGAACGTTCCAATCAAGGATACCATAACCAGGGGAGCAATTTTAACCAAGGGTACCCCCAACAAGGAGGCAACTATAGCCAAGGGAGTAACAATTCCAATCAAGGATGGAGGGATAGCTCCAACCAAAGTTGGCGGGACAATTATCAACAAGGAGGAAGGGACAACAGAGGCAACCAAAGATGGAACAACAACACTTCACAAAACCGTTATTCACAAAACCCTCCAAACCAACAACCAAATCAAGGAAGGAACTATCAAACCTACATAACACCTCATAGACAACCACTTCCACCCAATCAACCCCAAGCACCACAAATTTCTTACCCTTCCACATCTCCAAATCAAGATGACACACTCCGATCCATACTCTGAGGACAAAAGGAACTCCAAAACACCCTTAACTCAAGTCTTAATGGCCTCACTTCTACTCTCCAAGCTCTCATTGCTCGTATGGAGCCACCTTCTATTCCCACTCCTCAAGCATTAACCTCTAGTGCCATACCCTCTCAACCTTTGCCCAACCCCAAAGGTGGCATCAACGCCATAACCTTGAGGTCCGGAACGCAATTGAAGGAAAGAGATTCAACGGTACCTAACCCGATGAAAGTTGCTCAAGAAGAAGATGGAGTTGAGATAGAAGAAATTGAAGAGGAGGAGGAGTCACATGTAATAGTTGAAGATGAAGAACCACAATGAAGTCCCTCGAAAGAAGCAAATTTTAGAGGAAGTGGCTCAACCAATTCCATTTCCTACATTGGCAAGAAAGGCTAAGAAACATGTGGAACTTGACCCAACAACGGTAAAGATGTTCAAAAAAGTGGAGGTAACTATCCCCCTCTTTGATGCTATACACCAAGTGCCTAAATATGCGAAATTTCTTAAGGACTTGTGTATGAACAAAGATAGAATTCATGAGTTGGAAACCATTCCATTAGGTAGTTCCATTTCGGCTTTGATGGGATCCATTCCGAAAAAGTGTATTGATCCGGGTCCTTGCCTAGTTTCTTGTGTCATTGATGGAGTCCAATTCATTGATTGTATGTGATGAGTATTTTGGTGAAAAATTAATTTCTCCCAAAACACACAAATCTAACCGGCAAGTGTACCGGGTCGCATCAAGTAATAAAAACTCACGGGAGTGAGGTCGATCCCACAGGGATTGAAGGATTGAGCAATTTTAGTTTAGTGGTTGATTTAGTCAAGCGAATCGAGTGTTGGTTGGATGATTTGTAATTTGCAGAATGTAAATTGCATGAAAGTAAAGAGGGCAGGAAATTAAATTGCTGAATCTTAAGGAACAAGAAATTAAATGGCAGAAACTTAGAGTGCAAGAAATGTAAATTGCGTAATCTTAAAGTGCAAGGAATGTAAATTGCTTGAAATGTAAAGGGGACTGGGACGTGGATTTGCAGAAATTAAACAAGGAAAAGTTAAATTGCATCAAACAGAAGAGTAAATGGGAATTGGGATTGGATCGGATCTTATAGCAGAAAAGTAAATGAACAGGGAAAGCAAGAAACAGAATGTAAATTGGAGATTTGGATCTCAGGACCCAGAGACTAGAAAACTAAGTCTAGATCTCAATGCCTTCCTAGATCCAATAAAAACAATTGCAAGGGAATTGTAAATTGCAAAGAGAATAGATGAAGAGCAATTAGCCAGCATGGGGTTTTGTGTGGATATGCAAATACTCACTTCTTATTGACTCCTAGGCCTAGAAAGTCTCCTTCAAGCTTCAAGTGACATACTGCTATGACCTCTCATTATTCCTTTATCCTTGGCTATTACTTTGTTTATAAGCTTTATTTGAGTGTCATGTGTAGCAAGTTCATTTTCGTTATTTTATACTTGACACATTATTCACCATAGACACTTGGCTCACATTCCTTCTTAAAACATTGATGCCCAGCACCTCTTTGGGTTACTAAATGCCTTGTAGTTAGGTTGCTCTTGATAGTGGACTTTCAGCTGATAATCCCGGATTAGTTAACCCAAGTCACCGAGTGTTGAGGCACTCCTAAGAGCTTACTAATCCAAGCAGATCCTAGTACAAAGACATCACAGGCATATATTTTAAAGTTCAAGCTATTGGTGTCCAGCTTTGTTTCTTTTTGTTTCCTTTTGTTCTGCCACTTTTTGGCTCTCTTTTTTCTTTCCTTCTTTTTGTTTTTCTTTCTAACCAAGGAATTTTTTTTTTATTTAATTGAGATTCATAGACAGTAGGCCACTCTTTACTTAGAATGAGATATCCTAGCTCTTTATTCACTAAAAGTGAGCTATTATACAATCACACACATACCACCACTTACTTTTATTCTACTTCTATCTAACAGAGACCATCTTACTTCATATTCAAGCATTTCTTTTATTGAATTTAAAGATGCAGAGGATAACACATGCTTCTTGTCAAGTGAAAATGAACACACAAGCACACACATAAACTAGCCTACTTATTTTAAAAGAAACAAACATAATGCAAAGACTTTTAATTAAAAAGGACTACTTAGAAATGCAAAGACAACTTAGAACAGATAGAATGCATGCTCTTTTTATAGTGATGAACAAGGAGCAAGTCCACCTTTCATTTGTCATGCCTTTTCTTTCTCCTTTCATATACTTGGCTGATATTGTTCCCACCATCCGTGTTTGGTGTCTGTTGATCTTGCCAAAAGCCAGCCTTATTCATAGCCTCCTCCACTCTATCTTTTTGGTTGAGAAGGAGTGTGAAGAATGTTGGAGAGTTTGATGTGTGTTTGGGGCAAAAAGAAATTGAGACCGGATTTGCTATGACAAGAAATGATGAAGAGAAGTTTAAATGGTTGGAGTTTAAAGTAGGAGAAATGTTGAGCCGAGCTTGTTATGTTGAGGAGTGATGAAGGGAATGAAGTTTCTAAGGTTGGAATGATTTGGTCATGTGCATGGCTTGAATGTGGTATGTTTTTAAATGAGCAATGAAGGGCTAGGATGCAATTAGACACTATGGGGATCAAAGGTGTGCATGTAAGGATGAATGAAGACAAAATTTGCTCCTTCCCTAGCCTTTGCCGTGATCATTCTCAAGGAGTGGCAGATTTCTTTCTTGAAGCATGTGATGGGATTTTGTCCTTATGCTATGCTTTCCTTTGTCTTGTCTTTTTCATTGAAGATTCTTTGACCTCCTAGTTATTGCAACAAGACAACATACATTAGTCTTATCCAACCGTAGCAAGAGTGTTCTTTTTAGTAACACTATGTGAAACATCAATTCTTATCTCATTTGAACCGTGACACTCTCTTTGGAGGACACCAAACTTAATGTTTGGTAATGTATAAAGAAAATGAGTCTCTTCCTCCAATTAGTGAAGTTCAAATGTTAAATGTTCATAAGAATTGTTTTCATTACACTTTCTTTTTCTCTCTTTTTTTTTTTCATGAAGGATCAATTGTATCCTTAAATCGGTGCATCAAAGTTTGATAAACACCAAACTTTTTTCTTGTCAAAGGGTACATCACAATTAATGCCTTCATTACCGAATAAGAATTTTTCTATTTATAAGGTTTTGGAAAATAACAATTGTATGATTATTGATGCATGAGTTTCAAATTTTCATGAAGCTATGTGAACACCAACTTAGTGTTTGGCCATATGCTTTATCAAGACATTTTAAGCATGTGAAACAAAATTCGTTCCTCCATCTCTTGGAATTCTTCGTCTGATTCCTCTTCTCCAACAATATTTTTCCCTCTTTCAGCTCTTCTTAACCTCCAGAGGGTTCTTTCGTCTTGTTCATGAAAATTGGGTATGGCTCTTCTTGTACCTGACATACAAGCAGAACATAAGAACACACAAACCAGTGACACTTCAATCTACTGCTAGAATGAAGTTTTAGTTAGCTTAAGCAAAAATTCAAATAGTTAGTGGGTTAGTCAAAATTAGAGAAAGATAAAGAAAAAGTGCTTGATCTAGATCACCACCTCGCTTAATCATTGTCAATCTAATCAATCCCCGGCAACGGT
>NC_029789.2:75761221-75766322 GCF_000816755.2 Arachis ipaensis | reverse complement strand
ATGTAAATTGGAGATTTGGATCTCAGGACCCAGAGACTAGAAAACTAAGTCTAGATCTCAATGCCTTCCTAGATCTAATAAAAACAATTGCAAGGGAATTGTAAATTGCAAAGAGAATAGATGAAGAGCAATTAGCCGGAAATGAAATTCAATTAACCGTAAAGAAACAGAGAGATCCAAGATTGAGATTGAAACAGAATTTCTTCAATTCTCCAATCCAAGATCCAAGACAAGTGTAATTGAAATTGAAAGCAATGAAAACAAAGAAATTAAAGATCACTCTATGCCAAAAGCTATGAAAATTCAAAAGAAAAACTCTTCTGGAAAAAGCTCCCCTAAGAACTTGAATTCTATCCTATTTATACACTTTCTTCAAATGATCTTCAAGCCTTGAGTTGGGCCTTTGCTCTTGGTGGAATTGGGTTGAAAGAGGCCTTGGTTGATTGCTCTTGAAGTTTGGAGAAGAACCAAAGTGAACCAATTGAACCGGTTTGGAGTTTTGCAAAAGTTGGACCAAAAGTTTGAGCCAAAGTTAGGGGAACTTTTCATATTAGCTAGCACAATTTGCTGATACCAACGTTGGTGCCAAAGTTAGGGGGCTAACTTTGGCTCCAACGTTGGCCCTTTCTAGTGCACTCATGCGCCAACGTTAGCCTCCAAGTTAGGGGTCTAACGTTGGCGCAAACGTTAGGTGGCCAGGGAGGAGTTTCTCATGCCAACGTTAGCCTCAAAGTTAGGGGGCTAATGTTGGCGCAAACTTTTGGTGCCCAGGGGAGAAATTCATGTGCCAACGTTAGCCTCAAAGTTAGGGGGCTAACGTTGGCGCAAACTTTTGGAGCCCAGGGGAGAATTTTCAAGTTCCAACTTTAGCCTCCAAGTTAGGGGGCTAACGTTGGGGCTAACTTTTCAACCAAAAGTTTGTGCAAAAGTTTGGTGCTAACTTTAGGTCCAGCTTCTTGCTTCCTGGTTCAATTTCACTTATTCCATTGTCTTCTCTTTACTCCTAGCTATTCCTTCTTGCTTCAACCTTTCTCCAAGCTTTCTTTACCTATCATTAATCAACCAAACACATCAAAGCTATGCTCATAATCATAAGATATTCATTCTATCATAATATGCAACAATGATAGTATAAAACCTCATGAAATGGCATGAATTCATACATGGTTGATTCAATCAAGGGAAACATGAAAATCTACTCAATTAGCTTGTTTGTAGCTCAAGAAAGTGCATAATTCTAATGAAACCAAAAGAAAAAGACTAGTTAAAATAGGCTAGGATGACTTGTCATCAGTATGCACGACCTTGGTGCATGCGTTAGTATTATGCCTCTTTCCATTTATCATCTATTGAAGCTCCGACCATTGAAGCGGTCGGCGGCTAGGTTTGTCTTGGCGGACAAGAGCATAATAACCGTGTCAGGTATTGCGGAAGATGTGTTGGTCGACATAAAGGGTTTGATATTCCCAATTGATTTCCATATCACTGAGATGCCACCAAGCGAATCCGAGAGGGCATCATCTATCCTACTTGGGAGGCCATTTTTGAGGACCTCTAGATTCAAGTTGGATGCCCATTCGGGAACTTACTCATTCGAGATAGATGGGGGAGTTGTAAGTTTTAGTCTAGAAGAAGCAATGAGGCACCCACCGGAGAACCATTCCGTATTTCGATGTGATTTTATTGACAACATTGTAGCGGAAGTGCATTGTGCAAAGCTAGAAGAGAAAAATATGATTGAAGAAAATAGTGAAGATCCAAGTGAAGAAGTTCAAGCGGCAAGCCAAGAGCAAAAGCTAGAATTGAAGCCATTACCACCCCACTTAAATTATTCATACCTTGATGAAGCCCACAAGTTTTCGGTGATTATAGCAAGGGAACTCAATCCTCAACAAGAAGAGAAGTTGCTACGCGTTTTGAGGAAGAACAAAAGGGCAATAGGGTGGAGTTTGGCGGATCTAGTGGGGATAATTCCCCAAGTGTGTGAGCACTGTATCTTTTTGGAAGAGGGAGCTAGACCCGTGAGACAACCTCAAAGGCGATTAAATCCTACTATTTTGTAGGTTGTCAAGAAAGAGGTAACAAGGTTACTTGAGGCGGACATCATCTACCCTATTTCGGATAGTGAATGGGTAAGTCCCGTTCAAGTTGTACCTAAGAAGTCCGGGGTAACCACAATTAAGAATGAAAGCAGGGAGCTCATAGCAACACGGGTGCAAAACTCTTGGCGAGTATGCATAGACTACCGAAGGTTGAATGCAGCCACTTGAAAAGATCACTTTCCACTTCCGTTTATCGATCAAATGCTCGATCGATTATCCGGTAAGTCTAATTATTGCTTCCTAGATGGCTATTCAGGATACTTCCAAATACACATTGCTCTAGAGGACCAAGAAAAAATAACATTTACTTGCCCTTTTGGAACTTATGCCTACAAGCGTATGCCATTCGGCTTATGCAATGCACTGGCAACTTTCCAAAGGTGCATGATGAGCATCTTTGCGGATTTTCTAGAGCAATGCATGGAGGTATTCATGGATGACTTCACGGTATATGGTGATTCCTTTGATCTTTGCTTGGATAGTCTTGAAAAAAGTTTTGGAAAGATGTACTAAAACTAACCTTGTCTTAAATTTTGAGAAATGTCATTTCATGGTCAAACAAGGCATTGTTTTGGGACATATTATTTCCAAAGATGGTATCTCCGTAGATCCGGCTAAAATTAATGTTATATCTAGTTTGCCTTACCCCTCTTCCGAGAGGGAGGTCCGCTCTTTTCTTGGACATGCAGGATTTTATCGGAGATTCATAAAGGATTTTAGCAAGGTGGGATTGCCTCTCTCAAGGTTGCTACAAAAGGATATTGAGTTTGACTTAAGCAAGGAATGCATGGAGGCTTTCGACAAGCTCAAGGTAGTATTGACCCAAGCTTCCATTGTACGAGGGCCGGATTGGAGTAGGCCATTTGAAATAATGTGTGATGCTTCAAATTTTGCCGTGGGAGCCGCGTTAGCACAACGCGAGGGTAAGAATCCATATGTCATAGCCTATGCATCAAAAACATTGGATGGAGCCCAATCCAACTACACTACTATCGAAAAAGAACTTTTGGCCATTGTTTTTGCCTTGGACAAGTTCCGAGCATATCTTCTCGTTTCAAGGGTGGTAGTGTACTCGGATCATGTGGCATTAAAGTATTTGTTGGCTAAGAAGGAATCCAAACCAAGATTGATTAGATGGGTTTTATTGTTGTAAGAGTTTGACTTGGAAATCAAGGATAGGAGTGGTACGCAAAACCTAGTGGCAGACCACCTAAGTTGCCTTGAACACACAAAAGGCAATACTACTCATATCAATGATTCTTTTCCCTTTGAGGTCTTGCATGCAATCTTGGAAACCATTCCTTGGTATGTATCCATCGCCAATTACTTAGTATCTCGCTCCTTCCCCCCTAATCTCTCCAAACACCAAAGGGATAAGCTAAAAAGTGAATCCAAATACTATGTATGGGATGACCCATACCTTTGGAGATGTAGGGCAGATCAAGTAATTCGGAGGTGCATTCTACAAACTGAATTCCACTCAATCTTGGAAGCTTTCCACTCCTCCGAAGGAGGAGGCCATTTTGGACCTCAAAGAACGGCAAGAAAAATCCTAGATTGGGCTTTTGGTGGTGATGAGCGGATAATTTATACGCTTTTTGGCATTATTTTTAGTATGTTTTTAGTAGAATCTAGTTACTTTTAGGGATGTTTTCATTAGTTTTTATGTTAAATTTACATTTCGGGACTTTACTATGAGTTTGTGTGTTTTTCTGTGATTTCAGGTATTTTCTGGCTGAAATTGAGGGAATTGAGCAAAAATCAGATTCAGAGGTTGAAGAAGGACTGCTGATGCTGTTGGATTCAGACCTCCCTACACTCAAAATGGATTTTCTGGAGCTACAGAACTCAAAATGATGCGCTTTCAATTGCGTTGGAAAGTAGACATCCAGGGCTTTCCAGCAATATATAATAGTCCATACTTCTCCCGAGTTTAGACGACGCAAACTGATGTCAACACCAGCTCTCTGCCCAATTCTGGCGTCCAGCGCCAGAAACAAGTTGCAAAGTGGAGTTCAACGCCCAAACTGGCACAAAAGCTGGCGTTCAACTCTAGAAAGAGCCTCTGCACGTGTGACATTCAAGCTCAGCCCAAGCACACACCAAGTGGGTAAGCTAGATTGATGGCGGCATTCATGAGAATCCAGAAAGTCTAAACCTTGTCTGTGGTATTCCGAGTAGGATTCTGGAATGGGAAAATATCTCCCTCTTTTTCAAAAATTCTTTTTAATTAATTAATTATTTTAACTTTTGATTTTAAACTTTTCAAAAAAAATTACTAACCTTTTTCAAAAATTATTTTTCGAAAATTACTAACTCTTTTTCAAAAATTATTTTTCGAAAATCCTCTCCCTCTCTCATCTTATTCTATTTATTTATTCATCTACTAACATCTCTTCCTCACATCATTCACCAAATTCGAACCCCTCTTCTATTTGTGTTCGAATTTTTTTCTTCTTTTCTTCTTCTACTAACAATAAAGAACCTCTTTACTGTGACATTGAGGATTCCTCTTCTTTTCTTTTTCTCTTCTATTTCTTATGAGCAGGGACAAAGAAAAAGGCATTCTTGTTGAGGCTGATCCAGAACTTGAAAGGACTCTGAAGAGAAAACTAAGAGAAGCTAAATTACAACAATCCAGAGACAACCTTATTGAAAATTTCGAACAAGTAAAGGAGATGGACGCCGAACCCAACAACAATAATGCAAGGAGAATGCTTGGTGACTTTACTGCACCTAATTCCAATTTACATGGAAGAAGCATCTCCATTCCTACCATTGGAGCAAACAATTTTGAGCTGAAACCTCAGCTAGTTTCTCTAATGCAGCAAAACTGCAAGTTTCATGGACTTCCATCTGAAGATCCTTTTCAGTTCTTAACTGAATTCTTGTAGATCTGTGATACTGTTAAGACTAATGAAGTAAATCCCGAAGTCTACAGGCTCATGCTTTTCCCTTTGCTATAAGAGACAGAGTCTAGAATATGGTTGGACTCTCAA
>NC_029789.2:75758242-75761013 GCF_000816755.2 Arachis ipaensis | reverse complement strand
TTCCTAGCCACAGCAAGAGCTGTGATTGATGTGGACAGAGGAGAATTGATCCTTCAAATAAATGAGGACAACCTTGTGTTTGCAACTCAAGGATCTCTCTCTGCATCCATGGAGAGGAAGCATAAAAAGCTTCTCTCAAAGCAGAGTCAACCAAAGCCCCCACAGTCAAACTCTAAGTTTGGTGTTGGGAGGCCACAACCAAACTCTTAAGTTTGGTGTCAAACCCCCATATCCAAACTCTAAGTTTGGTGTTGGGAGGTCTGAACAAAGCTCTGCACATCTGTGAGGCTCCATGAGTGCCCACTGTCAAGCTATTGACATTAAAGAAGCGCTTGTTGGGAGACAACCCAATTTTTATTTAATTATATTTTTTATTAGTTATATGTCTTTATAGGTACATGATCATGTGGAGTCACAAAATAAATCAAAAAAATTGAAAACGGAATCAAAAACAGCAGAAGAAAAATCACACCCTGGAGGAAGACCTTACTGGCGTTTAAACGCCAGTAAGAAGCATGTTTTGGGCGTTCAACGCCAGAACAGAGCATGGTTCTGGCGCTGGACGCCAGAAATGGGCAGCATCTGGGTGTTTGAACGCCAGAAATGCACCCTGGAGAAGAGCTGGCATTGAACGCCCAGAACAAGCATGGTTCTGGCGTTCAACGCCAAAAATAGGCTACAAATGGGTGTTCAACGCCCAGAACAAGCACCAATCTGGCGCTGAACGCCCAGAGTTGTGTGCAAGGGCATTTTGCATGCCCAATTTGGTTCAAGGTTGTAAATCCTTGAACACCTCAGGATCTGTGGACCCCATAGGATCACCTCAGGATCTGTGGACCCCACAGGATCCCCACCTACCACCACTCACATCCATCCACTCTTCCCCATAAACCTACCTCATAAACTCCACCTACCTTCAAAATTCAAAATCAATTTCCCACCCAAACCCACCCCATATGGCCGAAACTTAACCCCCCTCCCTTCCCTATATATAGCCCTCCATTCTTCTTCATTTTTACACAACACAACCCTCTCTTCTCTTCTTGGACGAAACACAACCCCTTTTCCCTCTCCTCTATACTTTCTTCTTCATCTTCATCTATTCTTTCTTCTCTTGCTCGAGGGCGAGTAAATTTCTAAGTTTGGTGTGGTAAAAGCATAAGCTTTTTGTATTTCTATTACCATTGATGGCACCTAAGACCGGAGAATCCTCTAGAAAAGGAAAAGGGAAGACAAAAGCTTCCACCTCCGAGTCATGGGAGATGGAAAGATTCATCTCCAAAGCTCATCAAGACCACTTCTATGATGTTGTGGCCAAGAAGAAAGTGATCCCCGAGGTCCCTTTCAAGCTCAAGAGAAATGAGTATCCGGAGATCCGACGTGAAATCCAAAGAAGAGGTTGGGAAGTCCTAACAAACCCCATCCAACAAGTCGGCATCCTAATGGTTCAAGAGTTCTATGCCAATGCATGGATCACTAGGAACCATGATCAAAGTAAGAACCTGAATCTAAAGAATTATGTTACAATGGTTCGGGGGAAATACTTAGATTTTAGCCCGGAGAATGTGAGGTTGGCATTTAACTTGCCTTTGATGCAAGGAGATGAACGCCCCTACACTAGAAGGGTCAACTTTAATCAAAGGTTGGACCAAGTCCTCATGGACATATGTGTGGAAGGAGCTCAATGGAAGATTGACTCTAAAGGCAAGCTGGTTCAACTAAGAAGATTCGATCTCAAGCCTGTGGCTAGAGGATGGTTGGAGTTCATCCAACGCTCCATCATCCCCACTAGCAACCGATCTGAAGTTACTGTGGATCGGGCCATCATGATCCATAGCATCATGATTGGAGAAGAAGCAGAGGTTTATGAAGTCATCTCCCTTGAACTCTACAAAATAGCCGAAAAGCCCTCTCCTGTGGCAAGGCTAGCTTTTCCTCATCTTATTTGCCATCTATGTTACTCAGCTGGAGCTTCCATAGAAGGAGACATTCACATTGAGAAAGAGAAGCCCATCATATTTGATAATCTAAAAAATCATAAAAATGATTCTTGAAGCAAGAAAAAGCAGCAAAGAACAAAGCTTGCAGAAAAAAATAAATAGAAAAAAAATATAGGCGAAAAAAAATAGAAAGAAAAAGAAAAAGCAAGCAGAAAAAGCCAGAAGCTCTTAAAACCAAGAGGCAAGAGCAAAAAGCCAATAACCCTTAAAACCAAAAGGCAAGGGCAAATAAAAAAGATCCCAAGGCTTTGAGCATCAGTGGATAGGAGGGCCTAAAGGAATAAAATCCTGGCCTAAGGGGCTAAACCAAGCTGTCCCTAACCATGTGCTTGTGGCGTGAAGGTGTCAAGTGAAAACTTGAGACTGAGCGGTTAAAGTCAAGGTCCAAAGCAAAAAAAGAGTGTGCTTAAGAACCCTGGACACCTCTAATTGGGGACTTTAGCAAAGCTGAGTCACAATCTGAAAAGGTTCACCCAATTATGTGTCTGTGGCATTTATGTATCCGGTGGTAATACTGGAAAACAAAGTGCTTAGGGCCACAGCCAAGACTCATAAAGAAGCTGTGTTCAAGAATCATCATACTGAACTAGGAAAGTCAATAACACTATCTGAACTCTGAGTTCCTATAGAAGCCAATCATTCTGAACTTCAAGGGATAAAGTGAAATGCCAAAACTATTCAAGAGGCATAAAGCTACAAGTCCCGCTCATCTGATTGGAGCTATGTTTCATTGATAGTTTGGAATTTATAGTATATTCAACTCCAGAAAGT
>NC_029789.2:75713785-75758188 GCF_000816755.2 Arachis ipaensis | reverse complement strand
CCAGCCATGGAAAGGAGTAAGACTGATTGGATGAAGACAGCAGGAAAGCAGAGATTCAGAGGAACGAAAGCATCTCTACACACTTATCTGAAATTCTCACCAGTGATTTACATAAGTATTTCTATCCTTCTTTTATTACTACATTTCAAAAACTACATAACTATTTTATATCCGCCTGACTGAGACTTACAAGGTGACCGTAGCTTGTTTCATACCAACAATCTCCGTGGGATTCGACCCTTACTCACATAAGGTTTATTACTTGGATGACCCAGTGCACTTGCTGGTTAGTTATGTGAAGTTGTGAAGATATGTTTAGACCATGGTTCTGTGCATCCGTTTTTGGTGCCATTGCCAGGGAATCAATTTCGAACAACAATTCACAACCTGAGTAACAATTTCGCATACCAGGTGGCCAACTCTTTTCAAGGACTCTTCTCATTTTTGTAAATCTTGTTCTCAATGCATTAGATTTGTAGATATCTCTAAGAAGGATGAAATTCCCTAACGAACCATGCTATTTTGTGAGATTTTCGATGTGTGGGGAATTGATTTCATGGGGCCATTCCCAAATTCTAATGATTTTCTCTACAGTCTACTAGCCGTTGATTATGTGTCCAAATGGATGGAAGCGATACCCACCCGGACAGATGATGCTAACGTAGTCCTTTCTTTTGTGAGAAATAATATAATTTTTAGATTTGGGTCGCCACGAGCAATCGTGAGCAACCAAGGTTCACACTTTTGCAACAGAAGAATGGAAGGACTCATGAAGAAGTATAGCATCATGCATAAAGTAGCCACGGCCTACTACCCACAAACAAATGGCCAATCCGAGGTTTCTAATCGGGAGATTAAACACATCTTGGAAAGGATTGTGAAACCCAATAGGAAAGATTGGAGTGCCAAGCTCACCGACGCATTATGGGCCTACCGAACGACATACAAAACGCCAATTGGCATGAGTCCCTTTCGGTTAGTGTATGGCAAAGCTTACCATTTGCCGGTGGAAATAGAGCACAAGGCATATTGGGCCATCAAAGAGTGTAATTCATGTTTGGATGGAGCCGAAATTGAGAGGAAGATACAATTAGCGGAGTTGGAATGTTTGAGGCTTGAAGCTTATGAGAACTCTAGACTTTACAAGGAAAAGATGAAAGCCGTGCATGATAGGAACATAAGAGGCAAAGAATTTAAAGCCGGTGATCTAGTCCTTCTTTACAATTCTAGACTGAGATTGTTGCCCGGTAAACTAAGGTCAAAATGGGAAGGCCCATATCAAGTACAGAAGGCGGAACCCTATGGGGTTTACCATTTGTGCCATCCCTCAAGGTCGGATATCATCAAGGTCAATGGGCACCGTCTCAAGTTGTATCATGGTGAGCAAATGAAGAGCAACAAAGAGGTTGAGGTATTCCTTTTGGAAGACGCACCTCTTGTCAAAGAGCAATGAACAAGTGAAAGTCCAACTTAAGGACATTAAACAAAAGTGCTAGGTGGGAGACACCCCACCATGGTGAGATCTATCCTTTCCCTCCTTTGTGTACCATTTTTTTTTCTTTTTTTTGAATTCTTCATGGTTTTGTAATTGTTTAGCTACACTTTTTCTTGATTAGCATTGCTTGTGCCTACCTCGGATAACTTGTTCATAAAGACTTGCATTGATTTTTCCATGAATGACTTGATTATGTGGTAGAAGCACATTTCTCTTTAGATTTTGCATTGATTTTAGGTGCCTTTGATTGTTTTGGCTTGTTTGGCTAGTGAATACATGATAATTAGGCATTTTTTCTATTCATTAAAAAAAAAGGAGGGGGGGCACGCATGCGCGCACTGTGCGCGTATGCGTCCCTAGGCTTTCGCAACCCCTAGGCCATTTACCAGAGAGTTGTGCAAATTTTGGGCCAGCTTTGGGCCTTGGGCATAACCAACATCACGCGTGCGCGCACGAGACGCGTACGCGTCCATGTCAATTCACGCAAAAATACGCGTGCACGCACTAGCCGCGTATGCGTCACTAATGCATTTTGCGACCTTGGGCCATCGTCCAAAGAGTTGTGCCCGGGTTGGGCCAATTTCATGCTACTGGCTCAGCTCAACTCACGCGTAGGCGCACCTGGCGCGCACGCGTACCTCGCCATAATGCCAATCGACGCGTCAGCGCACCGTGCGCCTCCGCGTCGCTCAACAAATTTTACTTTCTGGTACTTTTTCCCGAGAGTTGGGCCAGAGTTGTGCCCAACCTGTGCTCAGGGCACAACACATATGCACGCGCATGCGCACCTGGCGCTCGCGCACACACTCACATTTCACTACTTCACGCACACGCGCACCGTGCGCGTCCGCGTCGTTACTGATTTCGCCGATGCGCGTGCACGTGATGTGCGGAAAACGATCCGACACAAAACTCACCGGCTTATGCACACTCATGGCGCCAACGTTTGCCAAAAAGTTTGAGGCAAACGTTGGCGCAAACTTTTTGTCTCCAGGGTGTGTTCCTGATGGCGCCAACGTTTGCCAAAAAGTTTGATGCAAACGTTGGCGAAAGCTTTTGTCCTCCAGGGTATTGATTTGTGATGCCAACGTTTGCCAAAAAGTTTGAGGCAAACGTTGGTGCAAGCTTTTTTCCCAAAAGTTTGAGCTAAAGTTTGAGGCAAACTTTTGCTCAAGCTTTTTGTTCCCTGTGGTGTTTTCACTTATTCCGAAAGTTTGAGCTAAAGTTTGAGGCAAACTTTTGCTCAAACTTTTTGTTCTCTCTTGCTCCTAGCCATTCCTTCTTGCTTCAACCTTTCTCCAAGCTTTCTTCACCTATCATTAATCAACCAAACACATCAAAGCTATACTCAAAATCATGAGATTGTCATTCTTTCATAATATGTGGCAATTATAGCATAAATCCTCATGAAATTGCATTAATTTATCTATGGTTGATTAAATCAAAGAAAACATGAAAATCTACCCAATTGGCTTGCTTGTGGCTCAAGAAAGTGCATAATTCAATTGAAAACAAAATAAAAAGGCTAGTGAAACTAGGTTAAGATGACTTGTCATCAGCACGCGTGCATGGCGCGCCCGCGTCGGTTTCGCAAACCAATTGAATGAGAGTGTGCCTTTTTCCCTCCATTTTCTTTCCTCTTCTTACCATCACCCCTCTTCTTCACCTCTACCCTCCTCTACCATCCCTACCTCTTCTTCTCCACCACCTCCAGCGGCAACCACCACCTCCGGCAGACCCACACCTCTTTTCCCTCTCCTCTCCTTCACTAACTCTTCTCTCACCTCCATACCCTATCTCCTTCTCCCCCCTCTAAGGTACCCCTCCTTTCTAAATCTTTAATTTTAGTTCCCCTTTCCTTTTTTTTTCCATCCCCCCAATTACATGCTCTTATTTTTTTTAAGTAGTTGCATTCATGTTCTCCTTGTTTATTGCATTTTATTTCTTTATTTCTTTTCATTTTCTCATGCGTGTTCTAAGTGGAGCTTACTCTTGCATTGATGAGTTTGTTTGATTTACTTGCATTCTTTTGTATTTAGTGGTGTGATATGATGATTGACGATGCTTTATGGGGTTCTACATTGCCACTATTCTCTAAGTTTTTGTCATAAAGGGATGCACACCAAGTGTTTGATGAAAGAACCATATGACTTCTTGGAATCATTTTGACTAAGTGTTCTCTATTTTGGTGTTCCTTCTCATTCACTTGTTTGTTCATGTATACATTGAGCTTACCACATTTCTTGCTTCATTTCTACACGCTTATCCCATATTTTTTCTTACCTCCTGTTGTTATTGTTATAAGTGTGCGCTTCTCATGCTTCGTGTTCGCATGCCTATACCACTCATGTATCACATGCTAGTGACTAGATATGATCTTCATTATTGTCTTAGTTACATGTTGCAGCGGTCATGTATCTAAGCCACTTATTCTTTTGTGCTTTATAACTTGCATGATTTTTCTTTCTTGGCGCCTCGTTAGGCTTAATTTCACCACCTTTCCTTCTTTTCTAGGATGGTGCTCAAAAGAGACAATGGAAAGGCGCCCAAGAGGTACCATCACGGTCTACTGGCAGAGCACACCAAGGCCCGCAAGCTAAGGCCCTCCTCACAAAGCCCAGGAGCGTTGCTAACATTGATGTTTCGGAAAAAGATAATCCGGCGAGGGATCTGAACAAGTTCCCCAACCGCTATTGTGAACTTGTCTATCCCTTGATCAAACCAAGGAACTATCATGCGGAGCCCCTTCTGGCCCCTCCGGCTCATGTCATACCGCTCATTTTGCCCCACATCGAACGACAGCAATGGGAATTCCTATTGAGGAAGCCACGGGAGGCGAACTTGTCATGGGTGTCTGAATTTTACACCAATTTCCATTCCCCTTCCCTCACATCGGTATTGGTGCACCGAAGGCAAGTTTCCGTCAATGAGGAGGCCATTCAAAATGTGCTTAAGACCTGAACATTAGCGGACGGGGTTGATACCTATCAGGAGATTTTGTCGGCCCGGTGCGAATATGCATTTGATTGGGATGCTATTCTTAAGGTCATTGCCACACCCGAATCATTCTGGATTTGAGGTAGGATGAGGCCCTGGCCCAAGGGCATTGACGCAGATTTCCTCACCAGAAAGGCTCAAGCATGGGCCCAAATTCTAGCCCACTACGTGCTCCCAAGCACCCATGGCTCATCTATCACTGCCGAGTTAGCCTTGTTGGTTTGGTGTGTCCTCACAGAGAGGCCGGTGCATGTCCCCCGTCTCATCTGCCAATCTATGGGCCGTATTCACGCTAAGGGGAATCTACCTTTTCCCGCTCTAGTGTCCGACTTAGTCGCCACAGACGGTGTTCCCCGAGAGACTGACGTTAGGATTTTTACCAGTAAAGAGATTCATAGAAACAGTTGCGTTGTAGATATAGTCTCTAAACTGACAAAAATCCCTTCGTACAAACGTTTTAGGTGTCACAAGTAACAAACCCCTTTAGAAATTGTTAACCGAGTATTCAAACCTCGGGTCATCTTCTCAAGGAACTGCGAGGAAGTATGTTCTTACTATTGGCTATAAAGGTTGTAATCGGGGTTTAGAAGATGAGAATCAAGTAATTTAAATGACAAGTAAAGTAAATGGCAATTAAAATAAATAAATACTATAAAGCAGACTTTTGGCAAGGTAAGAGAAGTTGGAGGTCCAACGTAGTTATCTCTCTCAACTATAATGAAAGCTGAATCTAAACTCCACTTGATCAACTTATACTAGGGCAAGGGAAGGTTAAGGGACTAATTAAATTGACCTTTGAATCCTATTTATTTCCTAAGAAAAGGTTGGGATTACTCAAGTTCAGCTCAATTAGCAAGATAACGATTATCAATTATGTTGAGTTTAATAACTGTTGAGTTACTAAATTCTTAACCAGGACCAAAAGGGAAAAAAGTAAAATAGCTGGAATAATAAAAATATCCTTAGATGGGAAGCAATAGTAACTTAAATCAAAGAGAACAATCATAAACTGAAAATACCTCAATTATCATTAATTCGAATAACAGTCTGTAACATGGAAGAATTCTTAAATTAAATTATAATAATCAATTCAAATGTTGGAATAAATAAATAAAAGTAAAACTAAAATAAAAGAACATTAAACCTGGGATCCAGAGTTACTCTTAAAACAAGAAGAAATCCTAAATCCTAAAAGAGAGAGAGAGGATCTCCCTCTCAACTAAATCTAAATCATTGAAAAGTAAAATATGCGAGCTCTCTTTGAATGGGTGCATTCCCACACTTTATAACCTCTGGTCTATGCTGTCTGTACTTGGATCTGGGCCAAAAAGGGCTTCAGAATTCGCTGGGGGCATATTCTATAAATTCTGATACGTGGCCTCTGTCACGCGTCCGTGTGGCTCACGCGGTCGCGTCATTTGGAGCTTTTCCTTGCCACGCGGTCGCGTCAGTCATGCGACCGCGTCATATGCGTTCTGCTTAAGGCGTGCGGTCGCGTCAGTCATGCAGCCGCGTCGCTGCTGATTCATGCTTGGCATGCGATCGCGTCGTCCATGCGATCACGTGGATACCAGTTTCCTTAAAGCTCCGTTTTGCTTTCTCCTTCCATTTTAGTATGTTTCCTTTTCCATCCTTTAAGTCATTCTGCCTTAGAAAATCTGAAACTACTCAACACACTAATCACGGCATCGAATGGAAATAAAGGTAATTAAATTAATTAATTTTAAAGCTTAGGAAACATGTTTCTCACAATATGACATAATAAGGAAGGGAAAGTGAAACCATACAATTAATGTGAATAAGTAGGTGAAGGAATCAAGTGAGCTAATAAGCGAATCCTTAATTAGACTAAGATCTCACCTAACATACATTTTTAGCAAGATAAAACTTCTTTACCTATTATCTCATATCATCCCATTTATTGTTACATGCTCATGTTTCACTCTTTTATTATTATCCCATGTGCATTGCTTTTATTTTGCATTGGGGAATTTCTTTTGTATCCCCTTTTATTCAAATGCTGAAAAAAAATAACTTTCTCTCTCTCTTTTTTTTTTAATGCACATGGTAATTGAATTACTTAGATTTTTTTCACGAACATGCTTCCCAAATTTATTTTATTTCTTTTAACTTCTCTTACCTTTTTGTTTCTATCATCCATGTTCCCAAAAGGTTTCCCACATTTAACTCTATTCATGATTTTCTATCTTAAGCTAACCAAGGATTCACTTGGGATTTTCTTTTGTTTTTCTGCTTAAGGCTAGTAATTTGGCTAAATAGAATAAAGGGATTTTAAAAGGCTCAAGGGGGCTAACAAGGGTGATGTAAAAGGTAGGCTAATTTGGGGTGAGTGAGCTAGAATCAAATGATGGCCTCAATCATTCTCTTGGTATGTATCTATTCTATATTCTATAATTGGACATATAGATTAAAGCAAAGGAAAGAACATTAGAATAAAAAGAAATGTAACACACAGAAATAAAATTATGGTTTGAATGCAACCATACAATTTAAGCTCAAGACTCACAGGCTGTGTGTTCTCTAACTCAATCATCATATATCATTTATATATTGTATGCAGGTTTAGTTAAAAATTCCCATTATTCTCATAAAAAAAATTATTTAGGGTGGCTTTTAAAGTTTTAACGTTCCTCCTTGATGAAATGTTGTCAGCTTAACTACATCATGTAATGCTATATACAAGGTTTGTGGATTTGAATCTGTTATGTTCAATTTCCTAGCTTACTTCCTTTTTATATTTTTCAATTTAAATTATACTATCTTATACTAAAAAGGGTAAACTATACTAATTAATCCACTAATAAATCAGAATTGCAAACTAAACTAAATAACTAAAATGAACTAAATGGCTAAAATATGAACTAAAGATGCAAAATGCAGAAAATAAAGTAAAAATATATAAAAGCAATGTATAAGTACTCAGAAAATAACAGTAAAAAGAAAAATACAGAAAAATATCTAAAATAAAAGAAAAAGTATGTAGTGGTTCACCAAAATAAACGCCAGAGATGGCAACCTCCCTACACATAAAAGGAAGCATCGTCCTCGATGCTCAATCAAGCTGGGTGTGAAGGAGTGTCATCACTGGGAGGGATGGTAGCGGGGGTCTCAGTGGTGGTGGTGGGCTGAGGGTCTGGCTGCTGTGGAGGAGGTGCTGACTGGATCGGGATCTCAAGATCTGCAGCCTCAATCTGATGTGGGATCGCTGCCTGTGGTGCGGCTGGTGCTGCCTCCTGGGGATTGGTCTCTGCCTCGGGCGTATCCGCCTCCTCCTCAGATGCCTCAGATGGTGTGTCAGGCTCAGACGGGATGTCACTGGATCATATCATCAGCTTTAGGTGCTCAAAGCGCCACTTGTTGCGACGCTCCATCTGGTCAAGTCGTCAGAACAAGCGGTGCACCAGATGATAGACGGGCTCTGTGGCAGGTGGAGGTGCAGTGATGGTAGCAGGGGTAGGTGGTGCAGTAGTGGAGGAAGAGGGTCCAGCAGACTGTGAGGCTGACTCATCAGAAGCAGTGAATGGTGTTGGTCTGTGGCCCAGGGCTAAGAAGTTCTGGCTGTGCGGAATGATCTTCCTGCAATCCGCCGCTGGTGGTCTCTCATCGGCATCCTCCCATGGCACATCAGCTCGACGGCCAAGCTGTGTAACTAGATATGGAAAGGGGAGGGTGCCTCGGACGTGGACCCTGGCCATATAATGCCGAATGAAACGTGGCAGATAAAGGTCCTTACCCTCCAGCACACACCAAAGGAGGGTGATCATAGCAACCGGGATCTCCGTCTCGTGAGTACTCGGCATCACATAATTACTCAAGATCTGATGCCATAACCGAGCCTCATCGTTCAAGTATTCTCTCTTGATCCCTCTAGGCATGGTAGTGTCCTGACCCATCTCCCAAGGAACTGTCGGGTCGAGAGCTATCCGTGCCTTCACGGCATCCCAATCAAACTTCATCTGGCGCATGTCTTCCTCAGCCTTTGAATAACCATCAGGCTGATCGAACTTGGCTGGGAGCCGGAGAATGTCCTCTAAGGCCTCCTCAGTGACCAGAATTTGTTTTCCTCTCAGGTTCACTGCATCTAGGGTGGTGAGGTAGTAGTTGCAGTAGAATTCCCGGACCCAAGATGAATTGACCTCTGTCAGTGTTCTCTCCAGAAAGAACCAGCCCCTTTGCTTAATTTGCTTAGTGGTGTACTGCTGGAGGGCTTTTGAAATCTTCAGAGTTCGTTCCAGGTATAGATTTCTGGAGTTTGCAAAAGCCGGGTACCTCAACTCACAGTACCAGTTTGAAAATTTTATAGGATCAGTTGCAGGGAGCAGCTGTTCAGCTTTTTCCTGCTGTGTGAAGTTCTTCTCCCGCCATGAAGAATCATGCATTAGAGCAATGATGGACTGGGAGGAATCTGCTCTCTTGCGCTTGCCAGTAGCTTTTCCTTTTCCTTTCCTCTGTGAGGCAGACATCCTGAAAAACAGAAAATTAGGATATGGATAAAAATAGGAACGCAATTAGGCAATTAAATAAAGGAAGCTCAAAGCAGCAAGGGAGAAATAGAATAAGGAAAATGAGTAAATTAAGTGTGATTGAATTTATGTTAAATGGAAAAATAATCAATATGCCATGTTTAGAAAGTTAGAGGAAAGTGAAAATAATCAGAAAAGAGATTAAAAGTGTTAGTATGGTTAGAATTTGAAAAAGAAATTAGTAAATTAAAATTAGTGAGTTAGGAAAGAGCAGGTTAAAGTAAGTGGCATAGAAAAATTCCATATAACAAGGATTCACAGGTAAGAATAGAAGTACTCATAATCGAACAAGGAAAACAGGGTGATGCTGATTCGAATAGAAATAAAGAGAGTAAAAATTGGAATCAGTGAATCACAAATGCAGTTTATCAACCAGGAAATCAAAGAGGATAAGAAAGTCTGCCATAGCATTCATGAAATGGTTTGGGTAAAGTAGAGTAAAACAGAGTTCAGAAATGCCAAACCAAAACATGAATGAAAAAAATTTTTTTAAAAATTTGGGCAGCATTCTGGCTAAAATTGGATTATCTCAGAAAATAAACAGCAATCATAGCAGTTCATATGAATTTAAAAACAAGCTGTAGAAACAGAAAAATTTAAGGTAACAAGCAGCAATTGCAAGAAATCACAACATATGAACGAGGTCACAGGAACAGCAAAATTGCAGTTATGATAAAAAATAAACAGGAACAGTGCAAGTAAACAGACCTAGATCCACTAACCAGAGCCTAAGCTACCTAACAACCTAAAAATCCACTATAGCATGCATATCTATCTATCCTAATGATGAACAGAAACGGAAAAAATTATAGAAAAATGATGAACGGATAAAAGGGGGTTGCGTTTTGCGAAACCTGGTAGGCGGGAGGGGTGGAACGGGGAAGAAGGTGGTTGCGGCGGTGTCCGGCGCGGTGGCGGGGCACGGTGTCGCGGTGGCGGCTGATGGGGGCAGTGGCGGAGGGAGGGTTTAGCGTACGGGGTGGCGGCGGCGTCTGGGTGGCCGGCGGTGACGGCTGGGTGGTGCTGGGTGGTGGTTGGAGGGAGAGGGAGCAGAGAGGGAGAAGAGGGTTGGGGGTGGGGGGCTCGCGACTGATAGGGTTCACGGGCTGCGGGGGTTATATTTTCGAATCCATGCGACCACGTGGGGCACGCGATCGCGTGGTTGGGGTGAAAATGGGAGTGACGCGATCGCGTGGGGTGCGCGATCGCATGAGAGGGGGGAAAAGAAGGGTGACGCGATCGCGTGGGTCGCGCGATCGCATCGCTGGAATTTGTGCTAAACGCACGACTCCAGCGCCGTTTTAGCGCAACTCTCTGTCTCCTTTTAGGGTGATGTGCAATCCATGCGACGCGATCGCATCGCTCACGCGGTCGCGTGCGATTGGTATTTGTGCAAGTGACGCGATCGCATGGGGCATGCGATCACGTGGGCCAATTTGTGCGAAACGCACAGGGGCCGCACGATTCTAGCCTAACTTTTTATTCGTTGGATCCTTACGCTGATATATATATCATGCGTCTGCGTGGGTCACGAGGTCGCGCGGGTGGTGTTTTCCGCGATATGACGCGATCGCATGGGGCATGCGGTCGCGTCGTGCACCCCTTTTTTTTTTTTATGAAAAATGCAGAATGCAATGATTAACATGAATGCTATGCATGATTCCAGGTTTAATAAATTAAAATGAAAAAGGAAAAATAAAAGCAATTAAAAAAAAATTGAAAAAGAAGCGACCATACCATGGTGGGTTGTCTCCCACCTAGCACTTTTAGTTAAAGTCCTTAAGTTGGACATTGGAGGAGTATCCTGTTATGGTGGCTTATGTTTAAATTCATCCAAAAATCTCCACCAGTGCTTGGAATGCCAATAGCCTTCGGGGTCCCAAACTAAGCACGCACAGCTTCCGAACAGCTTTAAATATATTGTTAGGCTCCCGGGATGACAAATGTCAGAATAAACTCCAGGATTCCAAGCCTTGCTTTTAAATCCGCCTCCGTCTTGATCTACATGTCTCCATTCCGGCGGGTTAAAAAGTAGAATCTCACCTTGGTGACCAAACATTTTCCGTGATCCATGTGATTGAGCATGATACCAATCCGTGTACTTCGAAGTGAAGCGTGGAACCTTATTGAACCTTGTGCACCAGCTCTGAGTACGAGCCATTTCCCTCTTACTCTTAAAGCTGCAGAGAGCTCTAAGCTGGCCATCTGTTTCAAGCAAACCATATTCAAGTGAATAAGTAAAGTTATAAGTTAAGGATTGTACCCACTTGAAGCTTGTATTAGGTGGTAATGTCCTTGGGATAGGTGTTTTTGGTGGTTCTGCAAGTTCCGTTTCCTTGTGCTCTTCTATGAATTCCTCCACTTCTTTGCAAAGATCTTCAATTGTATCTGTGTCCTGGTCAAAGTCTTCTGTGTCTTCCTCATCACTTGAGTCATAGATTGGAGGTTGAGAGAAATCTACCTCTGCATCATCTTCATATTCACTTGGGGAAGATTCTTCTATCTCAGAGAATTCACTTGTGGATGCAAGTTCATCACCAAAAGAGCTAGACTTGTGAGCATTATCATCAAGGGAAATTGCTTCTTGGATTATTCCGTCTGATTCTTCATAAACGACTTGCCTTGGAGATTGTACAGTATCCTCCTTAGTATCAACTGTAGCATCCTGGACGGAGTTTTCCTCAATTCTGGATTCCAATGGAAGTTCAGCATCTCCTAGGTCTTCAACCAACTCTTCTTCTTGAACAAAGACAGCTTCTTCTAATTGTTCCAGTATAAATTCATGCTCTGTCTTGTCCACTTTTTGACGTTAGGATTTTTACCAGTAAAGAGATTCATAGAAACAGTTGCGTTGTAGATATAGTCTCTAAACCGACAAAAATTCCTTCGTACAAACGTTTTGGGTGTCACAAGTAATAAACCTTTTTAGAAATTGTTAACCGAGTATTCAAACCTCGGGTCGTCTTCTCAAGGAACTGCGAGGAAGTATGTTCTTACTATTGGCTATAAAGGTTGTAATCGGGGTTTAGAAGATGAGAATCAAGTAATTTAAATGACAAGTAAAGTAAATGGCAATTAAAATAAATAAATACTATAAAGCAGACTTTTGGCAAGGTAAGAGAAGTTGGAGGTCCAATGTAGCTATCTCTCTCAACTATAATGAAAGTTGAATCTAAACTCCACTTGATCAACCTGTACTAGGGCAAGGGAAGGTTAAGGGACTAATTAAATTGACCTTTGAATCCTATTTATTTTCTAAGAAAAGGTTGGGATTACTCAAGTTCAGCTCAATTAGCAAGATAACGATTATCAATTATGTTGAGTTTAATAACTGTTGAGTTACTAAATTCTTAACCAGGACCAAAAGGGGAAAAAGTAAAATAGCTGGAATAATAAAAATATCCTTAGATGGGAAGCAATGGTAACTTAAATCAAAGAGAACGATCATAAACTGAAAATACCTCAATTATCATTAATTCGAATAACAGTCTGTAACATGGAAGAATTCTTAAATCAAATTATAATAATCAATTCAAATGTTGGAATAAATAAATAAAAGTAAAACTAAAATAAAAGAACATTAAACCTGGGATCCAGAGTTACTCTTAAAACAAGAAGAAATCCTAAATCCTGAAAGAGAGAGAGAGGATATCCCTCTCAACTAAATCAAAATCATTGAAAAGTAAAATATGCGAGCTCTCTTTGAATGGGTGCATTCCCACACTTTATAACCTCTGGTCTATGCTGTCTGTACTTGGATCTGGGCCAAAAAGGGCTTCAGAATTCGCTGGGTGCGTATTCTGTAAATTCTGATACGTGGCCTCTGTCTTGCGTCCGCGTGGGTCACGCGGTCGCATCATTTGAAGCTTTTCGTTGCCACGCGGTTGCGTTAGTCATGCGACCGCGTCATATGCGTTCTGCTTAAGGCGCGCGGTCGCGTCAGTCATGCGGCCGCGTCGCTGCTGATTCGTGCTTGGCACGCGATCGCGTCGTCCATGCGATCGCGTGGATACCAGTTTCCTTAAAGCTCCGTTTTGCTTTCTCCTTCCATTTTAGTATGTTTCCTTTTCCATCCTTTAAGTCATTCTGCCTTAGAAAATCTAAAACTACTCAACACACTAATCACGGCATCGAATGGAAATAAAGGTAATTAAATTAATTAATTTTAAAGCTTAGGAAACATGTTTCTCACAGTATGACATAATAAGGAAGGGAAAGTGAAACCATACAATTAATGTGAATAAGTAGGTGAAGGATTGTATAAATTACTCAAATTAAGCACAAAAGAACTCATGAAATATGGGTTTATCAGAGACCAAGGATAGAAGGGCCATGATCCCGATGGACGGAGATGTTGTTCCAAACGGGAGGACCGTGCCAACTTCTAAGTGTGGGGAGGTCGGTCGGCCGACCGGTCTCTGTAGGTAACACCTGAATAAATTCCTTGAACTTCTTTTCTTAACTAGAGTAGATTGCATACTAAGTCTTTCATTTTTGGCATCTTTTGCATATTAGTATCTCTTAATAAATCCACTTGGTTAGAGCAATGACTTCTATTCTAGAAAACTAGAATTTTACGGCAAACCTACCAATTTTGAAATTTGAAAATCTTTTGATGCTTAACTTGTTTGAAGAATGTATTTTGGAACATGGGATTTGAGCCAAGACCACAAGCAAGTGAGTTTTGAGCCTAATGGTGTGGTTACATCTTATAACCACTTATTTTTCCTTCTTGGGTGAAATTATTCTCTTCCTATGATTGTGATCTTTGATTTGTTTAATTCTATCCATTTTTCCTTGTATTCATGCATGTATATGATTGAGGCCATGATAAACCACTTTTTTATGGTTTATCTTGTGCTCAATTGAGTGGTTTTTATCTACTCTTTACCCACTTATTCATACTATTTGCATGGTTTTACATTTACCTTCCTCATTATGTGCTTTGATTGAAAACATGCTTCTTTGATCTTATAATTGCTAATATTAATCCTCTCTTATTACCATAAGATGTCTTGATATGTGTGTTAAGTGATTTCAGAGATTACAGGGCAGGAATGGCTCAGAGGATGAAAAGGAAGCATGCAAAATTGGAAGGAATACAAGAAGTTGGAGAAATTGCTAAGCTATCCAGCCTGACCTCTTTGCACTCAAACAGCTATAACTTTAGCTACAGAGGTCCAAATGATGCGGTTCCAAATGTGTTGGAAAGCTAACATCCAGGGCTTCGATTTGATATATATGTTATAGTTCCCCTGATGCTAGGTGACGCGACTGCGTGATCCATGTGGCCGCGTCGCAGTGACAGAAATCCAGCGTGGCAAAATTTGAAACCAGCGAATTCTGGACTATTTTTGACCCAGTTTACGGCCCAGAAAACACAGATTAGAGGCTATAAAGTGGGGGAATACATCCATTCATGAGGAGGCTCTCACATTCACAATTTTAGGAGTAGATGTAGTTTTTAGAGAGAGAGGTTCTCTCCTCTCTCTTAGGATTAGGATTTAGGATTTCTCTTAGTTTTAGGAGTGACTCTCAATCCCAGGTTCAATGTTCTTTTACTTTATATTTATCTCTTATGCTACATTCATGTTATGATTTTCTTAATTAATATTATTTGAGGTATTTCAGATTTAAGATTGTTTTGCTTTTAATTTAATTTAGATATTTCCCTTTTGGCTTTGGTTGAATAATTGGTGACTCTTGAGTTATCAAACTCATTGTTGATTGAGAATTGGAATTCTTTAAGAATTAATTCATCCACTTAACTTACCTTCATAGTTAGAGGTTAATAAAGTGGGAGAAAAATCCAATTCTCATTACAATTGATAAGGATAACTGGGATAGGACCTCCAGTCTTCATACCTTGCCAAGAGTTTATTTTATTATTACTATTTTATTTTATTCTTTTTGTGCAACATACTGCTTCCTTACTTCCAAAACCCCCAATTTACAATCTTCATAACCAATAATAAGAACATACCTCCCTGCAATTCCTTGAGAAGACAATCCGAGGTTTGAATACTTCGGTTATCAATTTATTTAGGGGTTTGTTAGTTGTGACAACTAAAACGTTTGTATGAAAGGACTTTTGAAGGTTTAGAAACTATACTTGCAACGAGGATTTATCCGCAAATTTCTAGACCACGCGAAAGTTCTCTCATCAGGCCATCATTTCATTAGCTCACTTACCCAAATATCCTTACCTTTTATCTCACATTGTTAGCTACTTTGAGCCTATGATTAACCCACTTGTTCTTAATTTAGCACATTACAGGCCTTAAAGCAGAAAACTATAAATGTCTTTATTTGGATCTTTGAATTGGCTTAAGCTAGTGTGTGTGTGTATCATTCAAGTGTGGGAAAACTTGGGACATTGGGTGAATAAAAAGGTAGCCTTGTATTTTTATTGAAATAATTGGGAATTGGGTACATGCTCATGTATTGATAAAATGTATAGACATTATGCATTGATGTTAAAGAAAACAAGGGGAAAAGAAAAGAGAGAAGAAGAAAAATAGTATGGAAAAGAAAAAAAAAATATATATATATATATAGAAAAAGAAAGAAACAAAGAAAAAGAAAGAAATAAAAAGGGGACAAAATGCCCTAAAGCAAAGCTCAATAAGTATCAATGCATAAGTGTTGTGAAATGAAAAAAAAATGCATGAGTATGTTAAAAAGTGAAGAATGGGTAGTTAGGTTAGCTTTTGGATTGTATAGGATGTCATAGGTTAGGTGGGAAGTTTAAGCTTATCAAAGATTCAAATTTCAAGCTCACTTGACCAAATATGCACCCTTACCTTGACCCTAGCCCCATTACAACCTAAAGAAAAGACCCCGTGATACTTGCATGCATGCATGGAACATATGTTGATTGTTAGAAGAAAAAAATTTTTTGGAAAAAGCATAAAGTAGGGAAGGATTGAGTGATCAACCTTATACACCGAGCGAATAGAGCGCAAATACTTCCGGTGAGGGGTTCGAAGCTCAATTCCTTGTTACCAGCTCTCGCGAGCGTTCTTCATACAAGTTATGCATATTTCATTCTGATGACTAGAATTGGTAGAGTTCATACATTGCCATCATTCTGCTCTATGTGCAAATACATATGTGTCTTCTAGAAAGATTGAATTATTCTTGGCCAGGTAGATAGTAGCATGTACCCTAGTTGCATTCATGTAGGGAGATCGCATCACATGAGTCCTACACCCTTGTAGTCCTTTGATCTTTTGCTTTCCCACAGCATGAGGACATGCTATACTTTAAGTGCGGGGAGGTTGATAAACCCCGTTTTTAGGGTTTATCATGCATAGAATCTAAGGGTTTTATCAATGATCTTCCACACTTATTCATATAAAACTGCATGATTTCGTGTCTCTTTCCCATTTTACCTCACAGATGAAAATATGCTTCTTTTGCATAAAAATTGAGATATTGTAATCCTCCTCTATTACCATTAGATGCCTTGATCCGTTTGTTAAGTAATTTCAGAAGTCATAGGGCAAAAATGGCCAAGGGGAATGGAGGAAGCATGCATGAATGGAAGGAGCATGAAACAAATCAAAGAATTGAAGTTTGAACATGCGCGCGCATGTGCACCGTGCGCGTACACGTGGATGCGCTCATCCAGAGCCAGCACAGTGGAGCCGAGCGAGGAGCCGGCGCGCTTATATGGCTGGGCCATATCCCTTATGACGCTCGCGCGCACCGTACGATTGCACGTAGATCGCAAAAGAGCCCAAGGACGCGTACGCATGCAGTGTGCGTACGCGTCGATATGCGTACATGATTTTTTAAATGAAACACGTGCCCAGCGATTTCAAGGGGTTCCCAGGCCCTGTTTTGGAGTAGATTTTGGAGGGAAAAACTTAAGAAGACCAAGGTTTAGGGGTGTTAGGGAAGAGAGTCATAATTCTAGATATTTTTAGGAAGTTGGTTACATTTTGTTTTTAGAGAGAGAAACTCCAACTTCTCTCTAGGTTTTCATCCTCCATTGCAAGTTTCCTTTGAATTCTTGGTGAGATCTATTGCTAATTGACTTTTTGTTTTGCTACAAGTGTAGATCTACTCTTCTTCTACTCTTAATTGATGTTCTTTTGGTTTAATTTCTTAGATCTAGATTTGGTTCACTTTGTTACTTTGAATGTGGATTAATGAATTGAGGTTTTATTCAATTGTGTGATTGTTGATCATGTTTTCTATAATTGCCTACCAATTGTTTGTGATCATGAAAACCTTAGCTATGGAGTAGATTTCTCTCACTTGGCTTAGGGGTTGAGTTATTGAAGATACTTGAATAATGGATATCAATTGTAGATTATGAATTGAGTATTGCTAATTAGCTTGGAGTGCACTAAAGCTAGAATTTCCTAGGGTGAGACTAGGACTTGTGACTCAAGTTAGTTACTCTCACTTGAATTTCCTCCATTGTTAGGGGGTTAACTAAGTGAAGCAATAATTAACTCTTATCATAATTGAAGGAAACTATAATGATGGAACTTCTAATGCATACCCTTGGCCAAGGCTTTTATTTCCATTAACTGTTGATTGCTTGCTAGTTTGAATTCTTGCACCAACTCTCAAAACCATAAAAGCTTTCCTAATCAATGATGCACATTCTAAAGCAATTCCTAGGGAGAACGACTCGGGATTCGTATGTTGATTTTAGAATTGTTTGATGCGGTATTCGTATGTTGGTTAGACTATACTCACGATCGGATTTATCACTAGTTTCTAATCGGCATAAGAATATTTACGTTCATCAACCCTCAAGGTTAATTCACCCTTTTGCACATTAATCAGAGCTCTACCTGTAGCTAAAAAAGGTCTACCAAGTATAATAGAGGGTTTTACCTCCTCTTCCATGTCTAATATAACAAAATCAACAGGAAAAATAAATGGTCCTACTTTAATAAGTAAATCCTCAACCACACCCACAGGTAATTTAATAGAAAGATCAGCAAGTTGAAGAGAAATACGAGTGGGTTTCACCTCCTCAATTTAAAGCTCTTTCATCACTGAAAGTGGCATTAGATTGATGCTAGCTCCAAGATCACATAAAGCTCTCTGAATGCCGACATCTCCAATGGTGTAAGGAATGACAAAACTCCCTGGGTCTGGCATCTTCTCAGGAAGGTTGTGTTGAATTATGGCACTGCACTCCTTGGTTAACACCACTGTTTCTTGTTCCTTCCAATTCCTCTTGTGGGTCAGCAACTCTTTCATAAATTTAGCATAGAGAGGCATTTGCTCAAGAGCCTCTGCAAAAGGAATGTTGATCTGTAGCTTCTTGAAAACATCTAAGAATTTAGAAAATTGCTTTTCCTTGGAAGCCTTCTGAAGCCTCTGAGGATAAGGCATTTTTGGCTTGTATTCAGGAGCCTTTGGCAAGGTGGGATAAGTGTCTTGAGAGTCAGAAAATGGGTTGTCTGCACGTTTAGGAGGGGCGTGCTCCACATCTCCCTTCTTCTCCTCTGGAGCTTCCTTTTCAACTAGCTCTTCATTGGCCTTGGTCTCACGGCCAGCTACATTACCACTTCTCAATTGAATAGCCTTGCAATCTTCCCTTGGGTTCACCACTGTATCACCTGGAAATGTACTTGCAGACCTCTCAGGTATTTGCTTACTTAGTTGGCCCATTTGCACTTCCAAGTTTCTAATGGAGGCTCTGGTTTCCTGCATAAAACTCCTCATCATCTCCCAATTAGAATCTTCTTGGGATTTAAAGTTTGCCTGCTGAGGTGGTTATTGTTGCTAAGATTGAAATTGGCGGTTATTGTAGTTGTTCTGTTGGAAACCGCCCTGAGAATTATTGTTGAAATTTTGAGGTCTCTGAGGTTGGTCCCTCCATCTAAAATTTAGGTGATTCCTCCACCCCTGATTGTATGTCTTAGAATATGGATCATTGTTGGGATTCCTAGGACCACTCCCCATGTAGTTGACTTGTTCATAAAAGGGTTGAGCATAATCATAATTATCATTTTGCACAAAAGTATCTGTCATGTCATAAGAGACTTCTTGAGGTGGATTATGTGTGTTGATAGCTGAGACTTGCATGACAGCCATCTGCTGTGTAAGTAGATTCATTTGCTGAGACATAAGCTTGTTCTGAGCAAGAAGAGCATTAACAGCTTCCACTTCCAACACGCCTCTCTTCTGAGAGGTCTCAGAGTTCACAGGATTCCTGTTAGATGAGTATAAATATTGGTTGCTTGCAACCAATTCAATCAGCTCAATAGTTTCCTCTGGTGTTTTCTTCCTATGCAATGAACCGCCTGCAGAAGTATCTAAGCTCATCTTGGACATCTCACCAAGCCTTCATAAAAGATATTTAGTTGGGTCTATTTGGAAAATATGTACGGAGGGCATTGCCTAGTTAGTAGCTTGTATCTCTCCCAAGCTTCATAAAGAGTTTCACCCTCTTTCTGCCTAAAGGTTTGAACCTCCAACCTAAGCTTAGTCAGCTTCTTTGGTGGGAAAAATTTAGTGAGAAACTCAGTAACAACCTTCTCCCATGTATTCAAACTCTCCTTGGGTTGGGAATCTAGCCATAGCTATGCTTTATCCCTCAGAGCAAACGGGAAAAGCATGAGTTTGTACACTGATGGACGAGAATTTGTCGTGTCGTCATAGATTTTCCTCAATTGAATGAATTCTTGTTGCAAGTATAGTTCTACACTGACAAAAAATCCTCTCAATAAAAAATTTTGGTTGTCACAAAGAACAAACCCCTAATAAGAATTTACCGAAGTATTTGGACTTTGGGTCGTCTCCCTAGGATACAATGAAGTGCTCAAGATAAAGAACTCTTGGCTAAGACTTAGGTAGCTGGGATCACCATCTGATGCCAGGGCATTTTGGCCAGTTTCACTGACCTTTTCTTTACTGTTTTAGGGTAGTTTCATGCATTTTCTTAGGAAATAAGCATGTTTTGGGTAGTAATTCACTTACATCTTGATTTAAGCATACATTGTGCACTTTACATGATTTCATGAGAATTTTGCATGAATTAGATGACAAATTGGATGATGCATGTCTCATGATGTGGATTAAAACTTTGATGCACTTTATTGCTTGATTTCAGGACAAAGGAAGCAAGAAAGAGCCACGTTAGTCTAACTAACGTCACCACCAACGTGGAATGGGAGCTAGCTTGCAACGTTAATGAGAAAAGTAATCGCCAATAACGTCCTCGAAACCATCATAGCCCACGTTAAGAGTCACGTTAACTAAGTTAACGTGAACTCTAACGTGGAAGAAAGAAAGTAGAGCCAATGTTAGTGACACTCACCTTTGTCACTAACGTTGGACCAAGCTCATAAGTGGCCACGTTAAGAGCCACGTTAACTCAGTTAACGTGGACTCTAATGTTGGGAAGCAAAAAAGAAGCCAACGTTAGTGACACTCACCTTTGTCACTAACGTTGGCCAAGCTACAATGAGCGACATTAGTTGCCACGTTAAGTTAGTTAACGTGGAAGCTAACGTGGAGAAAGCAAGTGATCGCCAACGTTAGTGACACTTACCTTTGTCACTAATGTTGGAATGAGCCACAATGATTCACTATGAGCTACGTTAACTCCCACGTTAACTTAGTTAACGTGGAAGCTAACATTGAGGATAGGATGATGAGCCAACGTTAGTGACACTCACCTTTGTCACTAACATTGGAGATGGCTATCATTACCACGTTAGAAGCCACGTTAACTTAGTTAACGTGGACTCTAACGTGGGAAGTAGGGGCACCTTGGAACGTTAGTGACAAAGGTAAGTGTCACTAACGTTCTCGAAGGATTGGCAAGCCTATGTTAAAAGCCACGTTAACTAAGCTAACGTGGACTCTAACGTAAGGGGAAGGGAGGACTCTCAACGTTATTGGAAAAGGTAAGCCCCAATAACGTGTGCGAAGGACTAAGAGGCAACGTTAGTGGCCACGTTGGTGCCATTAACGTTGAAGTTAATGTGGATCATCCCTGGGTGAGGAACGTTAGTGAAAAAGGTGATTGCCACTAACGTTCTCGAACCCACACTCTCACTTAACGTTAACGCCACTAACGTCCTGAGCTAAAGACCCTTCCTACTTCACACTTTCTCTCTGCAAGTAAAGCTAAGCCCACTGCAGAAAATAACTGCTTCAAACTCAAGATCCAAAGGCCCATATCCAAGACTTGATGAATCAACTAGAAGATCAGAAGAGTAGTATATATAGGGGTAGTTTTGAATCAGGAAGCAGCTTTTGGGGGAGGGGAAATTGAGAACTACTCTCTGTATAATTTACTTTCTCTGCACTTCTAGTTCTAGTTTTCATGATGTATTCTCCATCTTTGTTTTCCATTTCCAGAGCTATGAACAACTAAACCCCTTTCATTGGGTTAGGGAGCTCTATTGTAATTTGATAGATCAATACTAATTTTCATTACTCTTCTTTTATCTTTTCTCTTGATTTTACTGGAAAGCTTTCAATCTTCATCCCATTGGGTAGTTATCTTGGAAAAGAAGCTATTCATACTTGGATCTCTTCTGAACCTTGGAAGAGGAATGAAGAGATCATGCTAGAAATGCTTTCTCATGTTGGACCAAATTGGGTTTGGTTGGTTATGGTGACTATAATCCTACCAACACTTGATTTGGGAATGCATGTGGTATAATCAGTGACCATACTTCATCTCTTCTCATGAGCAATTGACCAAGGAATTGGCTATTGATCAATATTTGAGAGATTGAATTACCAAGGAATTAGAATTCGATCACTTAAGATTGCCAAGGAGATCAATGAATGCATTGATTGAGGAAGAGGTGAAAATGAACTTGATCCGGAGAATGCAACATCTCCTAAGCCCAATGAATCCCCATTTCTGATCTTACCCATTCTCTTTAATTTCTGCAATTTACTTTCATGAGCACTTTCCCCATTCCCATTTATAATTTTGTAATTTACTTTCTGTCATTTACTTTAGCTCTTTACTTCCAGCATTTACATTTTCTGCTATTTACTTTCCCGCCATTTAATTTCCTGCAACTCTCAAACCAAATTCTGCTTCGCTCAACTAGAACATTCCTCTAATTAAAGTTGCTTGACCAATCAATCTCTGTGGGATTCGACCTCACTCTATTGTGAGTTTTTACTTGACGACAATTCGGTACACTTTCCGAAGGAAAATTGTTGAGAGACAAGTTTCCGTGCTATCAAGTTTATGGCACCATTGCCGGGGATTGATTTTGTATCAACAATGACTAAACTGGAGGATAACTAGATTGAGCATTTTTCTTTTGTTTGATTTAAATTTCTGTTTGAGTTAATTACTTTCAGTTTTAGTTATTTTCCTCTCTTCCCCCCTACTCCTTTTTCTTAGTTATTTACCATTCAGTTCACTAACCCACTAACTGTTTGATATATTGCATCACTCACACTAACAGCAATTTTAACAAGAGTACTTTCAGCATCTATTTCCGTGCTTGTGCCTTGTTGGTTGTATGACAGGGAGAAGAAGCGGGGCTTCAACTTCCTTTGATTCTGAACCACAGAGGACCTTCCTTAGATTAAGGAGGGAAGCAAGAGGAAAGAGAGTAGTTGGTGCTGAGGAAGAGGAAGAGTACTTTGAACCAGACATGGAGGAGAATATGGAGAACCATTGATGGTGTGAAAACGAATTTCAACATCCAATCTAACCGGCAAGTGTACCGGGTCGCATCAAGTAATAATAACTCACATGAGTGAGGTCGATCCCACAGGGATTGAAGGATTGAGCAATTTTAGTTTAGTGGTTGATTTAGTCAAGCGAATCTAGTATTGGTTGAGTGTTTGTGATTAACAGAAACTAAATTGCATGAAATGTAATTGGGAAAGGGAAAATTGCAGTAAACTAAAGAGCAGGAAAATAAAGAAGCTGAATCTTAAAGAGCAAGTAAAATAAAGTGCAGAAACTTAGATTGCAAGAAATGTAAATAACAGAAGCTTAAAGTGCAAGAAATGTAAATTGCTTGAATCATAAAAGGAATTGGGGATTGGGATTGCAGAATTTGAACAAGAAACAAGTAAATGGCATTAAACATAAGAGAGAAAATTGAAGTGCAGTGAAGTAGATCTTAACAGAAAAGTAAAATGACTTGAGAATTTAAAGAACTAGAAAGCAGTGCTTAAGTTGCAGCAAATTAAAAGGGGTTGAGATCTCAGGAGTGGAAGAGACTAGATAACAAGTCTAGATCTCAAATCCTTCCTTGATCCAACAAGAGCAATTGCGAAAGAAGTAAAGAAAAGTAAATTGCAGAAACAAAGTAAATGAAGAAGCACTAGACAGTAATCCAAATTCAATTATGCAGTAAGAAAATAAACAAGGATCTCAAAGTGAGATTGAAACAGAATTTCTTCAATTTTCCACTCAAAATCCAAAGCAAGAAAATAAAAGAGAGTTCAAGCAAGAACAGGGAAGAAGAGAATTCAATTCTCCTTCCCAATTCTCCAAGAATTGAAAAAATGTAGAAGCAAAAGCTCAAAATCAAAATGCAAGTAAAAAAGAAAATTTAAAATGAAATCCAAAAGTCCTAATTACATCAAACTAACTCCTATTTATACACTTTCTATTCTTGGATATTGGAATTTGGATGGGCTTTTGATTTGGTGAAGAATTGAATTAAATTGAAATTTTAAATCTCAATTTCAGCCCAAATGCATCTCCCAGGGGAGTGCTCAGCTCATAAAGTGAGCTGAGCTTTGACACTTAGTGTGAGGAATGGTAGCGTGCTTGTTGCTGGGTGCATCAGGGGAGAGCTCAGCTCACTTTGTGAGCTGAGCGCTAGTGCTAATGTGTGTGCGTTGTGTGCTGCCCAGGGACCGTGTCTTGTTGCGCGCTCCCCATCCCTTGTCCATGTCATGCGTGCCTCATTGCTCCAAGGGGTAGCGCTTAGCTCACTTTGTGAGCTGAGCTTTGGTGTATCCAAGGAAGGGTCCTTGGTTCGAAACCCATGGGAAGCATGCGCTACCCCTTTTCTTGGTTGCCTTGCTTCCTTGCTTCCTCAAGGTGTGGGGTTCGAACCCTGGGGAGTGCATTTGGCCAATTTTGGCTTATTTTCCATGTGAGTAGCGCCTCCACCCTTTCCCCTTGGTCATGGGTTCAAGTCTTGGAGCATGCATTTGGAAATCATTTTTCTTGAATTTCTCCTCTAGCGCTCTCGATAATGCTCACTTTGTGAGCTGAGCTTTGTGTCTTGATTCCCAGGGAGTAAGTGTAGTGCTCACTTGGTGCTTGGTGTTCTTTGGGGAGAGCTTTGTGGTTTGTTGCACCACACTTCCTCCTTTCTTGGCCACACTTTCTATTCCTTGAACCACGCTTCTTAGGCCACACTTTTCTTTTTTTTTCTTTTCTTCACCTACAATTAATCAAAACAACCAATCAAAGTATCACCAAATTCACAAGGTTTACAAATCATAAAACTGCAATTAAATTTGGCCTAAACCTCATGATTTAGCATCAATTATATGGTGGTTGTTTGATTCAAAGAAGTTATGCATTTTCATTCCAAATTGCTTTCTTAGGATGCAAGAAAGTGCATAAAACCAAATAAAAACAAAGGAAAAGGCTAGTAAAACTGGGATATGATGACTTGTCATCAACCATCATGAAGAAGAGGCTCACAACCATGGCAGAGAAGGTCTAGAAAATCATGCTGGGCAAGAGAGAAGAGTTCTAGGCTCTTACATCAACCCAAACCCAGGAAACTGTGGGAGTAGCATCCAAAGGCCAACCATACATGCCAACAACTTTGAACTAAAGCCACAGCTCATCACCCTTGTTCAGAACAACTGTTCATTCGGAGGAGGCGTCCAAGAAGACCCCAATCAACATCTAACCAGCTTCCTGAGGATATGCGATACTGTGAAGTCCAATGGTGTTCATCCTGACACCTATAGACTACTTCTGTTTCTTTTCTCACTTAAGGACAAGGCATCTAAAAGGCTGGAATCCTTTCCAAAGGAGAGTTTAGCAACCTGGGAAGATGTGATGAACAAATTCTTGGCAAGATTCTATCCTCCTTAACGGATCAACAGGCTGAGAGCTGAGGTACAAACATTCAGGCAGCAATATGGTGAGACTCTATATGAAGCATGGGAGAGGTTCAAGGACCTGACAAGAAGGTGCCCACCAGATATGTTCAATGAATGGGTGCAGCTACACATTTTCTATGAAGGCCTCTCTTATGAATCAAAGAAAGCAGTAGACCATTCATCCGGGGGATCTCTGAACAAGAAGAAGACCATTGAGGAGGCCATAGATGTCATTAAAACTGTAGCAGAGAATGACTATTTCTATGCTTCTGAAAGAGGCAACACTAGAAGAGTGATGGAACTAAACAATATGGATGCACTACTGGCCCAAAACAAGCTTATTACCAAGCAGCTGGCTGACCTCACCAAGAAGATGGAGAGGAACCAAGTGGCAGCAATCACCACCTCATCAGCAACCCAAGAGGGAGTGAATGCTGAGGCAGAGGAGGAGCAAGAACAAGCCAACTACATTGGAAACTCACCCAGGCAAACCCATGATCCTTACTCCAAAACGTACAACCCTGGTTAGAGGAATCACCCAAACTTTGGGTGGGGAAATCAACAAGATCAAAGCCAAGATTAGAGACGTCACAACCCCAACAACCATGCAGCCCACCAACACTCCACGCAGAGATCATATCAACACCACCCTAACAACACCTCTCCACATCCATACCAAAACCAAAATGACCCAACTCACCCATCCACTCTCAACTCACCATCATCTGAAGAAAGACTCTCCAAAATTGAGACTCTGTTTGAAGGCATATGCAAAGAGATTCAAGACAGTAAGGCATTTCGAGAAGAAGTGCAGTCCAATATGCAGAATCAAGATGCTGCCATCAAAAAACTTGAGACACAAATTGACTACCTATTCAAGAGAATTTCCAGCCACAACCCTCGTAGCGATACAGACTCAAACCAAAGGGAGGAGTGTTAGGCTATAACCCTCAGAAGTGGAAAAGAATTGAAGGTGATTCCCAAGCTACCCCAAGAGAAAGATTTAGTTGGAAAGAAAGAGGAACAAGATGAAGTTCAAATCCCCACCTCCAACTCACGTCAAAAGGAAGGAGAGCTGAAGCCATATGCTCCGAAAGTACCATATCCTCAACAACTGAAGAAGAAGGGGGATGACAGCCAGTTCTCCAGATTTTTAGAAATCTTCAAGAAATTATAGATTAACATACCCTTTGCTGAAGCAATAGAGCAAATGTCGCTCTATGCCAAGTTCTTGAAGGAATTGATGACTAAGAAGAGAAGTTGAAAGAGCAACGAGACTGTGATACTAACCGAAGAATGTAGTGCTATCATTCAGCATAAACTACCTCAGAAATTGAAGGATCCTGGGAGCTTCCAGATCCCTTGTATTATAGGGGAGATCACAGTAGAGAAAGCTCTATGTGACTTAGGAGCCAGCATAAATTTGATGTCAGTAGCTATGATGAGGAAAATGAAGATCGAGGAGGCTAAGCCAACAAAAATGGCCCTACAACTGGCAATAGAGGAGGAGTCTACATCAAGTGAAGAGGTTGCAACAACAGAGATTGGCATACAAGGTGCACCAAAGAAAGAGGATGAAAAGATAGAGGCACCCAAACTTGAGCTTAAAGCACTGCCACCCACTCTCAAATATGCATACTTAGGCGAGAATGAAAGCTACCCAGTGATCATAAACTCATCCCTCAGCTAAAATCAAGAGAATTTACTACTCCAAGTGTTGCGAAGGCATAAAGATGCCATTGGATGGACCCTCGCTGACCTAAAAGGGATCAGTTCGGCCATATGCATGCATAAAATACTGTTGGAAGATGATGCCAAACCATCCATTCAATCCCAAAGGAGGCTGAACCCAATCATGAAGGAAGTGGTACATAAGGAAGTTATGAAGTTGTGGCAGGGAGGGGTAATCTACCCGATCTTAGACAGCCCCTAGGTCAGCCCCGTGCATGTTGTTCCGAAAAAGGGAGGAATCACTGTAGTTCCCAATGAGAGGAACGAACTAATCCCCACTAGGACAGTCACAGGATGGCAAATGTGCATAGACTACAGAAAATTATATGAAGCTACATGAAAAGAACATTTCCCCCTTCCATTCATGGATCAGATGTTGGAAAGACTCGCAGGACACTCATACTATTGTTTTCTCGACGGTTATTCAGGATATAACCAAATAGTGGTTGATCCTAGAGACCAAGAGAAAACCTCATTTACTTGCCCATATGGAGTGTTTGCTTACAGGTGCATGCCATTTGGGCTATGTAATGCACCTACGACTTTCCAACGTTGCATGCTTTCTATCTTCTCAGATATGATAGAGAAATTCATTGAAGTTTTTATGGATGATGTCTCGGTATTCGGAGATTCTTTTCCTAACTGCCTGAATCATCTAGCCTTGGTATTGAAAAGGTGCCAAGAGACCAATCTGGTCTTGAACTGGGAGAAATGTCACTTTATGGTGACAGGAGGAATAGTCCTTGGCCATAAGGTTTCTAACCAAGGCATTGAGGTGGACAGAGCTAAAGTGGAACTTATTGAAAAACTTCCTCCACCTAGTGATGTCAAGGCAATTAGAAGCTTTTTAGGGCATGCTGGCTTTTACAGAAGATTTATTAAAGATTTTTCAAAGATAGCCAAGCCCTTGAGCAATCTCCTTGTATCTGATACACCATTTATCTTCGATGAAACATGCATGCAAGCATTCGAGAATTTGAAAAAAAGATTGTCCTCTACCCCTATTATTTCCCCACTTGATTGGAACTTACCCTTTGAATTGATGTGTGATGCATCTGACTTTGCAGTTGGGGCCGTGTTAGGGCAGAGGAGAGATAACTTAGTCCATGTGATATACTATGCTAGCAAAGTCCTCAATGAAACTCAAAGAAATTATACCACTACTGAAAAGGAGTTACTAGCAATAGTTTTTGCATTTGACAAGTTTAGATCATAACTCATTGGTGCTAAAGTGATTGTTTTCACAGATCACACAGCACTTAAATATTTGTTTGCCAAGCAAGAATCAAAACCAAGACTAATAAGATGGATTTTATTGTTACAGAAATTCAATATTGAAATAAGAGACAAGAAGGGAGTAGAGAACAAAGTAGCGGATCACCTATCCAGAATCCCTCATGATGAAGGTAGAACACATGATACTAGTGTAAATGAGCTCTTCCCTGATGAGCAGTTGATGACAGTTCACAAAGCACCATGGTTCGCAGACATTGCCAACTTCAAGGCAACTGGGGCCTTACCTCCAGAGATCAATAAACATCAAAAAAGGAAGCTCATAAATGATGCAAAATATTTTGTCTAAGATAAGCCATATCTCTTCAAGAAATGTTCAGATGGAATCCTGAGAAGATGTGTTTCAGAAGAAGAGGGACGGGAAGTCCTGTGGAATTGCCACGGCTCATGCTATGGAGGCCATTTTGGAGGGGACAGAACTGCAGCAAAGGTGTTACAAAGCGGATTATTTTGGCCCACCCTTTTCAAGGATGCTAAAGAACTAGTAAAGAGCTGCAATGAGTGCCAAAGATTTGGGAACTTGCCCAAAAGAAATGAGATGCCACAAAATTTCATCTTAGAACTGGAACTGTTTGATGTATGGGGAATCGATTTCATGGGACCATTTCCAACCTCATATTCAAAGAAGTACATTTTGGTGGCAGTGGACTACGTTTCCAAGTGGGTGGAGGCTATTGCAACCCCAACAAATGATAACAAGGTGGTCATGAACTTCCTCAGGAAGAATATTTTTAGCCGATTTGGAATCCCACGAGCACTCATCAGTGATGGAGGGAGCCATTTTTGTAACAGACCACTAGAAGCTCTTCTCCTACGATACAGGGTGAAACACAAGGTTGCCACACCTTACCATCCCCAAACAAGTGGGCAAACTGAGATATCTAACAGAGAGCTAAAAAGGATTTTGGAAAAGACTGTGGGTACATCAAGAAAGGAATGGTCGAAGAAGCTGGATGATGCTCTTTGGGCATATAGAACAGCATTCAAAATGCCACTAGGGATGTCCCCATACCAACTGGTGTATAGGAAAGCTTGTCATCTACCACTGGAGCTTGAACATAAAGCTCTCTGGGCTCTCAAGTTATTAAATTTTGACAGCATCGCTGCTGGTGCAAAGAGGATCTTGCAGCTGCAAGAGATGGAGGAATTTAGATCTCAAGCCTATGAAAATGCCAAGATTTATAAAGAAAAGGTGAAGAGAAGACATGACCTGCATCTGGCACCAAGGAGTTTCGAAAAGGGACAGCAAGTACTCCTCTACAACTCCAAATTGACACTGTTCCCTGGCAAACTCAAATCAAGGTGGTCAGGACCCTTTCTTGTTACAAAAGTCTCGCCATATGGGCACATAGAAATCATGGATTAAAGTTCGGAGAGGACTTTCATTGTGAACGGACAAAGGCTCAAACACTATATGGGCAACATGGGGGAAAACCCCAAAGTGAAGTATCATCTCAAGTAATGGAGGAATCGTCGATCTAGCGACGCTAAAAGAGTGCTTTGTTGAGAGGCAACCCAACCTAAGGTAGTTTCTTTTTCATCGTCATTTCAATAAAAATCACAAGTTGTTTCCCCTGTATTACGAGGAGCTAAGTTTGTTGTTCCACACCAAAACAAATCCAAGAGTGAAAGTGCAGTTTTAAGTTTGGTGTTCCACCAAAGATATTCGTTATAATCACACTACACTCCAATGACAGATTGCTAGCTCCAACCAATCAGGGGAACCACTTAACAGTAGTTTAGTCTGAAGTTAATGGTTATTTTGTTAATAACAACATATGAGGCTCTCTGCAAGTATGCAATCTATTGTACTAGGCAAAAGAACTAAGTTTGGTGTTCAAAAATTCGCAAGCATACATGCAAGCTAACTGTTACGAGGGTTACCTGAAACTGGAGGCCGATCTCGGATGAGATCTTCGGTACTGGTCGGAGATGACGTGTCCGGCTGGCTGGTGGCGGCCGGAGCTGTTGTGTCCGACTTGTTGGACTTTCTGCACTGCTGATCCTTGGCCACCGGAGGGTGGGGGGTACCTGCAAGAGACTCCGATGCTTAAGTTAGCATGGGTATTAAACATGTTTATTGTAGAATCAGAGTATGAGTTATACCTGGGTGCTCCAGTGTATTTATAATAGTGTGGGCTGACCTTTCTGATAAGATAAGTTAGTTATCTTATCTTATCTTATCTTGTTTTGGATGAAGTCAGCTTATCTTCAAGGAAACCTCCTTTATCTCTATAGGCTGGGATTGCCTTTGGATTTGGGTCGTGTTCCTCTATTTGGGCCCTTTATTGGGCTTTCCTGTCGATTTGGCCGAGCTCTTTTAGAAGAGGTCGGGTAGTCTGACCTGAAGAGGTCGGTCGCTGTGTCGTCGATCATCCCGGGTCGGATAGCTCGACCCAGGGTATGAATAGTGTCCCTGCTTGAGCTTGGTCTTCTTTTGAGGTTGAGTTCTTTGACTTCGGTCTAGTGGGGCCGAACTCAAGCATTTTTTGTCGATTCCTTTGAAACAGCTTTTGAATGTAGACCGTTTCCTCTAAAAGCGCGTGCTTTTATATCGGCGCTTTGGGAACGTGCAAGGGTTTAATGCTTTCATTAATTTTGTCATTAATTGCCCCGTTTCCCTTTGGCTCTTTCATTTTGATTTTGAAAACCCCAAAAACGGTTTCTCTCCTTCGCCCTTTTCGTAACTTCTTTCTCTGCTCTCTTCGCTATTTTGTTCTTCTGCTTCCTTGCGTTGCGGCGTTGCTTGGTGACTTTCTTGGGCAGCTTTTATTTCTGCACTTCCGTCTTTCTTCTCGAAGTTTCTCATCGTCTCCAGGTTAGTCCCGTTTCATATATTCTCCTTGTTTTGCTTTGATTTTGACCCTTTCTTTAGAGAAAGTTTGGATCTTTTGTTTTGTTATGCCCTATTGTTGTGCGTTCTGGGAGTTTCTTCATTTTCTGCATGGTCCTTTTTTGCCTTTGCTTAATGCTTTTAGGGTTTTGCATGTTCTTTGTTGTTTCCGTTCTGATGCCGTTTATCTAGAAAAAACCCGTATCTGTTTCTTGCTTTATTTGACGGTTGATTTGCCTGATTCTGAAAAGTTCGCACCTTTGATGGTTTCTTCTTGGTGTACTTGATTTTGGGAATGCTTTTGCTGATAGATTGTGATGACTTTTTCTTTTGACACTACTTGCTGTTTAAAGTCTTTTTCTTGTTTCAAAAATGCTGGGGTGGGAGCTGTAGATTTTCCTGGAAACCTTGCTTTGTTACTGCCTCCAAAGGATGCCCCAAGATTTTGGTTTGAGTCTTGGGGTTTTCCTTTTCTGTGTGTTCGCCTACATCGTATTGAGTTGTTTTCTCCCTTGTCCGAGATGTTTTTAGTAATCCCATCTTCTTTTCTTACTTGTAGGATTAGTTGGCCTCATGTCCTCTCGCAATAACATTATAGAGATGTCTTCCAGAGTTCCCGAGGGGATGTTCGATTGGATGGACTCCCTTGTTTTGTTGTGTGTTTCTATTGTGGATGCTGAATTTTGCACAGAGCTGAGGAAGCGCCATAGGATTTGTGATAACAGTGCCCGCGAGGGGGATTATGAACTTGTTGCTCCTGATTCTGATGAGAGAGTTTATTTTCCGACTTCCGTCGAGGGGGAGCGTCCCTCTTTCTATGCTTATGAATACTTCTTCAGCTAAATTAAACGTTACTTTCCCTTTTACTGCTTTTGAAACTGACTTGTTGTGGTCTTGCAATATTGCTCCATCCCAGCTTCATCCAAACTCCTGGAGTTTTATCAAAATATTTCAACTTCTTTGTCAGGAGTTGGACATAACACCTTCTGAAACTCTTTTCCTTTATCTTTTTGTCTCGGCCAAACCTGGAGGTTCCTCCAAAAAGAAAGCTTCCTGGGTTTCTTTCAGGTCGGCCCAGGGGCATAAAGTTTTTGCCAAGTACGATGAGTCGTTTAAAGATTTTAAGAACTATTTCTTCCCAGTCCGTGGCATTGAGGGGGTTTGCACCATTTTTCTTGATGAAAATGATGAGCCTGCTTTTCCTCTGGAGTGGAAAAAGAATGTAAGAGTACCACGTTACACATGGGAAATGCTTAGTGAGGTTGAGCGGGCCTTTGTAGTTGTTCTTGAAGATTTGTGGGGGAAGCCTCCCCATCTGAACACGAAGAGATTTTTAAGTGATCCATCTTTGGTTCGGGCTGCTTTGGGTACTGTCTGATTTGTTTTTATACTTGCTCCCGAGCTTTGCTTCTCCTGTGTTGTAACTTGTCTTTTGTTTTTTGTGTTTTTCAGAGATGTCGAAGAATAATGATTTTATGAGGGCCTATAAGAAGGCGAAGAAGGCGACCGCTGCTTTAAACATCTCGGCTAAGGCGGCCGGAGAGGGCTCTTCTCAGCCTCCAGTTAAACCTCCTATATCGAGTTTTCCCGGGCTGAGGAAAGCAATTCCTACTCCTCGGGTCCGTCTGGTCGATCCTCCACAATCTTCTGTTGCAGCTTCCGGTGCCCCTCCTAGTAAAAAGCAAAAAACAATTGAGCCTTTCAACCTTGATGCTCCTGACTTTGATGCGGTTGAGTTTGTAGATCAACAAATCGGCCCTTATGGTGCTCTTTCTATGGACGACGTGTCGCTTCTTCATCATTTTGATTATATCACCCGGAGTGGTATCAAGTTGGCACACATGGGGGCGGCCCTATATCGAACTGCTCAAAGTCTTCCTCTCCATGCCACTAAAGCTTTTATGGAGGAGGCCAAACAGGAGTTTGATCGGATGAAGGGCTCGAAGGAGGAGCTTGAAGTAAGGGTGGCCAAGTTAGAGAAAGACTTGGAGAATGAAAAGGCTAGTTCCACTTCTCTGGCTGGTTCTCTGAGACTGGCCGAGGACACGGCTATGCGTCATAAGGACAGTTATCTGACGTCTTTCCGGGAGGTGTTGCGTCTGAGAGAAGAGTTGGAGAATGCCTGGGCTAATTATTCCGAACTCCAAGTTCATCTTGTTGGCAGTGTTACTGCTGCCTATGAGAACCTGAAGGAACAAGTTCGGGTTATTGCTCCCGAGGCCGACCTGACCCTCTTTAGCTTGGAGAACGTTGTCAGGGATGGCAAGGTTGTCCCTGATGACGAGGATGAGGATGATGTCGATCCTCCCCCTGTAGCCTCTACCAAGGTGTCGACTTCTGCTGTCACTGCCGAGGTTGGTCCTCCCGCTTCTGATCCCGACTGCCAGATCTTGAACCGGGATGACGGTACTATAGATGCCGTTCCTCTCCAGACTCGCCCTCCGTCTCCTCGAGCTGATGCTGCTAAAAAGTCTTCTGACCCTTAGCTTTTTCTTTATTCTGGATATGTAGTTGGCCCGGCTTGTGGGCTTTTTTAACTCTTTATGTTTCGTTAACTGCTGATACTTTTCCGTTGCTTCCTTAGCAACTTTTGTTTTTTATAAAAAACAAAGGGTAGCTCGCTTTAGCTTTTTTAAGGTAGGTTTTAGTGGCCTCCGAGGCTTTTATAACCTTGTGAATGATATCAGGCTTTTTGTGCTTGACTTGGTATCTCTTTTTCTGTGAATATTGGAACCTTGCGGCTTAACCTTTTTTGGTTTGCTTTATACTTTGTAGCTTGAATCCTTTGTGGTTGTAGGTCTAACTTTGATTTTTGGTTCGTTCTTGCTTGTATTTCTGACGATCCATAACCGATTTCTTTAAGTAAGTAGTTTTTATAATCCTCTTTTTTGGATCTTTGTCAGATCTCTTTCAGGGATCTTTATTGTAGTAGGAGTCCGACTTTATTATATCGGTCTCCTTTAAGTTATTTTTATAATCCTCTTTCTTGGATCTTTGTCAGATCTCTTTCAGGGATTACTTTTATAACTTTTTTAGTAGTAAGAGTCCGACTTCGTTATATCGGTCTCCTTTAAGTTATTTTTGTAGTCCTCTTTCTTGGACCTTTGTCAGGTCTCTTTCAGGGACTACTTGTATAACTTTTTTAGTAGTAAGAGTCCGACTTCGTTATATCGGTCTCCTTTAAGTTATTTTTGCAGTCCTCTTTCTTGGACTTTTGTCAGGTCTCTTTCAGGGACTACTTGTATAACTTTTTTAGTAGTAAGAGTTCGACATCGTTATATCGGTCTCCTTTAAGTTATTTTTGTAGTCCTCTTTCTTGGACCTTTGTCAGGTCTCTTTCAGGGACTACTTGTATAACTTTTTTAGTAGTAAGAGTCCGACTTCGTTATATCGGTCTCCTTTAAGTTATTTTTGCAGTCCTCTTTCTTGGACCTTTGTCAGGTCTCTTTCAGGGACTACTTGTATAACTTTTTTAGTAGTAAGAGTTCGACATCGTTATATCGGTGTCCTTTAAGTTATTTTTGTAGTCCTCTTTCTTGGACCTTTGTCAGGTCTCTTTCAGGGACTACTTGTATAACTTTTTTAGTTCGGGCTGACTTTGTTACGTCGGGCCCTTCTAAGTTAAAGTAATCCTCTTTAATAGGGTTGGCCAGACCTCTTTCCAGGGTTTACTTATAACTTGGTTTGACTTGGTTCGACTTCTTAACGTCGGCCAGGGTTTACTCGTTAGGTTCTTTTTTTAGATCACTTTCGATAACTTCTTACATTATTCTATGTTCATCTGTGCCGATTTGTAGAAAGTGGTTGTCATCTCTAGATCGTCCTTTGGGTGAATCGCTTTTTCACCTTTATCGGACGGTTGTCTTTATCGTGATCGTGCAGTGAAATTGTTTTTCACATTCTGCCGATCTGTCGCTTTATAATCGGACGATGAATTCTTCAGATTAATGCGTCTTAAAATCTTTGTAGAATATCTAAAATGTATTTTATTTAAAGGAAATGTGCGAATATATACATATGGGATTGTCTGAGTCTCAACTTGGTGCCTCATTAAAAAACCTTTTCAGGAAAAAGAGTGCATCTAATGATGAGATCTTTTATCTCTTCTAATTGTAGTACCTTCTTAGGTTGCAGGCGTTCCATGACCTGGGAAGCTCTCGCCCATCGAGTTCAGACAGTCTGTAGTAGCCCTTTCCAAGTACTTCTACAACTCGGTAGGGTCCTTTCCAGTTTGCTGCCAGCTTTCCTTCTCTTGGTCGAGTTGTTCTGATATCATTTCGGATTAGGATGAGATAATTCTCTGTAAAACTTTTCGGTACTACCTTTTTATTATATCTGGAAGTCATTCGGCGTTTTAGAGCTTCTTCCCTGATCCGAGCTCTTTCCAGGATTTTGGGTAACAAGTCGAGCTCTTCTCTCTGGAGTTGGGAGTTTGCTTGCTCATTGTAGTGAATTACTCTAGGCGACCCTTCCTCAATCTCTACTGGAATCATCGCCTCTATTCCGTATGGTAATCGGAAGGGAGATTCCTTCGTGGTGGAATGTGGCGTCGTTCGATATGCCCATAGGACCTATGGAAACTCTTCTGCCCAGGCTCCCTTTGCATTTTGTAGTCTCCGTTTTAGCCCGGCCAATATGACTTTGTTAGCAGCTTCGGCCTGTCCGTTGGCTTGCGGATGTTCAACGGAGGTGTACTAGTGCTTTATATTCAAGTCGGCCACTAGTTTTTTGAAGCCTGCATCTGTGAATTGGGTGCCATTGTCTGTGGTTATTGAATATGGAACTCCGAACCTCGTGACAATGTTTCTGTATAAGAATTTCTGGCTTCTTTGAGCGGTGGCATTGGCTAGGGGCTCTGCCTCGATCCACTTTGTAAAGTAATCTACTCCTACTATGAGAAACTTAACTTGTCCTGATCCCTGTGGGAAGGGGCCGAGAAGATCGAGTCCCCATTTTGCAAACGGCCAAGGCGAAGTCAAGCTGATGAGCTCTTCTGGCGGGGCGATGTGAAAGTTGGCATGTTTCTGACATGGTGGACATGCCTTTACAAATTCTATAGCTTCTTTTTGTAGAGTTGGCCAATAAAATCCCGCCCGGAGTACTTTTTTGGCTAGAGCTCATGCTCCGAGATGATTGCCACAAATGCCGCCGTGTATTTCTTCTAGCACTTCCTTTGTGTTGGAGGTTGGTACGCATTTTAGTAAAGGTATTGAGATTACTCTTTTGTACAGGATGTTGTTTATGATGGTGTAGTACTGTGCCTCCCTTTTTAATTTCTTTGCCTCCTTTTCTTCTGCGGGGAGTGTTCCTGTTTTGAGGTAGTCGATTATGGGGGTCGTCCATCCTTGGTCCTGACTTGTTATCGTCAGGACTTTTTCCTCTTCCAAGATTGACGGGTTCTGCAACATTTCCTGGATGAGGCTTCTATTGTTGCCCCCTGGTTTGGTGCTGGCTAGTTTCGAAAGTGCATCAGCTCGGGCATTTTGTTCGCGGGGTATGTGGCGGATCTTATATTCCCCGATTTGTCCGGGCTGTTCCTTGGTTCTGTCCAAATATTTTTTCATGGTGGGATCTTTGGCTTGGTAGCTCCCTATTATTTGTGATGTAAATACTTGTGAATCACTGTAAATGTTAAGTTTTTGAGCTCCAACCTCTTTAGCCAGCTTCAAACCAGCTAACAAGGCTTCATATTCTGCCTGGTTGTTCGAGGCCGGGAATCTGAATTTGAGGGAGAGCTCGACTTGGGTTCCTTGGTTGCTTTCTATTATCACGCCTGCGCCACTTCTAGTTTTATTCGAAGAACCGTCCACGTAGAGATTCCATTCCGTGGGGGTTTCCAGGGTGTCTGTGAATTTTGCAACGAAGTCGGCCAGATACTGTGATTTGATGGCCGTCCGAGGCTCGTATTGGAGGTCGAACTCTGACAGCTCGACTGCCCATTGTAGAATTCTGCCTGCTAAATCCGTTTTCTGCAATATTCCTTTTATGGGCTGGTTAGTTCGAACCTTAATGGTGTGAGCCTGGAAGTATGGGCGGAGTCATCGAAAGGTTAGGATAAGAGTGTAGGCAAATTTTTCTATTTCTTGGTAGTTCAGCTCAGATCCCTGTAGTGCCTTGCTAATGAAGTAGACGGGTTGTTGCCCTTTTTTGTCTTCCCTGACTAGTGCTAAAGCTATTGCCCGGTTCCCTACTGCGAGGTATAATATAAGCGGCTCTCCTTCTCGTGGTCGAGATAGGATAGGTGGCCGTCCTAAGAATTCCTTGAAGTCTCGGAAGGCCTGCTCACATTCTGTCATCCATTCAAACTGTTTTCCCTTTCTTAAAGTAGCATAGAAGGGGAGAGATCTTATCGCAGCTCCTGCTAAGAATTGGGATAGGGCGGCTAATCTCCTGTTGAGTTGCTGTACCTCTTTGACGTAGGTTGGGCTCTTCATGTTGAGTATGGCTTGACATTTGTCTAGATTTGCTTCAATTCCCCTTTGTGTGAGCATGAAGCTTAAGAATTTGCCTGCTTCAACTGCGAAGGTGCATTTTGCGGGGTTGAGTCGCATGTTATGCTTCCTTATAGTGTCAAACACTTGAGCCAGGTCATACAATAGTGTGTCTTCGCTTTGTGTCTTTATTAACATGTCGTCCACATAAACTTCCATGATTTTTCCAATGTGATCTGAGAAGACTTTATTCATTAGCCTTTGATAAGTAGCTCCTGCGTTCTTGAGACCAAAAGGCATCACGATGTAGCAGTAGTTTGCCTTTGGTGTTAAGAACGAGGTCTTTTCTTGATCTGGTAGATACATGGGAATTTGGTTGTATCCTGAATATGCATCCATAAACGAGAGATATTTATATCCACAGGAAGCATCTACCAGGGCGTCAATACTTGGGAGTGGGTATGGATCTTTTGGACAAGCTTTGTTGAGATCGGTGTAATCGGTGCACATTCGCCACTTCCCATTCGACTTTTTCACCAAGACGACGTTGGCTAGCCATAGTGGGTATTTGACTTCTCTTATAAATCTGGCTTCCAGTAGTGCTTGTACTTGTTCTTCCACAGCTTGGGATCGTTCTAGCCCGAGTTTTCTTCGCTTCTGCTGCACCAGCCGAGATCCTGGGTAGGCCGCCAACTTGTGGCACATTAGCTTGGGGTCTATGCCCGGCATGTATGCGGCTCTCCATGCGAAGAGGTCGACATTATCTCGTAAGAATTGTGTCAGTAATTCTTTTTAGTCTCCTCTTAGGACTGTGCCGATATTAGTTGTTTTGTCCGAGGTGTCTCCGATCTGAACCTTCTCTACCTCACCTTCTGGGTGCGGACGGAGTTCTTCTCGTCGATGAGCTCCGCCAAGCTCAATTGTATGAAACTCTTCTCCTCTGCTCCTGAGGTTTAAGCTCTCGTTATAACAGCGACGTGCCATCTTTTGATCTGCTTTTATCGTGGTTATCCCCTCTATAGTTGGGAATTTCATGCATAGATGTGGAGTTGAGACTATTGCGCCGAGTTGATTGAGTGTTGTCCGACCTATTAGAGCATTGTAGGTTGAACTTACGTCGACCACAATGTAGTCTATTTTGAGGGTCCTGGATTGGTTCCCTTTTCTAAAAGTAGTGTGTAGCGATACGTATCCCAGCGGTTATACCGGGGTGTCTCCTAGTCCGAATAGATTGTTCGGGTATGCTCTAAGCTCCTTTTCGTCTAAGCCGAGTTTGCCGAAGGCTGTTTTGAATAAGATATTGGCAGAACTCCCTTGGTCTACTAATGTGCGGTGTAGATTGGCATTTGCCAGTATAATAGTGATGACCATGGAATCGTCGTGTCCCGAGATGATGCCGGATGCGTCCTCTTTAGTGAATGTTATTGCCAGGATGTTGGGTGCTTCCTCCTTTCCCTTGACATGACATACTTCTTTGAGATATCTCTTTCGGGATGATTTGGAGATCCTACCTCCTGCGAATCCGCCGTGTATCATGTGGACATGTCTTTCTGGTGTTCGAGGTGATCGTTCAGCTCGTCCATCATCTTCGTCTCTTCGTCTCTTTCTTTGGTCATCATCTCGGGTAGCCAGAAATCGATCTAACTTTCCTTCTCTTACCAATTTTTCTATGATATTTTTCAAGTCAAAGCACTCGTTGGTGGAGTGCCCTCGGACTCTATGGTATTCACAATATTCCTTCCGGTTTCCTCCTCCCCTTTTGCCTTTGAGTGGTCGCGCTGGGGGGATTTTTTCAGTGTGGCAGACTTCTTTGTACACGTCGACCAGGGATGCCTTGAGAGGAGTGTAGTTATGGTATTTTTTGATTTTCTCCCCCTGTCGATCTTCTTTCCTTTTAGAGTCCTTGTCTTTGTCTCGGTAGGGGGCCCCAAATTTTGAGGTTTCTCCCAACCGAGTATTCTCTTCCATGTTGATGTATTTTTCTGCTCGCTCTTTTAGGATACTTTTTTGATATAGATTGGCTGAAAGGTCCCTCTCGTAAGCCCTTGATGAGCCCAATAATGGCGGCCTCAGTTGGTAAACTTTGTATGTCCATGCATGTTTTGTTGAATCTTTCCATGTAGTTGCGGAGGCTCTCCTGATCTCCTTGCTTGATCCCTAGTAAGCTGGGTGCGTGCTTGGCCTTATCTTTCTAGATGGAGAATCTGGCCAGGAACTTTTTGGCCAGGTCATCGAAGTTTGAGATGGACTTCGGAGGTAAGTTGTCGAACCATCCGATCGCCATTTTCGTGAGAGTCGTTGGAAAAGCTTTGCAGCAAATGGCATCTGAGGCATCGGTAAGATACATTCTTCTTCTGAAATTACTGAGATGATGGTTGGGATCTGTGGTGCCATCATACAAAACCATATCTGGGAGCTTGAAATCTTTTGGGATTTTGGTCTTCATGATTTCTCTGGTGAACAGATCTTGTTCTTTGCGTGAATTTTCCTTAGGAGTGGTCCGTCGAGCTTTTGATTTGAGGTCGGCCTCTAATTGCTGCAGTTTTTCTTCCAGTTCTCGACGTCGCCGTACCTCTCTTTGCAAATCCTTTTTGATCTCCCGTTGTTGCTGGGTATCTTTTTCAAGTTGCTTTAAGCGATCTTGAAGTGCTTCTATTGCTCCCGGATTTGGTGAGTTTTTGTCCCCGTTGGATTCCGGAGTATCCTTTAGCGTAGTGTCCGCATTTTTGTGCGGTGTTCTATTTTCCAGATTCGAGTCGTGGTCGTTGTCATGGCCGTCCGCCATGGTTTTGGGATAACTTTCAGGTTCCCCAGTAACGGCGCCAATGTTCCGAGGGTTACCTGAAACTGGAGGTCGATCTCGGATGAGATCTTCGGTACTGGTCGGAGATAACGTGTCCGGCTGGCTGGTGGCGGCCGGAGCTGTTGTGTCCGACTTGTTGGACTTGTTGCACTGCTGATCCTTGGCCACCGGAAGGTGGGGGGTACCTGCAAGAGACTCCGATGCTTAAGTTAGCATGGGTATTAAACAGGCTTATTGTAGAATCAGAGTATGAGTTATACCTGGGTGCTCCAGTGTATTTATAATAGTGTGGGCTGACCTTTCTGATAAGATAAGTTAGTTATCTTATCTTATCTTATCTTGTTTTGGATGAAGTCAGCTTATCTTCAAGGAAACCGCCTTTATCTCTATAGGCTGGGATTGCCTTTGGATTTGGGTCGTGTTCCTCTATTTGGGCCCTTTATTGGGCTTTCCTGTCGATTTGGCCGAGCTCTTTTAAAAGAGGTCGGGTAGTCTGACCTGAAGAGGTCGGTCGCTGTGTCGCCGATCATCCCGGGTCGGATAGCTCGACCTAGGGTATGAACACTAACTATGTCTCAAGTACTTTGGAAACAAGCAACTTCCAATAACTTTGCAGGAACCTTCTGAGGAAATAGTGCACCATCATCCAAGGAAGTGAAGGAGCAAAAACTATGGGTAAGGACAACAAGGGGATAGCAGGAAACCATCACCCGAAGGTTGTGTTGTTACTTAATTCCATATACTTAAAATGCTAAAAAAATTGGAAGTCCGAAGGAACTTCATTTATAGTTGCTCATTAGTTTAGATGATTAGAGTTTAATGTTGCTCTATTGCTTTTGTCATATGTGTGCTGTCCACGATACCTGCTGGATTTTCACCTTGCTTACTTGTATGCTTGTCTCCTTTTGAATCAAATAAAAAGAGAATGATTGTTATGAAAGACCAGAGTGGAGTTCATATTGTGGAGTAAGTTCCTTAGTGTGTGATGTGGTCATAAGCTAAGTTGGTTCACCAACAAGGGTGGGAAGACAACTATTTGTCCTGAATCATATGCTTGAAACACACCCCATGAGACTAGCTAAATAACAAGATCCTAATAAGAAAAAAGGGGAAAAAAACAATAAGAGTTGAAAAAGAAAGAAAAGTTAATAAAGAATAAGGCTAGGCACCAAGGGTTTGAAACTTGAGAGATGTGTCTGTGGTGCTTCTGTACCAAGGATCTGCTTGGATGAATAAGTTCGTAGCAGTGCTTCATCACTTGGTAACTTGGGTTAACTAACCCGGGATTATCAGCTGAAAGTCCACTATCAAGAGCAACCTTGCTACAGAACATTTAGTAACCCAAAGAGGTGCTGGACACCAAGGTCTCAAGAAAGAAAATAAACAAACCATGTGCCTGTGGTGTGTATGTATGGGGGAAAGAGACTTGAGGGAGTAAGTCCTTAGGGGTGTCTTAACACCTAGCACCTTGAACCAACTGGTTCGGGAGTGCTGGCTGAAAGCTTATCTTAAAGAGTCGCCCCCCTCACAGAGCACTTAGCCTAAGAACACAAATAAGCCCTGAAAACAATAAAAGGATCAATGAATAAGAGTCTCATAGGGTGCAATTAAGTGAGTATTTCAGGACATGATAAAGGTCTAAAAGCCAGTGAAGGAATGAATCTAAGTTGCTATGCATGAAACCACCATAAAACCAAGGACATGACTTCCACAATAATGACTCATTCCTCTTGGCATTTCATTCATCATTCTCTTATTCCAGTAGTTGCTTAGGGACAAGCAAGCTTTAAGTTTGGTGTTGTGATGCCAGGGCATTTTGGCCAGTTTTACTGACCTTTTCTTTACTGTTTTAGGGTAGTTTCATGCATTTTCTTAGAAAATAAGCAAGTTTTGGGTAGAAATTCACTTACATCTTGATTTAAGCATACATTGTGCACTTTACATGATTTCATGAGAATTTTGCATGAATTAGATGACAAATTGGATGATGCATGTCTCATGATGTGGATTAGAACTTTGATGCACTTTATTGCTTGATTTCAGGACAAAGGAAGCAAGAAAGAGCCACGTTAGCAGCCACGTTAATCTAACTAACGTGACCACCAACATGAAATGGGAGCTAGTTTGCAACGTTAATGAGAAAAGTAATCGCCAATAACATCCTCGAAGCCATCATAGCCCACGTTAAGAGTCACATTAACTAAGTTAACGTGAACTCTAACGTGGAAGAAAGAAAGTGGAGCCAACGTTAGTGACACTTACCTTTGTCACTAACGTTGGAATGAGCCACAATGATCCACTATGAGCCACGTTAACTCCCACATTAACTTAGTTAACGTGGAAGCTAACGTTGAGGATAGGATGATGAGCCAACATTAGTGACACTCACCTTTGTCACTAACGTTGGAGATGGCTATCATTACCACGTTAGAAGCCACGTTAACTTAGTTAACGTGGACTCTAACGTGGGAAGTAGGGGCACCTTGGAACGTTAGTGACAAAGGTAAGTGTCACTAACGTTCTCGAAGGATTGGCAAGCCTACATTAAGAGCCACGTTAACTAAGCTAACGTGGACTCTAACGTAAGGGGAAGGGAGGACTCTCAACGTTATTGGAAAAGGTGAGCCCCAATAACGTGTGCGAAGGACCAAGAGGCAACGTTAGTGGCCACGTTGGTGCCACTAACGTTGAAGTTAGCGTGGATCATCCCTGGGTGAGGAACGTTAGTGAAAAAGGTGATTGCCACTAACATTCTCGAACCCACACTCTCACTTAACGTTAATGCCACTAACGTCCTGAGCTAAAGACCCTTCCTACTTCACACTTTCTCTTTGAAAGTAAAGCTAAGCCCACTGCAGAAGATAACTGCTTCAAACTCAAGATCCAAAGGCCCATATCCAAGACTTGAAGAATCAACTAGAAGATCAGAAGAGTAGTATATATAGGGGTAGTTTTGAATCAGGAAGCAGCTTTTGGGGGAGGGGAAATTGAGAACTACTCTCTGTATAATTTACTTTCTCTGCACTTCTAGTTCTAGTTTTCATGATGTATTCTCCATCTTTGTTTTCCATTTCCAGAGCTATGAACAACTAAACCCCTTTCATTGGGTTAGGGAGCTCTGTTGTAATTTGATGGAACAATACTAATTTTCATTACTCTTCTTCTATCTTTTCTCTTGATTTTACTGGAAAGCTTTCAATTTTCATCCCATTGGGTAGTTATCTTGGAAAAGAAGCTATTCATACTTGGATCTCTTCTGAACCTTGGAAGAGGAATGAAGAGATCATGCTAGAAATGCTTTCTCATGTTGGACCAAATATGGTTTGGTTGGGTATGGTGACTATAATCCTACCAACACTTGATTTGGGAATGCATGTGGTATAATCAGTGACCATACTTCATCTCTTCTCATGAGCAATTGACCAAGAAATTGGCTATTGATCAAGATTTGAGAGATTGAATTACCAAGGAATTGGAATTCGATTACTTAAGATTGCCAAGGAGATCAATGAATGCATTGATTGAGGAAGAAGTGAAAATGAACTTGATCCGGAGAATGCAACATCTCCTAAGCCCAATGAATCCCCATTTCTGATCTTACCCATTGGTGCACGAAATTGTGATCTCCAGGCTCGAACAATCCCTGGTAATGGCTCCAAAGCTTGGTGCTCTGTTCTCAATACATAATTGTCACAACTTCGATACAACTAACCAGCAAGTGCACTGGGTCGTCTAAGTAATACCTTATGTGAGTAAGGGTCGAATCCCACGGAGATTGTTGGTATGAAGCAAGCTATGGTCACCTTGTAAATCTCAGTCAGGCAGATATAAAGTGATAATGGTGTTTTCAAATAATAAATAATAGAATAGGGATAGAGGTACTTATGTAAATCATTGGTAGGAATTTCAGATAAGTGAATGGAGATGCTTTTCGTTCCTCTGAACCTCTGCTTTCCTGCTACCTTCATCCAATCAGTCTTACTCCTTTTCAACTATTATATATTGCTGGAAAGCCCTGGATGTCTACTTTCCAACGCAATTGGAAGCGCGCCATTTCGAGTTCTGTAGCTTTGAGTGCAGGGAGGTCAGAATCCAACAGCATCAGCAGTTCTTTTTCAACCTCTGATTCTGATTTTTGCTCAAGTCCCTCAATTTCAGTCAGAAAATACCTGAAATCACAGAAAAACACACAAACTCATAGTAAAGTCCAGAAATGTGAATTTAACATAAAA
>NC_029789.2:75712636-75713728 GCF_000816755.2 Arachis ipaensis | reverse complement strand
AAAAACAAAAAAAAAGCTATGCTTTTACCACACCAAACTTAGAATGTTGCTCGCCCTCGAGCAAAAGAAGAAGGAATAGTTGAAGAAGAAGATGTGGAAATAAAAACTAGGATTATGAGGAGGTAGGTGGGGATCCTGTGGGGTCCACAGATCTTGAGGTGTCAAGGCATTTACATCCCTGCACCAATTTAGGCATGCAAAATGCCTTGCACACAACTCTGGGCGTTCAGCGCCAGGTTGGTGCCCATTTTGGGCGTTCAACGCCCCTTTGCTGCCATTTCTGGCGTTGAACGCCAGAACCATGCTTGTTCTGGGCGTTTATTCTCAGGGTGCTCCCATTCTGGGCGTTCAGCGCCAAAACTATGCTCTGTTCTGGCGTTTGAACGCCAGACAGATGCTCCTCCAGGGTGTGATTTTTCTTCTGCTGTTTTTGATTCCGTTTTTGAATTTTTTGTTTATTTTGTGACTCCACATGATCATGAACCTAAGAAAACATGAAAAACAATAAAAATAAGAATTAGATAAACATTGGGTTGCCTCCCAACAAGCGCTTCTTTAATGTCAATAGCTTGACAGTGGGCTCTCATGGAGCCTCACAGATGTGCAGAGCTTTGTTGAGACTCTCCAACATCAAACTTAGAGTTTGGATATGGGTGTTCAACACCAAACTTAGAGTTTGGTTGTGGCCTCCCAACACCAAACTTAGAGTTTGACTGTGGGGGCTCTGGTTGACTCTGCTTGGAGAGAAGCTTTTTCTGCTTCCTCTCCAAGGTTGCAGAGGGAGATCCTTGAGTTTTGAATACAAGGGTGTTCTCATTCCATTGAAGGACTATTTCACCTCTGTCAACATCAATCACAGCTNGGCGCCAAAAACTTGGTGCACGAAATTGTGATCTCCAGGCTCGAACAATCCCTGGTAATGGCTCCAAAGCTTGGTGCTCTGTTCTCAATACATAATTGTCACAACTTCGATACAACTAACCAGCAAGTGCACTAGGTCGTCCAAGTAATACCTTACGTGAGTAAGGGTCGAATCCCACGGAGATTGTTGGTATGAAGCAAGCTATGGTCACCTTGTAAATCTCAGTCAGA
>NC_029789.2:75711434-75712621 GCF_000816755.2 Arachis ipaensis | reverse complement strand
AGAGGCCATTTGTGGAGTTGAACGCCAAGTTCTGTGCCAGTTTGGGCGTTCAACTCTGGTTTTGGATCCTTTTCTGGCGCTGGACGCCAGATTTGGGCAGAAGGCTGGCGTTGAACGCCAGCTTACGTCGTCAATTCTTGGCCAAAGTATGGACTATTATATATTTCTGGAAAGCCCTAGATGTCTACTTTCCAACGCAATTGGAAGCGCGCCATTTCGAGTTCTGTAGCTCCAGAAAATCTACTTTGAGTGCAGAGAGGTCAGAATCCAACAGCATCAGCAGTCCTTTTTCAACCTCTGAATCTGATTTTTGCTCAAGTCCCTCAATTTCAGCCAGAAAATACCTGAAATCACAGAAAAACACACAAACTCATAGTAAAGTCCAGAAATGTGAATTTAACATAAAAACTAATGAAAACATCCCTAAAAGTAACTAGATCCTACTAAAAACATACTAAAAACAATGTCAAAAAGCGTATAAATTATCCGCTCATCACCCATTCTCTTTAATTTCTGCAATTTACTTTCATGAGCATCTTCCCCATTCCCATTTACAATTCTGCAATTTACTTTCCGTCCTTTACTTTTAGCTCTTTACTTCCAGCATTTACATTTTCTGCTATTTACTTTCCCGCCATTTAATTTCCTGCAACTCCCAAACCAAATTCTGCTTTGCGCAACTAGAACATTCCTCTAATTAAAGTTGCTTGACCAATCAATCCCTGTGGGATTTGACCTCACTCTATTGTGAGTTTTTACTTGACGACAATTCGGTACACTTTCTGAAGGAAGATTGTTGAGAGACAAGTTTCCGTGCTATCACCATCCTTGTCAACAAACGAAATATTGATAATCATGAGAGGCCAACCTATTAAGTCTACTTCCTGAAAGCCTTAAGTACGTAATGTCTACTCCTAAGCTTGAGTTACGTCAAATAGATTTGATCACATCAACCCTTAAGTCCTAACCTACCTACTAATTAACTTAGTAGTGGGTTAGCGTTAATGGGTGTCAATTTGATCACCAAGGGTTCTCAAATCATCAAATCCATTATACCCAATAACTCAAGTTTACCCAATTCCCTTAGCTTAGACCAAGAGTCAACAAAACTACTCAAAAACTAAGGAGAACATTTCATCAAACATGTAGAATGCAATAGAAATAAACATCATAAATTGCAAGAATAA
>NC_029789.2:75703508-75711183 GCF_000816755.2 Arachis ipaensis | reverse complement strand
GTCCCTCAATTTCAGCCAGAAAATACCTGAAATCACAGAAAAACACACAAACTCATAGTAAAGTCCAGAAATGTGAATTTAACATAAAAACTAATGAAAACATCCCTAAAAGTAACTAGATCCTACTAAAAACATACTAAAAACAATGTCAAAAAGCGTATAAATTATCCGCTCATCACCCATTCTCTTTAATTTCTGCAATTTACTTTCATGAGCATCTTCCCCATTCCCATTTACAATTCTGCAATTTACTTTCCGTCCTTTACTTTTAGCTCTTTACTTCCAGCATTTACATTTTCTGCTATTTACTTTCCCGCCATTTAATTTCCTGCAACTCCCAAACCAAATTCTGCTTTGCGCAACTAGAACATTCCTCTAATTAAAGTTGCTTGACCAATCAATCCCTGTGGGATTTGACCTCACTCTATTGTGAGTTTTTACTTGACGACAATTCGGTACACTTTCTGAAGGAAGATTGTTGAGAGACAAGTTTCCGTGCTATCACCATCCTTGTCAACAAACGAAATATTGATAATCATGAGAGGCCAACCTATTAAGTCTACTTCCTGAAAGCCTTAAGTACGTAATGTCTACTCCTAAGCTTGAGTTACGTCAAATAGATTTGATCACATCAACCCTTAAGTCCTAACCTACCTACTAATTAACTTAGTAGTGGGTTAGCGTTAATGGGTGTCAATTTGATCACCAAGGGTTCTCAAATCATCAAATCCATTATACCCAATAACTCAAGTTTACCCAATTCCCTTAGCTTAGACCAAGAGTCAACAAAACTACTCAAAAACTAAGGAGAACATTTCATCAAACATGTAGAATGCAATAGAAATAAACATCATAAATTGCAAGAATAATAAAATCTACCAACTATCAATTGAAAGGAAAGTAAGAACACAACTCAATTCATCAATAAAAGAAACATCAACATCAATGTGCATTAAATGTAAACCAAATCCAACATGAGTTCATCATCACAAAAGAGAGCAAAATGAGAAATTAACATCACAAATAAGAGAATCAAGGCGTAGAAATGAGAAATTATAAAAGAAACAAGATGAGATCAAGAAATTAAACATGAATCTATGACAATTTAACCTAATCCTAACCTAATTCTAGAGAGAAGAAGGAGCTTCTCTCTCTAGAAAACTAACTAAAGGCTCATGTTGGCTAAACTAATTGCTCCCCCCTTTGCTTGGACTTCAATTCTACATGAAATACACTCAGAAACAAGTTGGATTTGGGCCTGGGTAGCTCAGAAATTGCCCCCCAGCGTTTTGCCTTTAAGTGGGTCACGTGAGAGTATCAGTGCGTCCGCGTCATGTGCGCATGCGCGTCGATTGGGAAATTTTTCATCCGCGCGGACGCGTCATGTACGCGTGCACGTGCCTATGCGAAACCACTTCTGCGCGTGCACGCCTTGTACGCGTGCGTGCCTATTGATGCATTCCCAATCTTTGTTTCTTCATGCATTCTCCACTTTGTATGCTTTTCTCCTCATTTTGTCCATCAAATACTTGCCTTATGAACCTGAAATCACTCAACAAACACATCAAGGCATCGAATGGAATTAAAGTGAATTAAAATCACCAATTTAAGGCCTAAAAAGCATGTTTTTACACTTAAGCATAAATTAAGGGAGAATTACAAAACCATGCTATTTCATTGAATAAATGTGGAAAAAGGTGATAAAATCCCCCAAAATAAGCACAAGATAAACCACAAAATTGGAGTTTATCATACACCTCTGGGTTCTCTCCATTTGTCTTCACAGTATCACATATCTGCAGAAAATCAAAAATAAATTGATTTGGGTCTTCATGAGGAAGTCCATGATACTGGCAATTTAGTTGCACCAGGGTGACCATTTGTGGCTTCAACTCAAAGTTGTTTGCAGCTATAGGAGGCACCACAATGCTTTTTCCATAAAGATCTGTAGTAGGGGCAGAATAAGAGCCAAGCACTCTCCTTTGTTGATCATCCCCATTCGGATTTGCCACATTGGCATTAACAGCATTATTATTATCCATAGTGGACTCTGCAGCCTTGTAAAGTCTTACTTTTTGTAAACATCGCCTACAAGTCCTTTCAGGTTCAGGATCAAAGTCTAACAGAGGTTCCTTGTCCTTGTTCCTGCTCATAAACAGACAGAAGACAAGAAAAGATGGGATTCTCTACGTCAGAGTGCAGAGAAATCCCAGTAAGGTAACTAGTGTAAAATAATAAAATAAAAATACTAAATAAAAAAATTTCAAAAATATTAAAGGAAAATTTATACAAAATAAAAACTAAAACGCCTAATCTAAGCAATCAAACAACTCATAGTTGTTAATCATTATCAATCCCCGGCAACGGCGCCAAAAACTTGGTGCGGATTTTATAACCCACAAACTAACCGGCAAGTGCACCGGGTCGTACCAAGTAATACCTCAGGTGAGTGAGGGTCGATCCCACGAGGATTGATGGATCAAGCAACAATGATTGATTAATTGGCTTAGTTAGACAAACAGAAAAGAGTGTTTGAATATTCAGAGAGCATTAAACAATCGTGTAGAAATTAAAATAGTAAAGTAAATGGGTTGGGAATAAAATATGGAGAAGACAGTTAACGTTTCAGAGTTATTTATTTTTCCGGATTAACTTTTCTTTCTAACTATTTTAATCATGTAGGATTTAATTTATGGCAAACTATATGTGAGTAGACCCTAATTCCTTAGACCTTCCTAGTCTCCCCTAAAATTCAGGAACTGCCAATTCCTTGTTCAATTGATTCCAATTAGAGGGTGATGATCAAATTCCAGTTTATATGCCACAAAAACACTAATTATCAAAAATAAAAGGATTATATTTCACGTATCCCGTTAAGTCCAGATAATTAAAATTTAGGAGAATGTGTTTTCAAGTTGTTGTTCAAGTAAAGAGCTTTTCCAAGTTATACAAGAACTCAAATAGAAAGAGGGTCATACTTCCGTTCCACCCAAATTCATAAGATAAAGAGCAAAAACAAATCTTAAATTATAAATGCATACATGAATTAAAATAGAAAAAGCAAAAAAATCAATCCATACAAATAGACAGAGCTCCTAACCTTAACAATAGAGGATTAGTTGCTCATGGTTCAGAGTAGAAAATAAGAATTCTGATAAATTGTATTTTGGTAGTCTGGGATGGATCCCTTAAAAGAGAAGTTTCTTTTTCCTTTTATATCAAATCCTAATTAATTTAAAATCTATTATCTAAAACATAAAATAATATCTTTTCCTAAAAATAATATTTGATTTAAATCAGAATAATCAGCAAGTCTTCAGTTGATGGGTGGGGACCACTTGTTTTGTCCATTCTGCAGCTTCTAATCTGTGTTTTCTGGGTTGGAAACTGGGTCAAAACAGCACAGAAATTGCCCCTAGCATTTTTCTTTGTTTTCTGCACGTGGCGCATGTCACGCGTATGCGTCAGTCACGCGTACGTGTCGGTGGTCTTCTTCACGTGTCACGCGTACGCGTCAGTCACGCGCACGTGTCACCCTGGAAAGCTCTAATTCACGCGTACGCGTCAGTCACGCGTACGCGTCAGTCACGCGTACGCGTCGCAACTCCCTGGTCTCTCCTTCAATTCTTGTGCTGCAGAAACTCCATCAAATCTAGCTGAATGCTATCTAAAATAAACAAAACATGTCCAAGACTCAAAGTAGCATCCATAATGGCTAAAAGATAATTAATTCTTAATTAAACTCAACAAATTATATGCAAATTCACTAGGAAAAGATAGGAAAGATGCTCACGCATCACCGACTCAGAGTATAATATCCAGACAAGTGTGGAGACACCTTCATTGGTTGGTAGACTAACATCACTTTATCCCCTGGTGAGAAGCCTTCAGTGGGAATCTTTTTGTTTCTCCACCCTCTTGGCATATTTCTCTTCTCTTTTCTGAGGGATGATTCATGCTTCTGTGGCTCAATATCTGGAATGCTCTTATTGAGGGTCTCATCTGAGGGTTTTGGTTGTATTTTCTCCTTGACTTCTTTTGCCTGTTGCACCATTTCTACTTCCTTCAAGCATGGGTTTAGAAGCTTTGGAGTTAACTCATTGAATGCCTCCTTCAAGCTTTGATTTCTGGCCTTAACCTTCATACATTCTTCTTCTTGAGCGGGCTCATGCAGGGTCTTGAAAACATGAAACGCTAGGTGCTCATCATGCACTCTTAGCAACAATTTCCCTATTTCATCATCTATTAATGCTCTGCCTGTAGCTAAGAAGGGCCTCCCCAGAATGATGGGAGTGTTAGAGTCCTCCTCCATGTCCAAGATAACAAAGTCAGCAGGGAGAAAAAATTTTCCTACTCTTACCAGCACATTCTCCATTACTCCAAGTGCTTGCTTAATGGATTTGTCAGCCATTTGGAGAGCTATTCAAGTGGATTTCAGTTCAAGAATTTCGAGTTTTCTCATGGTGCAAGGGATGTGAAAACTTCCAGGATCATTTTTCTTTATTAGTAAATCTCTCTAGAACATAGCACTACACTCCATTGTCATCTCAATAATTTGTCCTTCTTTCAAGGACCTTTTCTTTGTCAATACTTCCTTCATAAACTTGGCATATAATGGCATCTGTTCAATGCTTCTATAAAAGGAACATTGATGTGGAATATCTTGAATATCTCCAAGAATTTGGAGAACCACTACTCATTGTTTTCTTCCTTGAACCTTTGAGGATATGGAAGTTTGGGGACATATGGCTTCACCTCTTCCTTCTTCTCTTGTGGCTGTGGTTCAAGGATATTTTTGTCTTCCTTTGAGATTTGTGAATTGATACACGAAAACTTGTCTCTCAACAAATTTACACCGGCAAGTTCACCAGATTGTCATCAAGTAAAAACTCACTATAGAGTGAGGTCAAATCCCAAAGGGATTGATTGGTTAAGTAACTTTAATTAGAGGAGTGTTCTAGTTGAACTAAGAAGATTTGAATTTGGAGGTGCAGAAAATTAAATGGCGGGAAAAGTAAATAACTAGGAATGTAAATGACTAAAAGTAAATGTGGAATGTAATTGAAAGAAAGTAATTACGTGAAAATAAATGGGAATGGGGAGATTAAGCATGAAAGTAAACAACAGAAAGTAAAGAGTATTGGTAGGATCTCCTCAATTAATGCATTCATTGATCTCCTTGGCAATCTTAGGTGATTGGATCCCAATTCCTTGGCAATCTAATCTCTCTAAGCTTGAACAATTGCCCAATTCCTTGATTTAATTTCTCATTGAAAAAGATAAAATATGGTCACTGATTATTTCCAAATCAAAGTATTGGTAGGATTATATGTCACTATATCCATCCAACCCCCAATCCGGTCCAACATGAGAAAGCATTTCTAGCATGATTTCCTCATTCCTCTTCCAAGGTTCAAAGGAAATCCAATTATGAGTAATTTCTTTTCCAAGACAATTACCCAATTGAATGATGAACGAAAGCTTTCTAACAGAATCAAGAGAAAAGAAAGAAGAAGAAGAATGAAAATTAATGTTGATCCATTGAATTACAACAGAGCTCCCTAACCCATCAATGAAGATGGGTTTAAGTGTTCATAGCTCAATTCAAACAGAAAATAGAAGGGGAAAGAAAGTACATGAAAAATAAAGAGAGTACAAAAAGAAAATGATTCAAGAGTTCCCAATTTGGGTCCCTGGCTTCCAGCCTTTCTGAACTCCCAGAGCTCCCCCCTCAGCGCCTCCAGAGAGCCCCTCAATCTTCAAAGACTCTTCTATTTATACTCTACTTCTCATCTTTAAAATGGATCTTCAAGTACTTGGATGTGGGCCTTGGCCTGGGTTGAAGCCATTAGGAGTAACACTCTTTGTGACGTTGACAATGGGATCAATTCACTAACGTTCATAACTTGCATGGTGCCATTTTGTATTGAAGTTGGACTTAAAGGTGGATGGAAATGTTGGGTCAAATATTGCAAAATAACACTTGGGTGTTTGCCAGCAACGTTTGACTCAATGTTGGTGTACCAACGTTTGCGCAGTCACGCGTTCGCGTGGCCCACGCGTACACGTCAAACAGGTTTTTGCGCGTGTGCGTCGCTCAGGCGTTCGCGTGATAGACCAAAATATGCTTCTACGTGTACTCGTCAATGACGCGTATGCGTCACCGCAAATTTTTCAACTCAAGATTTGAAATTCTTATCGCAATGATAAACACATATTTCATGAGTTCTTTTGTGCTTAATTTAAGTGATTTATACAATCCTTCACCTGCTTATTGGTGGACGAAATTGTGATCCTCAAAGTTAGTCTCTTTGTATTTGTATGAAATCAAAAATACCCCAAAGAGATCATGGTGTAATGAATTGGGATCTTAATAATCCCTGGTAATGGCATTTGAATTCACAACTCCGTTCAACTAACCAACAAGTGTACTGGGTCGTCCAAGTAATAAACCTTACGTGAGTAAGGGTCGAATCCACAGAGATTGTTGGTATGAAGCAAGCTATGGTCACCTTGTAAATCTCAGTCAGGCGGATTTAAACATGATACTTTATTAGATTAAAATAAGCAATAAAAGGGATAGAGATACTTATGTAAATCATTGGTAGGAATTTCAGATAAGCGAATAGAGATGCTTTTCGTTCCTTTGAACCTCTGCTTTCCTGCTATCTTCATCCAATCTGTCTTACTCCTTTCCATGGCTGGCTTTATGCAAGGGCATCACCGTTGTCAGTGGCTACATCCTCTCCTCTCAGTGAAAGATATGCTCACATGCTCTGTCACAACACGGCCAATCATCTGTCGGTTCTCGATCATGCTGGAATAGGATTTACTATCCTTTTGCGTCTGTCACTAACGCCCTGCAATCGCGAGTTAGATGGATGATGAGCGTCACACATAATCATCACCTTCATCATGTTCTTGGGTGCGAATGGATATCTTAGAAGCGAAATAAGAAGAATTGAATAGAAAACAGTAGTACTTTGCATTAATCTTTGAGGAACAGCAGAGCTCCACACCTTAATCTATGGAGTGTAGAAACTCTACCGTTGAAAATACATAAGTGAAGGTCCAGGCATGGCCGAGATGGCCAGCCCCTCTGATCTATGAACCAGGCGTCCAAAGATGCCTAATACAATAGTAAGAGGTCCTATTTATAATAAACTAGCTACTAGGGTTTACATGAGTAGTAATTGATGCATAAATCCACTTCCGGGGCCCACTTGGTGTGTGCTTGGGCTTGGGCTTGAGTGTTACACGTGCAGAGGCCATTTGTGGAGTTGAACGCCAGTTTTGGTGCCAGTTTGGGCGTTCAACTCTGGTCTTGGATCCTTTTCTGGCGCTGGACGCCAAATTTGGGCAGAAGGCTATAAATTATCCGCTCATCACAACACCAAACTTAAATTGTTGCTTGTCCTCAAGCAACTAAAAATCAAAATAGGATAAAAATAATACAAAAAAGCTATGCTTTTACCACACCAAACTTAGAATGTTGCTCGCCCTCGAGCAAAAGAAGAAAGAATAGAAGAAGAAGAGGATATGGAGGAGATGGATGGCTGTGTGTATTCGGCCATATGGGTGGGATTGGGTGGGGAAGAGATATTAAATTTTGTAGGTAAGTGGGATGTATGAAAAATAGAAGGGATGATCATGAATGGAGAGAGAGATGGGGAGG